>NC_141906.1:68410437-68722067 GCF_057802395.1 Ceratotherium simum simum
GGGCTATCTCCTCCTGCACCTACATGCTCAACCACTACACAGTGCCCTCCCCGAGGAGCTTGCAGGCAAATCAGGGAGACCAGCCATGTCCAGACTGAAGCCTTCAGGTGGAGTGGCACCAGCCGTGGATGTGTTAGAATCCCAGGACACAGAGGTAGTTGTGTTTCTGTGTATTTTTCTTCTGGTCGCACCAAAACAAGTCAATAAGCATTTATTAAGCACTTGCTGTGTGCCTGCTGGGGCTGGGGGCTATACTGGGACCCTCTCTCCCCCAGAACTCTCCATGCCTACGTCGGATCCTTGCAAGTGCTTTCTTGGCAGCCACGTCTTTGGACGCCAGCCTAACCTTATGAGGCAAGTGGGATCATCCCTGTTAACAGATGAGCAAATCGAGGCCCAGGGAGCTTGAGATCCACAGTAAATTGGCAGCGGGGCCTAAGGCTTCTGGCTCCCAGGCACGCTTGCTTTCCAGCAGTGGGTGGAGTGGGGGGGACACCCCTGGGTTCAGCTGAACTCGACTCTGCTTCTGATTGACTGTGGAACCTCAGGCAAGTTGCCGTATCTCTCAGAGTGGGTCTGATTTTTCAGCTGGAAAATGGTGACCGTCGTGGCCATCCTCAGTGTTGCTGAGAGGATTGCACGGGCTGAGAAGTAGCTCAAGCCAAGAAAGTGCCCAGATCTGGCGGAGGGGGGTGTCCGGTAGAGGTTGGTTCCCTCCCTGGGCCTCCGTTTACACTGGAGCTTCCCAAGACCTGCGGAAGCCGGCTCTCCCATCTCGGCAGCGCCTCCTGCGTCCACTAGAGGGTGCACTTGAGGAAGCGGGACGCTCCTCTGTGGGGTCCAAGGACGAAGCCTAGAGGCATTCCAAGACGCCTCGCCCCACAGGGTGTCTGTGAGTTTCCGCATCCTGCATGGGGGAGGGGAGGGGGGGAGGGGAGGGGAGGGGCACACTCCGCTCTTCCAGGATCTGGGGAGGGGGTGCAAGGGCTCCACCACCCCCACCTGGGAAGCCAGTGTGCTCAGTGGCTTTGAGAAGAGATGTGGCCCCATCAGCACCCCTTCCAACACGAGGCTGGCCCCACTCACTGAGGATGATGATAAGCCCCACGAGGAAGGCCAGGGCAGCGAAGATCAGGCCCCCATTGCGGACAGTCTCGTAGTCTGAGGAAGGAGAGGGCAAGGGGTGGAATGGGTCATCCCAGGCATCTGTCCCCACGGGCCATCCTGGCAGCAGCCCCACAGTAACAGGGAAGAAGGGGGCACACACCCAGGGCTGGGAGAAGCTGGGAACCAGGGATGTGGGGGGCCAGGCTCAGGAAGAATGGGGAGGAGGGGCCCGCCAGGTTTACCGTAGTAGAATGGGTCCACATCTTCCTTGGGGCTGCCTCCTGAGAAGAGACCAGAGGTGAGGTGAGGGGCAAGTCGGACGGTGGGTGGGACCCCTGTCCTTCCTGTCCCAGCACCCCCAAGGGTTCAAGCAGGCAAGGGAAGGCTGGTGGGTCTGCTAAGGCCACTGTGGGTGGGGGCCTCTGCCCTGGGCTGCTTCAGACACAGTCAACCTGGGACCAAATACTGAGCATCCGGAGCAGGGACCTGGGGGGCCTCTGGCAACTCTGAGAGGGGTGGTTCTTTCCTGTCCTTGCTTCATACAAAGAGAAGAAAAGGCCAAGAAAGACATCTCCCCCTAGACTCGCCTGCAGCCTCCCTCCCTATGACTAATCAACAGCAAGGTGCTCAGCAAATATTGTGAGATGAATGAGTGAATGAATCAATAGAATCTCAGAATTCACTGAACAGAAGGAGGAAACTGAGGCCCAGTTTGGAGACTCGTTCAAAGTCCCACTGAAAGTTGGAGGCAGAACAGGGTCTTGATATTCTCTCCTATGTTGCTGTCCTCAGGGGGAAGCGAATTTATTTCAGAAACATTAGCAGATACTGCCCACCATGTGCCAGGCCAGGCTAAGGCTAACACAGCATTAGCTCACTTAACCATCGTCACAACGCTGTGAGGCATAATATTATTCCAATATTACCCATGAGAAGACAGAGGCGGAGAGGCTAAGTAACTCACCCACAGTTCACAGCGAGTAAAGGGTACAGCTGGGATTTGAACCCAGGCAATAGGTTGCTAAGAATCTAGGTGCTTAACCCTTTGCTACGTTGCCTCTCAGATGTCAGAAGGAAGGAGATGTTCAAGGCCAAGGGGTCTGGTCCAGTCCCCTGCCTCCCTCGGTGTTTCCCCGCCCTGACGTGGAGCCCCTCAGCAGCCAGCAGGTGTCACAGCTCTGCCCTCCAGCCCCGGACACTGAGCACACTTGCCCTTGGGCAGCTGGAGGGCAGCCTGGCCAGAGCTTTTCTGCCATGGCTGAGGGCAGCCCTTCTTTCCTGCCCTGTTTGAGCCTCTTCTTGGCACTAGGGAAGCAGTGCCCAAGGTCAAAGGAATGTGCATGTCGGCACCTCCCAGGTTGTGCTGAACTGTGCCCTGGGCAATGGGAGGCTTTGGGGCTGGGCTAGCCCAGCAGTGCCTGGCGGCAGTCTCCCTACAGCAGGAGCAGACAGGCTAGGAGGGGTCAGCACCTGGGCCTGAAGGGCCTGAGGCCAAGGGGAGGCTCTGTGGGGCCCAGACACCTGTTCCCATGCGGAAGGCCTTCAAGGTTGTCTCACAGATTCCGTTCAGGTCTCGTTCAAGGTCACAGGGGGAGTTAGGGCCAGAGCCATGACTAGACACACGGTTCCCCTCACCACACCGGGGAACTGCCTCGTTTTGAGCCGTTTGATGAGCCCACCCTCACCCAAAGCCCTCATCTATCCTAGATCTGACTCAAAATCCACCGCGGTCAACAGATGCCCCTGTTGGCCTCCAGGCCTGAGTCACTCCACGTCACCAGATCCTTCTGCAAGTGCGTCCTGAACGTGGGGGTCTCACCCCAAAGCCAGCCTGAGGAGGCTGCGCAGAGGGACTTGCTCCTTTCGCCACCTGACCCCCGTCCACCTCCTGCTCTGAGCTTAGATAGTCCAGAAAGACACACTGACCCAGGACAGGAGTGTGCCCAAAAGTCAAGATAGAAGCTCACCCCGCATACCCACCAGTTCCTACTTGGCGCCCAAGGTTCTGCCATTCAAACCATATTTCTTTGGAGTTAAGGTAGAATCCTCTTTTAACAGCAAGTTTTCTTAGAGAGGAGGCTGGCAGGGGTGGAGGAGGGGTGCCAGGTGCTCTGGAAGGCAAAGTGCCAGGAGATGGAAGAGTGGGGTCCAGCTCATCCCTGAAAGGGGGTCCAAGCAGAGGCCACCTCCTGCTTCGCACACGTACGCACACACTCACCATCATCGGTCGACGACCCTGCCATTTCCCCACAGGCTGGGCTCGTCTCCACTGCCCTCTTCCTGCTGCCTCTGCCTCGGGGAGAGTGCCTGGCTGCAGGGTGGCCAGGGATGAGGCGGGGGCATTAAACATTAACAGTGCCAGGTAATATTTACCCTGGTCACAAGAAAAGCCCTGGCGTGGACGGAGGGGCTCCCGCTGAGGCGTGAGGAGGTCGCGGGCAGCAGGGGCAAGGAAGAGCTGACCCGGTTTCCAAACTCTCCCAAAGGAAATTTCCAGAGAGAAGGGCCGGGGACGGGTTGGCAGTGGTGTTCTGCCACCAGCCAGAGAAGCCGCGGCTGTGGCAGTGGGGAGGCGGAAGTTTCAAAATGCAGTCAGTTGTCCTCCAGCTTGGGGGGCAATGTCAGGGGTCCTGAGGAAGCCCTCAACCCCAGCTGCTGCCACCTCACCAACCACTGTGGAGATCACTGTGTCGGCTGATGTCTCTCATCTAGCACTCAAGGCTTCCCTGAGGTGGTCCCGGGTGCCTGGCCCTCCCTCCTCACGGCCCCCTGAGCCCACCCTGCTCCTTCACCCTCCGTGCCCCTGCTGCCCTGGAATGCCTGTTCCTCTGTGGCCATCTTCATCCACAGAGGCCACCTCTGGCAGCTCACACCGCAGTCAGAAAGGCTCCAGCCGTCCCTAACTAGTCTCTTTCCCTGGCACTTTCCTTCTACAATCTTGAAGTGCTCGCTCCCTTTGGCTTGGCTCCCATGTGGCACCAGAGGCTCCTTCAGGAAGGAGTCAAGCCTCACCACAGAGAGAAGGCCTTGCCTTCATGATTTACAAGGAAGTTTCCTGTTATTTCCTTGGGTTTTGCGTTATTTCCCCATTTTACAGATGAGGAGTCTGAGGCACAGAGAGGGCCGGGCCCTGGCCCAAGGTCACACAGCCGTGAGGGGCAAGATGGAGACTGACAGCCAGGCCTCGGCTTTAGGAGTCGGGTGTTTCCCACATCTCCCAGGCCGCCTCCCGGCTCCACTGTGGCCTCCTTCACCTCTGGGACCCCAGTGCTGGGTACTCCGTGGGTGCTCATATTCCTGGCTGAGTTCTAGTCAATCGAATTGGCCTCCAGGAGAGGCTGACGCACAGTGGTAGCCAAAGGGCCAAGGCCAACAGTCAGCGTCCACCAAGGGCATGTTAGTCCTTCCAAAGAGAATGACCCCATCTATGAATCCTCGAGCAGTGCAGGGAATCGACACTTGAATTCACTTCTTGGCTTCTCCACTCGCTGATTGTACAGCCTCTGTCAAGTTACTTAACCTCTCTGGGCCTCAATCTCCTCATCTGTAAGATGGGACTGCTCCCTACCTCATAGGGTTGTTGTGAGGAGTGAGATGATGCATGTAAAGAGCCTAGCGTGGGGGCTGGTACACAGTAAGTGTCATTATTGTCACTGTTATTCCTGCGTTGACTGGAGAAATAATAGGCATTAATCTTTTGTGGAACGTTGGCTGTTGGACATAGGAAAACCAACCACTCTCCAATGACAATGAGCATGGGAGTGAGATGGAAAGAGAGAATGTCATGACCTTGTAGACCAGGAGCCATGACCCCCATTCACTCTCTTCTGCTTTCAGGGCCAAGGGATGAATACTCATGAAAATATTGCCACAGAGCTTATGTTTAGTAGGAGTTGACCACGAGTCAGGCTCTTTGCAAGCGCTGTCCCACTGAATCTGTGTTTGCTCCATTCTACAGATGAAGAAACTGAGGCTCATCATGTGCTCCCACATGGACCCCTGGAGGTGGCCAGGGCAATGCCATGACCTCCATGGGGCAGACCAGGAAGGTGAGGGCAGGGAGGCTAGGGACTTGCCTGAAATACCCAGTTAGTGACAAAACCAGGGCTAGAAAGCCAGACCCCCAGGCTGTGCTCCCAAAGCCACTGCCATTCTCACACAGGCACTGGTGCACCCTTATTATACATTCTCTTGGCATCACAGTGTATTCCATCTATCTTTGTAAGCCATGTGAATTCTCTCTAGAATAATAAGGGATATAAAGATAGGTGGAAAGATAGATACATGGATAGATAGATAGATAGATAGATAGATAGATAGATAGATAGATAGGGAGATACAGAGGGAGATAAATAGATATTTAGACGATAGATGATAGAAGACAAAAAGAGAAATAGAGAAAGCAAGTTGATAGCTGCATTTTTTAACTCTATGTGCAAGGGACTGTTCTACGCACTTTACAAAAATTAACTCATTTAATCATCACAACGATTCGGTGAGGTAAGGAGGGCATTATTGTCATCCTCATTTTATAGATCAAGCAACTGAGGCAAAGAGAAGTTAAATAACTTGCCTGAGGTCAGGCAGCTAGGAAGTGGGGAAACCAAGATTTGAACCCAGCAGTCTGGCTCAGAGTTCCTGCAGATGGACGGAGGGCTAGACAGACGGAAAAGGAGGCTGTTGGATACGTTATCTTTCCGGCTCTTGCAGCTCAGAGATGCTCAGAGCACAGATCACAGCACGCCAGGGTTCCATGTTGAGATGCCCTTGGTTAGAAATCTTGCCTCTCTGTTTCTGCTTTTCTTGTGCTTCTGGGGAGCTGGTGGGCACACTTGAAAGTGATGGGGTGGACGCCTGTGTCAGAATCTGGGAAGGCGGGAGGGATGGGGCTCAGGGGACTCACCCAGGTACCACCTGTCCATGGCAGGAGCTGCGGGCTGTGTCCTCGGTGGAGGAGAGTCGTGAAGTGCCGGTTGCAGAGGGCCTGGATGGAAATAGTGGCACTCCCTCCCTCCACCCTCAGCCAAGCCCACGGGCAGGAAGAGACAGAGGTGGGGAGGAGGGGCTGGCAAGGGAGCCCTCACCTCGTGCCTCCTGCTGGGGCGGGCTGGGGCCGGGATCCACGTGAGAGCCAGGGAGATTCTCTGACCGCCTCTGGGCTCCCAAGGAAGGGGGAAGCTGTGAGTCACTGAGAAACAAACCACAGCCCCCACACTAGCCCCTCTCCCCCCAGGTGCCTGCAAAGGTCAGCAGGAGCCAGAAGGGCACTGGCTGGGGCAGAGCCAGCAGAATCAGAGCCCCTATTCTCCATCGGGCTGGTGGCAGCTGAGGGAGACACTCAGAGGCATTTGTGGGTCCCCTGATCCTTTACTCAGCTGCACCTCATTCCTGCAGGCCAGTTGGGCCCTTGCCCTGATATACCCTGCCCCAAGGCCTCGTTCTGTAGCTGGGAGTCCCCTGAGACTGGACAGATAGCAGCAGCCCCCTGGAATCGGCCCTAGGTAGGGCAGGAATGCTTTTCAGGACATGGCCATGAGGCCCGAGGCACCAGCTGCAGCTTCCTGTGTCACTCTTGAAGTAGGGCAGAGATGGGGAGCAGCTGGGAGCTGGGAGGGGGAGCTGGTGTAGGGTTGTTCCCATGGTAGCCTGCCCTTCCTCAGCTGGGACCCCCTCCCTTAGCCCCCAGGGACTTACCACAGCCTATGGTGTCAGACTCACCCGCCACATGCAACATCTCGGGGCC
The DNA here is from genome assembly GCF_057802395.1 of Ceratotherium simum simum. Taxonomy (NCBI): domain Eukaryota; kingdom Metazoa; phylum Chordata; class Mammalia; order Perissodactyla; family Rhinocerotidae; genus Ceratotherium; species Ceratotherium simum. Next base: position 68,417,288 of record NC_141906.1, read on the forward strand.
CAGCAGGAGACACCAGCAGTCTAATGAGGCCTCTGAGGACTGCTGTTTGGAGCCAGAGGGGAACGGCCAGAAGACAGCACTTCTAGTCCTGGGGCAGGTGTGGAGGGCCTGTCTCCCAGCTGGAGCCGTGAGCCAACAGCGCGAGCGGCAGAGCAGCCACCGACACTGGCTCAGCCAAGTCCCCGTTCCCTGGCCACTGGGGCCTCTGATGGCCTGGAGCAAGGCCATGACAAGCAGTCTCTGTGTGGCTCACTTGGGACCACATGGTCTCCCTCAGGTGCCCTGTGGGCCACCCTGCTCAGCCCCCACAGCGCGGACACTGATAAGCGGGGTCTGGGAGCTGCTGGTTCTGGCCCCAGCCTCTGACCCTCAGCTCTGGTCAGATGAAGCCTCCCCTCTCTGTCCCTCGTTAGCAACTCTTCCTGCCTTGCGGAGACAACTAATGATGCCCCCAGAGAGCCACGTTGGGCTGGAAACGCTCCAGAAGTGGAGAATGCAAGCCTGGAGGGGCATTATGTGGATGGGCTGGGATCTGTCCTGGAGACCTGAGCAGGGGCCCTGACTCCAGGCCCCTTGCTCCTTTCCTCCACCCCACCAGGCAGGGGCAGACCTGCCCAGTGACTGAGCCACTCACATGACCACTGGAAACCTGCACGCTAGGAGGGCCCAGAGCTGCTGAGCGGAAATCCCCCAGGGTGGGCACTTTGAGAGGTTCACAGATCTTGGGGCTGGATGGGACTTTAGAGAAAAGTGGAAATCTCAGCCAGAACACCCCCTCTGCCCCCCACCACCACACACACATGTACACACTCCACATTTCCTCCCAGACTCTAATGCTGTGAGGGAAGGCATTTTGATCCTGAATGAAGACTCTGTGTGGTAGACTGACCAACTGGAAAGGGCCTCCAAGGTTATCCCACCAGCCCCCTCACTTTACAAGGAGTCTACTCTCCCACTCAAACCCTCCGAGGGCTCAGAGTATAAACCAAAGTCTTTTCTGTGTCCTATATGGCCCTTTTTAATCTGGCCCCAATGACCTCTCTGACCTTGTCTCCTGCTTCCCTGCCCCTTCTCTCTGCTCCAGCCATACTGGTATCCTTGATGGTCCTCTAACCCTCCAGGCGCACTCCTGCCTCAGGTCCCTTGCACTGGCTGTTCCCTCTTTCTGAAGAGTCTTCCTCCAGAGAGCTTCCTGGCTAACCTTATCCAGGTCTTTCTTCATAGATTGACTCAGAAGACCCTTCCTGGCATCACAGTCTAAAATTTTCACACCCACTCTCTGCAATGTTTCAAATTCCTTCTTAGCTTTATTTTTTCTCTGTAGCACTTATTATATCTGATGTTATATATTTTCCTTATCTTGTTTCTTGTCTCTCTTCCAACTAAAATTTAAACTCCAGGAGAGCAAGGATTTTTGTTGTGTTCATTCCTAGATGCCCAGTGCCTACAACAGGGCCTGGTCCATGGTGGACCCCCAGTTTTGTTAAATGAATGAATTAGTCCCAGAGCTGAAATAATTTTGCCAGTGGCTCAGGCAGACCCAAAACTTGCCTAACACAGCCTCTTCCCTTGAAATCACCCACCATATAACAGGTGGCAAGAACTAGTTTGCCCCCACAGAGAGACAGCAGCTGGTCAGCATGCCCCACACCCTGCTAACAGCTCCCCAGAGTCCTCCTCGGGGAGTTCCCCATCCCTGCCCCTCCCCTCCTCGCAGCTGTTCACCCAGAATCCTCCAGCAATTTTCATAAAAATGTTCACTTATCCTTTCCGGGGAATTAAGAGTTGAGGAGGTCCCACCCCCCTTACCTCTCTCACACCCAAGTCCTTCCTCAGACTCCTTCCTTGTCCCCCCACCCCACCAGCTGACCGAGGCCATCAGCCTGGCTGACACTGGAGACAAGGGTTCCCTCTCTCAGAGCCACCCTGCTCTCCTCCAGGGAGGCCCCGGCTCTCTCAACCTGTGGCCCATGGTCCCCTGGAGAGAAGCCCAGGAGAGCCTCTCCTCCCACACATCCTCTGCAGGCGGGGGCCAGACCTCTGCATCCTGTCTCTTCACTATGGACTGTGTGACATGGGGAAGGTCACCCCTGTGGGTCTCCTTCTCCCATCTGTAAAATGGGATGACAGCACCTACCTTGCAGGGTTGTAGGAACTGAGATGATGCCTGGACAAAGAAGGTCCTCATAGATGCCGACTTCATAGCCTCACCCCGAGCTGGCCTTCCAGGAAACAAGGACACTCACTGTAATCCCTTCCCTGGGCTCAGGCCCCTGCCGGGGTGATCTCTAAAGCAGGCTCCCAGAGCGCCTTGCCCTCCCTGCCCCTTAGCATGGTCTCTGCCAGCCTACCACCCACCCAGCCTCCCCAGCCTTCCTTTCCTGCCCGGACAGCCACACAGCACGGCTGTTCCCTGCTGGTGTCTGGTGCCATTCCTTGTTCTTCCAGTCTTTCCTGGACGTGGGGCCAAATGGGGTGGGAGTGCTCCTCTGCTGTCCCTGAAAGGCTACAAGTCAGGCAGGGACCCCCCCCAAACCTTCCTTCGTCTGATTGTTCCAGGCTGGAGCCAAAGAGAGCTATCCAGCCATACCCTGCTCTTCCCTCAAAGACCTATAGATCAAGGAGATCTTTGGGAGGTATGGAGAGGTAGCCCCAACTCCCAGATCCCTCTTTGAGCACTGTCACACCCAGTGGGACAGTGTCCCTAGTTGCCATGCCTCAGTCTCCCTTGTCTTCCCCAAGCAGGCCTCCATTTGTCCCCTGACTCCTCGGTCTCAGGGCAGCAACCTGGAGTGGTCACTGTTGGGTTGGGGGGGCAAGGAGGTGGAACACTGGAAACTCAGCTGGGCTTTGTCTGCCTGTTGCTCAACAGCCAGTAGCGAGGCACAGGCCCTCACCACCAGCCTTCCCACGCCGGGGTCCTCCAGCTCTGCCAGCCCTGCATGTCTAGGGGATGCACGTCAGGGTGCACGGCCTTGGACTCCAGGTCCCCAGTCAAACCTCCTGGTGTTGGCTCGCAGCTGGAAAGAAGCCAGAAGCCCCTGGAAAGTCCTGATTCCTGGCCCAGCTCAGTCCTCAGCTGCACGGCATGTATGGCCACTCGGCAGGGAAGGTGGCGGATCCCAGGCCCCATCTGTGCTGCCCAGAGGTCCTGAACCCCAAGGAGCGCTGGCTCCTGTCTCCTGCTGTGGCCGCAGATGCCAAGGTCATTGGGGTCTTATAAGGCGGGGCTGGGAGGAGGTGGGCCCTGGAGGGTCCATTCCTTAAGTGTTGGCTTCAAGACGGTAGGTATGGGGCCATGGGGCACACGGGTCCTGGGAGCTGCCAAAGGGCAATGTACTCTAAGAGTCAAGGTCACTGAGGCCTTTCTGCTCCCAGAGCCGGTGGGGGATGGGGACGTCGTCTTCTGTTCCTACAGCTGGTGGCCAGGGCAAACCCATTTGACCCACCTCTCCCACAGTGAATGCCCTGGAGAGAAACGCATTCTCGACTTTTCTCAGAACTCACGTCTGGGCTTAAACTAGAACAGAGGCTGTTTCTCTCCAGCTGCAGTCCTCTCCTCCCAGTAAACACATCCCTCCTTATCCCGAAAAGCTGCTCCAGGGCCCCCACCTCTGGGAAGGCCTTCCACCTCCTGCTGCTCCTTCCTTTCTTCCTCGACCAGATGACGTGGCCCCAATAGCTGGCGTCTGGCTTTGTAACCATCTTTGCCATTTATTTCACAGATTGCCAAGTCTAGGCTGGCCTCTGCGAGCACTGAGATCACGACATCTGTTAAATGTCTGTGCCTTCACTGAGTCTGGTGCCCGGCTCTCCTCACTTGGGAACAATTCCATCCATTCCACACTTCTGGATAGTTTCAAAGAGCTCAGGCCTCCTTGATCCACTTGCTTCCTCCCAACGACTCCGCCAAGGTTTATGACACCCGTTTTACAGAGAGGAGACTGCAAGGGGTATGTGGACAAGTTAGAACTTGAACCCAGGTCTAACCAACAGAAGGGGAACCCTGCTGTCAAAGAAAGAAGACGTAAGGAACGGATAGTAATATAAATATTAATAACATAATGCCTACATGTCGAATTTTCAAAGTGTTTTTATGTCCATTGTATCACTTTGACCCTGTGAGACAATGGGAAAGATACTGATGGACCAGTTGTACAGCTGAGGAAACTGAGGCTTCAGTGGCTTTCCCAGGGGCACACAGGAGCCCAGCTTACTCTATGGCTAGGGAGGACATCACTTTGCAGAGAAGGAAACTGACAGAGACGTTGGAGTCTGCCCCAGCTCACACTGCTAGAGAAGAGGGAAACACGGGGAATGCCCTGAGCCTCCTTCTGCTCCGGGCCTGGCTCAGAGGCAGGAACCCACTTTTCTGGATGGTGCAGGGGCCTACCCTCCAGCAGCCCCTCCCACCCCTGGTGCTTCAGGACATCCGATCACAGCATCACCTGCTCTGCCATCACTGCCTTGGCAGGTGCCCCACTATTGTGCAACCAGGCACGAGGCTGGGGCTGGCTCCATAAAATCGATAGCCGGTTGGCTTGAGCTGGCTGATTCTGCCTCCCTGGAGTTCAGCTGTGACAGCAATGAATCACACTAATGGTGGGAGGTGGCCATTCTTCCTCTTTGTGGCCTGAAGACAGGTATTTCCAAAGCTCCTCCCCCGGCTCAGGCAAACACACCTGATCATCTCTCTCTCTCCCCGTCTGTCTGTCTGTCTGTCTCTCTCTCGCTGAGCCCAAGGTGAGGCAGAGAACCCAGGGACAGGTTAGTGTGAACCAGACAGAGCTGGGCAGCCCTAGCCACTCCTGCCAGCCCATGATCCCAAGGAGGGCAGAACCCTCCTCCTCAGAAGAAGGGGAGAAGGAGCCCGGTGACCTTGGGGCGTACTTCAGCCTGGCACCCCCCTCCCCCACCTCACCCTCCCTGCCTCTGACTCTCTTCCAAGAACAATTTGGCAAGTTCCAATCCACAACCTGCAAAAAAACAGAGTGGTGGGGAAGGCCACAGCCTGGGGGCCCAGAAGGCAGGTTGACCTATTTTTATGTGGTGTTACGTAACATAAACACCTCCATGCAAATAGGCTTGAAAATATTGGGAGTGGAATTCATGGTGGACAGGGGGAGTCGTCAGGAGGTGAGATGTGCAGGACACCCAAGGTCACTGTCTGAGACCAGGAGACTCAGCATTCCCTTCTGGGAAATGGCACAGCAGCCTTCCTGTCCAACCAAGTTCCACTTGCTATATCCAACCAAATCACACACATAAGTCACATGCCTGGAGGCTGACAGGACACGTTCCTGCCTGTGTGGAGTGCCTGTCCAGACGGAAGACATTTTAAGCAGCAATCCATGCCTGGATTTTGGATTCTGGATTCCTCTTCCCTGGCCCTGCAATGCTAGGCCAGTGAGAGAGAAGAGGCTCATCCATCAGTGGGGGGGAGGGGAGGGGCCCTCAGTTTGGGCCTGGACACTAAGGTCATCCTGAGTAGGTTCTCAGAGTCCTTGCCTAGAGGATCCCACCAGCTGGTCACTTTCCCTCAGCTGGAACACTTCCAGTGATGGGGAGCTCCAGGTTCGGATCATCATGGCCGTGGGAACTAAGGGCTCCATCACACAAGGCCAAGTTCGGCCTCCCTCTTACCTCCCCTGATGGGCCTAAGTCCTTTCCTCTGCAGCACACAGAGCAAGCCTGGCTTGGAGCTGGACGGGCCTGGGCTAGACCTTGGCTTTGCCACCAGCAGTGCAAACTCAGCCAAGTCCCACCAAGCCTGTTTGCTCATCTGTGAAACAGGGGTACCACCATATAGGGTCATGAGTTCTGAACGAGTTGATACCTGTGAAGTCCTCAGCCCAGTGTTTGGCACATAGTAAATGCTTGATAAGTGTTAGCTGCTCTTATTTATTTATTATTATTATTTTGCTCATCAGTTTGACTGTTCTCTATGTGTCTTATTTCCAGAGCACTCACCTCTAGCGAGACCCTCCTCCGAGCACAGTCTAGCTCATTTGTGCCCTGAAGGAAGAGCCAGGCTCCAGATGTGGCCCCACCAGCCCAGATGATCCGCTCCCTTCATGTGGACGTCAACCTCCCCCAGGAGAAGGAAGCCAGGCCGTGTGGTGCTGTAGAGAACTTTGGAGATAACACAGCCTGGGCTCAATTCCTAGCTCCTCCACATCCCAGCTCCGTGGCCCTAGACCAGTCACAAATTTATTAGAATCTGTAAAATGTGAATATTCTCCCTGCTTCAGAGATGACGCTGGATTACCAGGAATAAGCGGGGGCTCAGAGTCTGGCAAAGATAACCATTTTTATACATATGCTAGACATAACTATCATTCTCTATTTTTAACAATTATTATGAGAAAAAAATCAGAACTTCCCCACTGGACTTCCTTACACTTATCTTTAATGTCTTAAGGTACCCACAATCTTTTGATCGCCCGGGGCCTCTAAGGATCTTCTGGTCTGCTCTGAAATTGCTGCAAGGCGTGTAAATCCCCTGGCCTAATCGTGGTCATTAGCGTATTTACAGAGCTTAAGTGTGACCAGACTTTTTAACCCCCGCCATCACCCGGTTGACAGTGTTGAGCTTGGTCTCAACGACAAGCCTCAGTCTTTGCAAAGACCAGGGGGACTGAGGGTAGAAGGAAGCAGGCGCAGAAGTAGGACAGGCACCACAGTGTCCCCAGGTCAGCCAGGGAGTGGCTGGACCCGCCGAGTCCCTCAGGACCTGTGCCCTGCCATTCTGCATCTCTAACAACTCACGGAATCTAGACAGACTCTGTGAAGATTTCTTGAGACCCTAAGATGATCCAGGCAGTTACGTTAGAACAAGACATCATCCTTGCCCTCTGGGAATTGTGTCACAATAAAGACACACAAACCACGTGGAGGTGGGGGCCGCACACCAGCGACCTCCCAGGGAATCGGCCGGCAGCTGTGTTTGTTTGGCCAACAGTTACTTCTTAAAAACTGAATTGGGATGTCTTTGGGAGGACACTCTAGGTGACCCCAGGCCCCTCTGCCCCATCTCTTGTGTCCCTACAGCTGATTCACAAATGGACATTATCCACCTGGTCCCTACCATTTGGATCTGAAGTACAGAATATTAAACGTGAAGATAAAGGCAGGAACTAGTGTGACCAGAGCACAGGAAAGAAGGGAGTCATTCTACCTGAAGTCCAGGAAGGCTTCACAGAGGAGGGGGTATTTGGGTTTGGAGAAAGATGAAAGGATAAGGGCTTGGATCATAACCTAAGTGACCCACCCACGCCATGCTGTGATCCTTAGGTAGCGGTCCCAGAACTGACCAGAGGCAGAACCTTTCGTTCCAGGCCAGCAAGCCCTCAGTCAAGCCACTGTGACTCCCTTCCCTCCAGGACGTGCATAAGGTACAGGTCCTGCTATGGGCAGAGCCTGGGCTGACTGACCTAGGGAGGAGGGGTGGAGATGGAGGGGTAGGGGGGAGCAGGGGGAGGAAAGGGTGAGAAGGAGTGGGTACAGGTCAGGGAGGGGAGGGGAGAGAAGCAGCAGCTGGAATAAACATGCACCACCTGGCTGCCTCTTCAGTGGGCACTTCCTCTCTCTGACCTGGGACACAGTGCCTTTGGCCCTTCAAGCACGACAGGCCCTACAGATACTCAAGTTCCTTGACAGAAAGGAGAGTAACCCCAGAGCCACTAGGAAACAAATGGTATTTTATTCCCTTTTGTTGTTGAGAGGATAGAGCACAACACAAAGAGCAGTCCTGGTCACAGCGGCACGGTTTGGTTAGTTTCCACGAGAACACAATGGACGGGAGGGGCGGGGTCTGGTTGATTTTCCACTCTTTATGACCTTCGACCTCTTGCTGTTTCTTCTGCCAGTCTCCAGCCTGCAGCACAGCCGCTGTACTGGCCGCTCTAACCAGTGGCGGGGAGCAAACGGTGCAGGAGCCGTCTCTGCTGCCTGACCAATGGGATGTGGACAGAGAAGCAAAGGACCCCTGCTCTCCCTGCCCTCCTCCCCAGAGTGCTGGCCCCAGCAGGACGGATTCCCTCAGCCATCGCTGGTGGAGACCCAACTCGGGGACGTGAGTCTGAGTCCAGACGAGCCGGGCGGTAGATGGGAGTCTCGGAAGCTGGGAAGGTGGGAGAGGGGGGCGGGGTTCCAGGGCCCATGGGGTTATTGCTGAGAAGATATGCAAGGGGCACATTCCCAAGGGGCAGAGTGGGAGCCCTGGGCCTGGAATCCCTGGCCGCTCTGCGACGGGGCACGGCAGATGGGGACTCCATGGTGGAAGCCCCCAAGAGGAAAATGACCATGGAAGGGGCACAGCCTGCCTGAAGGCAAAGAACTTCCGATTGCTAAGAGACCCTCAGAACAGACTTGGGTCAGGGGTGGACTACGGAAGCGAGGTGCTTGTAAAAGGAGTGAAGAGAGGCCATGAAGAATGATCTTGAAGGTGATATATACCTTCTCAAGTCCCAAGACAACTGGAGACTCCTGCCCGAGCTCCTGCCCTTACACCCACCCCTAAATCAAGAGAAGGGACTGGTGTCTCAGGGAAAAAGCAGACTCTCAGGAGCAGGAAGTGATGGGGCCGCAGGGGAGCAGGCACGAGCTGATGGTGACGTGGCTCAGCTCCTGCCCAGGAAAGTGAGTCCAGGTTCACTAAAACACAACGTCACTCACAGACAAGCAGCCGCGAAGACCACAGTCATCTCACACACACACACACACACACAGACACGTCACAAGAGGGGACGAGAACGCAGGCTGCAGGTGGGGAGGCGGGTGTTAGTTGCATCACTACATTGAGGACTGGTGTTCGAGGGATGGGGAGGGGGCGGGGGGACACGCAAGTCTTGGCTTCTCCTGGGGAAAGACCTGTTGCTGTAGTGGCGGTTTGCATCTAAAGGTTCAAGCAGCTGCCTTCAGGTTCTGGAGGCTGAAGAGGGAGAGAATTTAAATGAAAACAAAACTTAGGCTCCTTTCAGGAATGTTTACCTGCTCGTCTCCCTGCCTTGAGCACAGCCCCTCTGCCCAGTGAAATTCGGGATGAGACCCATTCTAAGTGCTATGTTCCTGGAAGCAAGGAGGATGAGCCTGAGATGCAGGGAAAGGAGATGAAGGCATAGGAGAGGGTGGGCCTCAGGGGAAAGGGTCTCTCAGGAGGACTGGAACCTGGCAGTCACGGGAAGGAAGTCGTTAAACCCAGGGTTTCTATTCCAGGACACCCCCGGGAGTTGCTCACAGTCCTGAGACCTGAGAACAGGGATTCTGAGGAAGTCCTAGTTAAAAAAAAAAAAAGAGGGGCCAGCCCGGTGGTGCAAGCGGTTAAGTGTGTGCGCTCCGCTGCGGCAGCCCGGGGTTCGCCGGTTCGGATCCTGGGCGCACACCAACACACTGCTTCTCAGGCCATGCTGTGGCGGCGTCCCATATAAAGTGGAGGAAGATGGGCATGGTTGTTAGCCCAGGGGCCAGTCTTCCTCAGCAAAAAGAAGAGGATTGGTGACAGATGTTAGCTCAGGGCCGATCTTCCTCACAAAAAAAAAAAAAAAAGACAAGACAAGCTGGTAGCTCAAGGCTCGCCTCCCTGAGCCTTCCCACACCACAGCCAAGATTCTGACCTGCCAGCTGCCACGGAATGGACAGAACTCCAAGCACCAGCTGGGACACCTGCCTCCCAGATTGGGTTCCGTGGCCACCTCAAGCTCAGGCAATCACTGACCTTCCCGAGCCCCACAGAGGAGACGGAGGTAAAGAGCCCTGCGCTCCCCGCCCACGGGCTGTGATGAGGATGTAAAAGCGTAGGAAAGAATTAAAATGCTATACAAGTATACCGTGTCATTTCGATCACAGTAAAAGCTGTGTATCAGGCATTATACATCCAGAAATCTCTTAACTTAGAATTTAGGACAAAGTTATATACCTGTCTATTATGCATTATTTGCATGGGAAAAAAAAAGGCAGACACGAGCCCCGAGTATGTTCCAGGGTATGTCACAAAGGGAGACAGGCAGGAGCAGAGGGGTCTCGTGAAAATGGCACTAAACCAAGATCAGGTTCCAGTCTGTCACTTACTACCTGTGTGGCTATTCTCTCTGACCTCAGTTTCTGCATCTGTAAAGTCGGGCTAACCTCCACCTGTCCTACTTACTTCTTCGGGCAGCCTCGAGCGAGTTGGTATGTGTGGCAGCATTTTGAAAACTGTAAAGCATTTAACAGTTATTACTTTCCTATGTCCCTACAATGAACAACGGGAACGGAAGCTAAAAACAGTGCCCCTAAATGTTGAGAACTGATAGTGCTGATGCGGGGTGGGCGTCCTATGCTATTCTCCCTACTTCTGTATGGGGCTGGAAAGTTTCATGATAAAATTATGAAATTAAATAATTATTAATTTTAAAAAGTGGCCCTGAGGTTCTTGCTGAATCATCACTAAAAGCCATTATCTTTATGCCACTTTGGTATCAGGAGTATTTCACTAACTGTCTCTCTCAAGTCACATCCACGTGGCAGCTGGGATGACGCCCTCTTAACTTGACCGCCGGGCTGTGTGGAAGCCCTATCTCCTGGCTGTTTACTGTGAGCATGGGCGGGGCACCTCCATGTTTCGGTCTGTCTGTCTCATCACCCCGTTCAGACACAAGACTCCTCAGAGCACAGCTCATAAAAGCTGTGTCCATTGCAAAAGCTAGCCCAGTACTTCCGGATGAAAAGACAGTGACGGAGACGGGAAGACGCAGGCAGACAGCATCTCACCTTCCCACCTGAGGGCTGCACTTCAGTTCTCTGCTTTCTGGGGCTCTGTTGCTGGAAAGAAAACCAGAATGGATTGTAGTGAATGGACCCCTCACCCCAGCAGGTGACCCCCTGCAGCAGCCATGCCTGTGCCCAACTTTGGGGGAGCCTGACCCATACAGCCAAGAGGTGACTCACGTGGGATTTCAAGTCAGACAGACCTGGGTGCAAACCCTTGCCCTATTACCCGCTGGTTACAGGAACCTGGCATGTTCCTTAACTTTTCTGAGTCCCTCCGTTGTAAAATGTGGATGGTGATGCCCACCTCATGGGGCTGAGTGCACGTTAAGTGAGATGGGGTCTGAGAAGCACTTGGACCACGACTGACACTTAGCAGATGCTCTGGAAACAGCAGTTGTCAGGAGTAGTAGTCTGTTGGGTGAAGGTAAGGGGGCAACACAGAGGGAAGCCCTGGAGACCCCTCTCCCAGCACTATGAGAGCATGTCTGGTGGCTCTAGGGAGGCCATGGCACCTGGTGACCACCCCTCCCTGACCCGTATGAGGACCCGCGCCCATTCCCTCCATCACACCTGGGCAGAGGGTCCCGACAGTTACCATTTGCAGTGATGAGGTTTCCCACTTGGGCCTCCTCGTCCCCTGGAGCCCTGCACGAGGAAGAGACACAAGCCTTCCGTCAGAGGTCTCCAGGGCAAACCCAGAGAGCATCGCCACTCTCCTTGATGGGGCAGGCGGTCTGAATCAGTCTCCTCCGGGTCATCTGAGGGCTCGAGCACTCTCCACCATGGGGTGCACGGGGCGGAGGGAGAAGTTGGGACTGAAGGGGCCGAGTCAGGGGAACTTACACGTACCCTTCAATGTTGGCCCTAAGTACTGGAAAGTGATGGCCTAGAGCCAGATGGGGGCTTGGGTTGCATCCTGCCACAGACTTTGGACTTCTGAGATCCAGTGCTAGCGTTGGTTATTGCAGTGGACTAATGGGGTGTGCCCTTTACATGGGGGGAGAAAGGTGAGTGACAGGGAGCCTAAGCTTCCACTCAGCTCAGAGAGCTTCATGAACAGGTGACAAGCAGGGATGGTGTCACAGGTCCTGTACAGACGAGATGGACCTCAAGAGAGACCCTGAGGCCTTCTGCCTCCCTTCTCCCAAGCCCAATTGTCTCAAGGGCCTCCAGACAAGAGTCCAGGTTCTTTCCCACCTCCCCTCCCTCACACACATCAGAAGAGAGAAGGAGGAGTTGACCTCTCCTTTGCCCCACAGTCTGCCTTGAAAGGGTCAAAACTTCTCCCCTATCCCTGCCCCACACAGCCTATTTCTGAGACAAGAATCCAAAAGAACCCTCATTTGGAGTCACACACCAGGAGGCCCCTCCCTATCCACTCCTACTGCCACAGCCAGGGCATTCTTACCGGGGCTTCTGATTGAAACTGCACTTGCATCTGCGACCTGAAAGGCAAAGAAACCATCCAAGGTCATGCTCCCGGCCTGGCCACAGCCGGGCTGCCCTGTGAGTCTGTGTGGGCTGTGGACCTATGTAAATAGCAGCCCCCACACCTGGGCAGTGCCCTGCTTGCACAGCCGTATGCGGCAATCCTAGGTTGGGGTAGGGTTCTTCTGAGGCCAAGGTTCAACATTCAACAGCTCAACTGGCTACACCATGCAGTCTGCTTGATCACACAAGTGCAAAGAGCTCCATGCAGACCAGAGGGAAAATGAATGCGGGGCCCACCCCTCTGAGCACTCGAAGGACAGCCCCTGTCTCCTGTCTCCTGTGACTCCTCCACGCATGCCCTGCTGGATACAGCACCAGGAGAGCCACCCTGCCCCTCTTCTCATCTGTGCTGTTTTCATCAAGCACTTATTCTGTCCATTCTTCACTGTTTTACTGAGCAGTTACTGTATGCCCAGCACTGTGTTAGTGAGATAACAGGGAGCACACAGATAGGCTCCTTCCCTCTCCAGGAGGGAGCACGGCCAGGCTGTTCTCCACCCACTTAGCAGTGGCAGACACAGCTCTTACAGAGAGCGAGCAAAGGAACAAATGAACTCACTTAGGATGAGCAGGATCCCCAGGGAGAAGAGGACCACAGCGAACACCAATCCCCCAATCCTCAGGGTCTGGTAGTCTGCAAAGGAACACGGGTGAGAGAAGGAAGAAGGGAGGGGCCAGGGAAAGCGTGTCTGTCCCTCCGCTGGACGGGGCTGCACCTCCCCTCACACCCAGGGCTGCCATCACTGCTCACCATAATGGAAAGGGTCCTTTTCTTTCTCCTGCTCAGCTGCTGCAAAAATAAACAAGCGTGGTCAAGAGGAAGACGGCTACACATCCTGGGTCCCAAATACCTTGCCGTGCCTCACAGGCCTCACTCCCCACAAAGGGATTCCTGGGAAGAAGGGCCCATTAAGCAGAGATGCCTGGAGAAGTACAGAAGGGCAGGCCTGCCTGCTGGGGCCAGCCTGAGAGCCAAGGGCGGGTACAGCTCAGAGCCCCAGTGAGAGTCTGTGTTCACTGCACCTCCACATTTCTTGCCCCTGTTTATTCTTACGTCATCCCTCAAAGGCAGGGTCTATTATCCTCTTGTTACCGACGGGGAAACTGAGACCAAGGAAGGACATGTGACTTGCACAAGGAAAGAGTCTAGATGATGTGTAGGTCCGGCTCCCAAGGTTTAGGCCACAAGTCTGTAGAGGCCTGGTGGATTTGAAGGCTTAAAAGTAGACCCTACTGGAGCCTGCGGGGAGAGGCGGGTAGGCTGGATTAGGGGCTGTGAATAGCTGTCACTTTCCAGGACTTTCTCTGCTGACTAAAGGGAGGCGCCCCTGATCAAACATGAATAATCAGAGAGCCCCCCAATCCTAGTGTCCCAAAGGACCAGGACCTTCCACCAGAAAGGGCCATGGGTGTGCCATCTTGTCACAGCCAGGTCCTAGAGGGGTACTTACCACTGGCCAGGACCGCGGGGGCCAGCAGGCTGCACAGAAAGACCAGCACCACCTCCATGGTGTCTGGGGACAGAGGGAGGAAAAAATGACTCTTTGGAGAGGAGACTCCCCACTCCAACCCTTGGCCTGACCAGGGGCCGAATCGAATTCCCAGCTCTCCTCTGAGCTCTCTCCACACGGTAAGCGTTCAAACCACCTAAGCAGAAGCAGCTGACATTTATTGAACTCTGACCGCATGCTCTGCATGCATCAATTCAATTACTACAATTGAATCAATACAATTAGTGGGCACTGTGACTCACCCATTTTGCAGGTGAAGAACCTGCACTTAAAGAGGTTAAATGAGCAGAAGGGCCGAGATCCTAACCCAGCTCACTAACTCCTCCACCACCTGCCTCTCTGGTGCTGCAGCCATGAAACCCTATGGGCTTTGGAGATGATCTCATCTGCGTCCTCCTCCCCAGTCTACCCTTCTGTGGCCATCTCTAGTTCATTAAAACGTCTGGGACTTCCTGGCCTGGTTCCCCACAGCCAACACCCACTGTCAGAAGTTCTTGTTTATATCAGATTCAATGGGGCATGTAAACCAATGTCCCTCTAGTCTAGCCAGCAGGGTAGGGTGGGAGACTTGCTGTGTCCTGGACTCTGTATGGTAAACCCTGAAATACTGACAGCTCTCCCTTAAGTTTCCCCTCACACTCTCACCTCTAAAGTGGCCAAGCCAACTCTTCCCATAGGTTTTAGCTCAGAATCCTCCAGAAATGTGGTCTGAATAAACAAAGGGAGCCTGGAGCCTGGTTCTTGAGCATCAGTACTCTGGCCTCTCCTGCCCCAGAAGGTGCCTGAGACTTCTGCTCGTGAGCTCATGAAGTCCCTGGTCTCTGGGGCCAGTGGCCTCGGATGGGCCATCTGCATGGAGGCAGAAGGCAGAGCCACTTGGTCCCTCCCAGGGATAGATTCAGTGGAGTTACACACACACACCTCATTCCTGGGCTTAAAGGAGCGTGATAAAGAGCCAGAGAGGAAAAGGGGAGAGAAACCAAACTAGGAAAGCCCAAGGCTGTTTGCTCTCTTCCCAGTGGGGTGAGATTGGCAGTGGCCTGACCCCCTGGACCAGTGTCTAGTGGCCAGGACCACGCTAGCTCTGAGGGATCGTGCCCATTACCCTCCCCAGCCCGAGCAAGCAGCCCCCAGCTGCCTTTCACCTCTCAGCCACCAGAGGTCAGAACAACTGCATCCAGAGTCTGCAAAGGCACAGACCTCGGACTTGGAGACGGAGATTCAAGCAGCATTAATCAAGAGACAGAAATGCGCTTTTAATGCTTTCTCATTTAATATTTGTATTTCTTTTAAATTTTACATTATATTTTATATGTATAAAAATATATGTAACACACATATAGTGAAGCATAGTAATAAAATAAACACTCATAAACAAGTAACTTAAGAAATAGAACTTTACAAATACCGCTGCATTTACCTACGTTTTCCTCCAGCCCATCCCCCTGCCTCACTCCCAGAGGTAAACAGTATCCTGAATACATTTTTTTAATCATTCCCTTGTTCTTTTTCAAAAAAATTTTTAAATTAAGATATAATTCACATACCATGAAATTCATCATTTTAAAGCCTACAATTCAATGGCTTTGAGTATATTCACAAAATCGTGCAACCATCATCACTAATTCCAGAACATTTTCATCATCCCCAAAAGAAACCCTGTGCCCATTAGCAGTCACTCCCCATTCTCCCCTCCCCCAGCCCCTGACAACCACTAATCTACTTTCTGTGTCTATGGATTTGTCTATTCTGGACATTTCATATAAAAGAATCCTAAAATATGTGGCTTTTTGCATCACATTTCTTTCACTTAGCATAATATTTCCAAGGTTCATCCATGTTGTAGCATTATCAGTACTTTATTTCTTTTTATGGCTGAATAATATTCCATTGTATGGATATATACCTTGCTTCTTTTTAAAAATATACCTATTACATACATATTCCTGAATACTATGTTATTTAGTGGAGCTTTTTTGAGCTTTATAATTATGATATCATGTTGTCTACAGTCTTCTGGGACTGGCTTTTTTGTTCAACACTGTTTCTAAGATTTATCCATATTATTACATGTAACCATAGTTCATTTTCAGCGTTGTGTAATATTCCACAGTGCAGGTAAATTATCAAGTATTAGTACATTCTCCTGTCGGTGGACATCTGTTTCTTTCTAATTTTATCCTATTATTAAATAATGCAGTTATGGACATTTTTGTGCCTGTTGCCCAGGGCGCACACACAAGAGATCTGAGGGCACTCTTTTCCCTCTCTTTTGACCAGCACTCTCATAAGAAATACATTTTACATCACAACTCAGTACAAACATATATTCATGTAAACTAGAAAGAATAATATCACAAAACAATACCTATCATTTCTATGAATGATGCCGTCTGATATTTTCTATTCAACTTTGTTTCTTTAAAAAAAAAAATGGCTAGGCCCATGAATGGGTCACACTGCAGTTTGAAAAATTATGTTCTACAGATAAGCCTGGGAGTGAAGTCTTTGGGTTGTATGGTATGTAAATTGTCAACTTCACAACATAATTTCATATTGTTTTCCAAAGTGTTCATCCCCATTTTAACATCCCGTATGTTGCGTATGACTGTTCCCATTACTCAACATCCTTATCAATACTTGATATTACCAGACTGCTTAATTTCTGCCAATCTAGAGGTGTAGAATATGGTCTTAGTTTGACTACATAGTAATGGAGTGGGGCTATTCGCCATTCCTGTTTTATCATCAGTGATGTGTCTTTCACATCTTTTGCTCATTTTTCAAATGGGTTGACATTATCGTTAATCATTTCTCATTCTGGATACTAAACCTTTGTCAGTAAGTATTGCAAATATCTCTTCCCAATTAGTGGCTTGTCTTTTCACTTTTTAAAACTGTCTTTTGATGAATAGAATTTCTTAATTGTAATGGAATTGAATGCAATGATTTTTGTCTTGTTTAAGATATTCCTTGTCACTTTGAGTCAGAAAGAATTTTCTTCTAAAAATTTTAAAGCTTTGTCTTTTACATTTAAATCTTTATTCCATCCAGAATTGATTTACGTATGGTGTGAGGTCCGGGTCTAATTTTTACTTTTTTCCATACTGATAACCCGTTGTCCTAGAAACGTTTGCTGACACCACCCCCTGCCCCCCCCACGATGTGCAATGCCACTTTGGTCATGTATCTGGTTCCTTTAGGTGTGGGTCTGTTTCTGGGCTTTCTCTTTGGATCTATTGGTGAATTTGTCTGTACCCGCATCAAAATCAGTGTCTCAATTACTACAGCTTTAGGTAATCTTCCCATGTGGTCAGAAAAGCTTCCCTCTTCTTGTTCTCTTCTTTCTTTTGTTCTTCTTCCACCTCTTCCTTCAAGAATATCTTCACTCTTCTTGGTCTTTTGCGCTTATATATAAATTTTAGAATCAGCCTGTCAAATTCATCTAAAACTGCTGGGATTTTCATTGGAATTGCAATGGATCTATCTATAGAATAACTCGGGGAGAACTGATATTTTTGTGATCTTGAGTCTCCTATCTATAAATAAATCTTTTTGCTTCTTTAGGTCCTTTTCAATGTCTGTTAATAAAGGTTTATAAATGCTCTCATATAGGTCTTTCATGTCTTCTATTAGATTTACTGCTGGGTACCTTATAATTCTTATTGCTATTTTAAGTGCTCTTGTGTATGTTTTCTAATGTTTGCTGGTATAGAGAATGACAATTGATTTGTATACATTGATCTTAAATCCAATAATCTTGCTAAACTCTCTTATTATTTCTAACAATTTACCTATAGATTCTTTTGGGTTTTCTCTGTAGATATATCATCTGTAAATGATACAGCATTGTTCCTTCTTTTCTACATCTTACACTCTTTATTTTTATTTCTTACCTTACTGTACTGTTAGGATTTACAGTAAAATGTAGAATATAAGCAGTGATAGTGGACACACAAACACACACACACAGTCTTATTGCTGATTTTATTTTTGTGTATTTATTTTTAATTTTCTCCCAGCTCTACTGTGATATATTGATATATAACATTGTGTAAATTTAAGGTGTACAATGTGACAATTTGATACATGTATATATTGTGAAATATATACATAAGGTTAGTTAACACCTCCATCACCTCACATAATTACCTTTTGTGTGTGCAGTGAGAATGGATAAAGAAAATGTGGTATATATACAAGGGAATATTATTCAGCCATTAAAAAAAAGAAAATTACTGATGTTAAATAGATTTCTTCTAATGTTTTAGAAGTTCCCCTCTAAACTTGGTTTTCCAAGATGTTTCTGTTTTATATTAATTATGAATGCCTCTTCTATATCTACAGTTTTTAACCTTTAATCGATCAATGAAGTAAATTATATGTATGAATTATCTAACGTTAAATCATCCTTGAATTTCTGGGATAAAACCAATGTATCATCTTTCTAATAAACTGATGGATTTGCTTTGCTGATATTTTGTTTAGGATTTTTGCATTTATGTGAATGAGTGAGACTGGGCTACAATTTTTATTTTATTGTATTGACCTGGCCTGGTTTTGGTATCATGGTACTGCTGGCCTCACAGAACAAGTATTTCCTCTCTTGCTATTCCTTGGAAGAGTTTGCAGAAGATTGGAATAATCTTTCTTTGAATGTTTGGTAGAACTCAACTGCAAAATCATCTGGCTTAGTATTTTCTTTGTGGGAGAATTTAATTTTAATTGCCTATTCAATTAATTAATGGCTATGACACTCTTCAGATTTCTATTTTTTCTTGAATACATTTAGTGAGTCATAATTTTTATAGAAATTTGCCCTTTTATGCTTTAAAATTTATTGCCATAAAGTTGTTTATAATATTTCCTAATTATCATTAGGAAGCTATCCCTCTAAGAACAGGAACCAGACAAGGATGCCCACTGTCACCACTCCTATTTAACATAGTACTGGAAGTCCTAGCCAGAGCAATCAGGCAAGAGAAAGAAATAAAAGGGATCCAAATTGGAAAGGAAGAAGTGAAACTGTCACTATTTGCAGATGACATGATTTTATATACAGAAAACCCTAAAGAATCCACCAGAAAACTTTTAGAAGTAATAAACGAATATGGTAAAGTTGCAGGATACAAAATCAACATACAAAAATCAGTTGCATTTCTGTACACTAACAACGAAGTAGCAGAAAGAGAAATTAAGAATACCATCCCATTTACAATTGCAACAAAAAGAATAAAATACCTAGGAATAAACTTAACCAAAGAGGTGAAAGAGCTGTACACCGAAAACTATAAAACATTTCTGAAAGAAATCGAAGAAGACAAAAAGAAATGGAAAGATATTCCGTGCTCTTGGATTGGAAGCATTAACATAGTTAAGATGTCCATACTTCCTAAAGCCATCTATAGATTCAATGCAATCCCTATCAAAGTTCCAACAACATTTTTCACAGAAATAGAACAAAGAATCCTAAAATTTATATGGAACAACTAAAGACCCCGAATAGCTAAAGGAATCCTGAGAGAAAAGAACAAAGCTGGAGGTATCACACTCCCTGATTTCAAAATATACTACAAAGCTATAGTAACCAAAACAGCATGGTACTGGCACAAAAACAGACACACAGATCAATGGAATAGAATCAAAAGCCCAGAAATAAACCCACACATCTATGGACAGCTAATCTTTGACAAAGGAGCCAAGAACATACAATGGAGAAAAGAAAGTCTCTTCAACAAATGGTGTTGGGAAAACTGGATAGCCGTATGCAAAAAAATGAAAGTAGACCCTTACCTTACACCATACACAAAAATTAACTCCAAATGGATTAAAGACTTGAATGTAAGACCTGAAACTGTGAAACTGCTAGAAGAAAACATAGGCAGTACGCTCTTCGACATCGGTCTTAGCGACATCTTTTCAAACACCACGTCTGACCGGGCGAGAGAAACAATAGAAAAAATAAACAAATGGGACTACATCAAACTAAAAAGCTTCTGCACAGCAAAGGAAACCATCAACAAAACGAAAAGGCAACCTAACAATTGGGAGAAGATATTTGCAAACCATACTTCTGATAAGGGCTTAATCTCCAAAATATATAAAGAACTCATGCATCTCAACAACAAAAAAACTACCAACCCAATTAAAAAATGGGCAAAAGACCTGAACAGACATTTCTCCAAAGAAGATATACAGATGGCCAACAGACACATGAAAAGATGTTCAAAATCACTAACTATCAGGGAAATGCAAATCAAAACTACAATGAGATATCACCTGACGCCCGTCAGAATGGCTATAATTAACACGACAGGAAACAACATGTGTTGGAGAGGATGTGGAGAGAAGGGAACTCTCATACACTGCTGGTGGGAGTGCAAACTGGTGCAGCCACTATGGAAAACAGTATGGAGATTCCTCAAAAAATCAAGGATAGAACTACCATATGATCCAGCTATTCCACTGTTGGGTATCTATCCAAAGAACTTGAAAACACCAATTTGTAAAGGTACATGCACCCCTGTGTTCATTGCAGCGTTATTCACAATAGCCAAGACTTGGAAGCAACCTAAGTGCCCATCAAGGGACGAATGGATAAAGAAGATGTGGTATATATACACAATGGAATACTACTCAGCCATAAGAAACGATGAAATCCAGCCATTTGTGACAACATGGATGGACATTGAGGGTATAATGCAAAGTGAAATAAGTCAGAGGGAGAAGGTCAAATATCGTATGATTTTCTTCATTAAGTAGTAGATAATAACAACAATAAACAAACACATAGGGACAGAGATTGGACTGGTGGTTACCAGAGGGGAAGCAGGGAGGGAGGAGGGTGAAAGGGATAATTGGGTACATGTGTGTGGTGATGGGTTGTAATTAGTATTTTGGTGGTGAACATGATGTAATCTATGCAGAAATAGAAGTACAATGATGTACACCTGAAATTTTTACAATGTTATAAACCAATGTTACTGCAATAAACAAAAAATTAAAAAAAAAAATCATTAATTTTTTGTTGGATCTGTAGTTATGTTGTTTTTTACATTCTTAATATTGTTTATTTGTGACAACTTTTTTCCTTGATCTGTCTTACTAGAGGTTTAACTATTTTATTAGTCTTTTCAAAGAACCAACTCTTGTTTTTGTTGATCCTCTTTATTGTGTGTTTTAAATTTTTCTTAATTCTGTCCTAATATGTTCTTTGAGTTTATTCTATTGGTTTTTCTTTATATTTATCTTCTTAAGTTAGATACTTCGTTTATTAATATTGAGCCTTTCTTGTTTTCTAATATAAGCATTTAAGACTATAACCCTCTGGGTGTCACTTTCATTCCAACATATAAGCTTTGAAATGTAGTTTCTTGATAATTGTTTAGTTCTCAGTACTTTAAACTTGCATTATAATTTGTTTTCTGACCTGTGCATTATTAAGAAGTATGTTTTTTAAATGTCCAAATGTATAGTGATTTTTAGTTTACTTTTGTTATTGACTTCTAACTTAAGTGCGCTGTGGTCAGAGAACGTGGTCTATAGATTACAGATGCGTTGAAATTCATTGAGACTTGCTTTATGATCTGTATATAGTTAGTTATTTAAAAAATTATATTCCATGTATTAGACAATTGTAAATTCCTTCATTGTTGGGAAGAAAGTTCTATATACATGCCCATTAAATAAAATTATTAACTGCATTGTTTAAATTTCTATTTCCTCATTTTTTTGACTGTTTGACCCACCAAAAATTGAGATAGGTGCTTTAAAATCTACCACTATGAGACAGGATTTATAAATTTATCCAAGGGTTTCTTATTGATATTCTAACAGAAAGCTTAAAATTGTTATATTGTCCTGTGAGTTGGATCTTTTAGGATTGTATGGTGATCCCCTCTGTCTTAAATTCTATTTTACTTTCTACCTTTCTGTGTCCTTATGTGTTGTGTGTGTATCCTATCATCTTATAAACAGCAAGGAGATGAATTCAAAAAAAAATTCAACCTGATAATCTCTTTTAACTGTGAAGTTTACTACTGATATATTTGATCTGATTTCCACCATCTGTTCTTCCCCTACTTTTCTTGTGTGTATTTCTCTTTTGACATTTTTTTTTTTTTGGATTGATGATTTTTTTCTTATTCACTTTCTCCCTCTACTGGCTGAGAAATTATACAAGCTATTTCTAGTCTTTTAGTGCTTACCTTTGGAATTTTACCATGTGTATTTGCTATAGACTGAAAGTTTGTGTCCCTCAAAATTCATATGTTGAAATCTAATCCTCAAGGTTATGGTATTTGGACATGGGGCCTTTGGGAGGTGATTAGGTCATGAGGGAGAAGCCCTCATGAAAGGGATTAGTGCTCTTATAAAAGAGACCCCAGAGAGCTCTCCCACCCTTTCCATCATGTGGGGGCTCAGCAAGAAGTCAGCAACAATGAAGCAGGTCTTCATCAGACACTGAATCTGCCAACACCTTGATCTTGGACTTCCCAGCCTCTGGAACTGTGAGAAATAAATTTCTGTTGTTTATAAGCCACCCAGTCTATGGTATTCTGTTATAGCAGCCTGAACAGACTAAGACAGCATTCAATTTAACAAAGACTAAAAAAATCTGAAGTTAAAAGGTATGATAGTTATTAGGTATAATAGCCTTCTTGAAGAATACAAACCACCCCCTTCCTCATATATATACTATTATTGTACAAAATTTCAATTATTTTTTAATCCTATGAAATAGATATTAGTATCTGTATTTCATGGAAACCATGCTTGTTTAGGTTTACCCATGTGTAGCCTTCAAGAAGGCCCCCAATACCTCCTGGTATTCAGATGGTTGTACAGTCCCCTTCCACACTGGACCAGGATTAGTCTGTGTGACCAATAAAATATGGCAGAACTGATATGTTACTTCCAATATTAGATTATAAAAGGCACCGAAGCTTTCTCTTGTTCTCTCTCTCTCTGATTGCTTGCTCTGGGGAAAGTTACCTGCCATGTCTTAAGTATACTCAGGACCCCTGTGGAGAGGCCCATGCAGCAAAGAACTGAGGGCCTCAGTTCAAAAGCCCACTAGGAAATAAGGCCTGCCACGAACCATGTACATGAGCTTAGAAGCAGATCCTCCAGCCCTCACATGACTGCCACCCTGGCTGACAGCTTGACTGCAATCTTATTAAAGACTCTGAGCGGAACCACCCAGCTAAGCTGCCCCCTGATTCTTGACCCTCAGAAATCATGTGAGATAATAAATGTTTGTTGTTTTAAGCTGTGAGTTGGGGGTAATCTGTTATGTAGCAATAGACAATTAATATAACATATTAACTCATTTGTTCATGATTCTTTTTAAATCTGTCATCCTTCAAACCATTTTCTCTATTCCTGAAGAAATATATTACAATTTTCTTTAATGAAGATCTATTGGTTATACACTCAGTTTTTGTTTATCTGAGAATGTTTTCATTTCACCCTTGTGGTGGACAGACCCTCAGGTGATCCCCAATAATTCCAACCTTCTAGTTTTCAAGCCTTTGTATAATCCCTCCCCTTGAATGGGGGCAGGAGCTGGGACTTGCTTCTCACAAAGAGAATATGGCAAAGATGACGTCACTCACATGATGGTGTTACGTTTTATAAGACTCACTCAGCAGACTGGAGCCAGAGAATTTTCTCCCTTGATGTTTTGAATAAGTAAGCTGCCAAGTTATGAGAGGACCCATGGAGAGAAGCCAATGGCAAGGAATTGTGGGAAGCCTCTAGCCCTTTGCCTCCAAATCTCCGACTCCTGGTATATCAGCAAACATGAAGACAGCTTCACAAGAGGTGGAGACTCTATGCAAGGAGAGTCCATCAGGGCAAGGAAAGTGGAAGCAGGGAATACAATAGGGAACCTGGGACGTTTCCATGGAGGAGCTGACATTTCAGCTGAACCTTGTTAAATAGGATGGGATTTTGATGCACAGGGGTAAGAAGAGAGAAAGGAAGGGCATTCTGGCAGAAGAAACAGCACGAGCAAAGGCAGTGAGAAGGGAAAACGAGAAGCAGGAATAACAAATATTCAGCGCAAGTTCAAGTTCAGTTCAAGTTGAACCTCAAGGCACTTCACTCAAGAGTGGCTGCCTGAAGTGGCCTCCTCAGGATTCCAAATGAGGTCCAGCAGCAGAAGGCCTTCATCCAGTAGGAATGTCTGCATAGCACAGGAGGGGGCTGGGACAGCAATCTGCCAAGTATTTGCCGTTTCTAGAATAAGACAGTGAATAATCCAGTTGAGGAAAGCATGAGGGGGTGGGTGGTGAGAATGCTGATAAGACAGCTGCGGTCAGATGGTGGAGGATCTTGAATGCCAAGCTAAAGAGTAAAGACCTGTCTTTGTATTCTAAAGAAAATATTTCTGATCAAGTTACAGTGTGCTGAAAGAAATACCGTTACAGATCTGGAAAGTGACCAACTCCCTACTCCTGCAAGCGCTGCCCAGGCCCGGGCTACAGCAGCCACCCCTCAGCTCAGGCCTCTGCAGGGTGCCTCTTGGTCCCTACACCCATTTTAAAAATCTTATTGGTGGTACTGTTGGCATTGCCCCTGAGTCAAGGGGCCAAGTACATACTCAAGGTCTCCGGAGAGACACAAAATGCCTTTCTCTCACTGCTCCACCAAGAAACTCTATCTCAGCCTCCCTCCCTCCCACACAACCGCCCCTCCACATCCTCCACCCTCCCAGTTACCACATTCCTTTTCTCCCAGGAAGGAAGTTGGGCTCCCCGGGGCTGCCTGGAGCTCTCTGGGAGGAGGTTAAGAGGTGGCAGAAGTGATCGATCTCATTTCCAGGTGACAGAGTCTGAGGAGCAGGGAAGAGAGGCGGGAGGATCTTTGGGAGAGGGAAAAGCCAGGCAGAGTTGAGTGGAGCTGGAAGAGGCGTTCAGGAACATCACATTAGCCTCCATGTGCGTGTGAGGCCCTGGACCCCTGCCTGTGGGATCCCTGTGGACCTGGACCCCCTCCCTGGGACACGGCCCAGCAGAAGTCGTCACTGTTAGATGGGGGACTCCTGAGCCTCGTCACTCTGCTGCTCCCCGACTCTGGAACTCTAGATCACTTGACCATGCTCCCCATCTGGAAAACGGGACCAGCCACATTTTGCTTCCCCTATAGCATCTTTTGAGAAAGAATTCAGTTTCTACTCATTTTTCTTCCCCTTTCCATGTTCTCATTTGTCTCTACATTGGCAAACAGCTGACACCTCGGGTGGCAGCAGCATTTCCATGTTAATTTTGCTCCCCGACCTTCCTGCGTTTTTGCACGGTTGCTTTCTGCATGTGCCGGAGAAAGCAATCAGGAGAGTTTCTCTGGCGATTATCTTTCCATACTGAGTCACATAATTTCACATAATTGCTGGGTAAAAGCTGCTCAGAAAAAGAAGCCACTAGTTGATGATGTGGCAACGTGCTATATTATTTTTGATTCCACGCAGCAGTGAGATGGATCAGAATACCCAGCTCTATTGTGAAAATAACTCAGAAACAACCTCCATTTAAAATGCAGAGGCTCCAAATTACAGTGGAACTTTATTATCTCACCCTCATCCCTCCCTCCCACAGCCCCCAAAGCCTCACTCCCTTTCCCTTACAGCCCACCTGCTTGCCTTCCTTCTGGCTCAGCCCACTGAAAACATGCTCAGAGGGATCACCACGGCCTGGGTCCTGGCGGGATCTCCAAAGAAGGATGAAGCCTCCACTCCAGACAGGAATGTGGGAAGAGAACCTTGTATGGGGTCACAGAATGCTGGGCCCCATTGTTTAGGCTCACTGGTTACCCTAGACTGTTATTGTATGCCAGGGGACATGATTTAGCCTATGAGGTATCCAAATCTTTGCAACAAAGAGGCCTGTTAAAAGAAGATTCCGCTGTGTATAAATAGGATATAACCAAGATGTGAGGCTTACCAGATGGAGCTAGAATCACAGAATGCCAGAGTGAGTTAGAATGATCGAGATGAAAGCTCTTACTTTTTATTTGAGGAGACTGAGGTCCCCACAGAGAAGCGATGTAGCCAATTCACCTAGTTAGTCAGGGGCAGAGCCAGGCTCAGAACCCACACCTCTGACTCCTATCTGCTGCTCTGGTGCTGGGATTGGGAGTGGGGCAGGCCGGGGCCGGAGGAGAGGAGCACCCTGAGGGCAGCAGGGAAAGCTGAGCAAATAATGCCTGAGAGTACTCCGCCAGCCTGGCCTGGCCGGAGCCAGGGAAAAAGACAAGGCGCCCCCAGGAATGAGGCTAGGAAGGAGGAATGAGGGGGTAAGAAGGAGGTATCCGACAGGCTCCTCAGCTCTCCATCAGAAGACCACCATTGATGGGAGATGTCAGGGGGCAGTGCTCTGACTCAGCCTCTGCGAAGGTGAGTGATGGAATCAGAAGGCATAGAGCCCAACTCCTCACTCTCAACAGGGGGCGAAGAGATGATCAGAACAGTCCTTTCTGATTGTCCTGGCTGCACGGTGTGGGTGAGTTTGGTGCAGCTTGCCGTTACTGCAGCACAGAACTGAATGGTCTAAGGCCAGGCTCAGGACTGAAAACAGGGAAGGCCCAGGACTAAAACTTATCACGGACAGATCAGTCTGATTTACTGGCAGAGAGGGGGATTCTTTACATTCCTATGACATTAGTTAGTCTTACTGTTTGGAAGGAAAATAGGGGGAGGGTAGTCTGATCTATTTGTGTTAAGATCTTTTTGGAGACAGGGGACTGGCCCCCAGTGGCCTTTTAAGGCCTCCTTAGCCTCGGATTCTATGAAAGGGCCACGTGTGCACATAATGGTGGTACTAACAGTTCTGGATTACACATGCTAATGAAGGGGGCTTGGGGAGCAGTCAGCACAAACCGGTAGATAATGCCCAAACCCGAGGCTTGGCTTTGAAATGTATTGCACTTTTATGAGAACTTAGGTATCATTAAGGCCTCAGCGCTAGGAAGGCTGGAATGTTCTCCTTGATCTTCTCTGGCACCCCCTTCTACCCCCAGTGTCTCCCTGTGCCCCCATCCATGTCAGGGCAGCCAGGCACCCCTGGCACTCAAACCACCTTCTCCACTCACACACAGCTGCCCTCTTCCTCTCTAAGCTGCTCATCGCCTTTCTGCTTCCCATCTTAGATGCCTTGGCTTAAAGTTCTCTCGGGCTTTTATGTACCGGAGTGAAAAGAAGGCAAGAACAAAAGGACAGTCATCCTCTACACGACTGCTCTGTGTCCAAAGGAGCTCCGGAGGGGGCTTTTCCAGGGTCCTTCCCAGCTGAGCCCGGCACTCCTCATTCCTTCTCTGGACCAGGTGTGCTTTCAGGATGGGGTGTGTCTGCTCCTCGCCTCATGTGCCATGTGACCAGAGCCTGGGAACAGAGGTAAGGACCACACTGTGGCCTCAAACCCCCAACTGTGTGCCCTAAACTCTCTGACCTTGAAGCTCCCCAGCCACAGTGCTTTTGTAAAATGCAGAGTGGATTCTTCTTCATCTTTGGCCCCTGCTGGGAGTCTGCTCAAAATGCCCTTTCTTCATAGAGCTACAAGATACAGCTGCAGTCTCCTTGACTGTAAAAGCCCCCGACCCCAGGTCCATCCCTGGAGCCCAATGGCCAGAGAACATGAACCTCCTGACAAGGGACATTCAGGCCTGAAGCTCCTGGCAGCTAAACAAAGCCTAGCCCCACTCACCCTGCACACTTCCTAGGGCAGCAGCCTTGACTGGAGTGTGAAAGGGAAGGTGAGGAAAGACAGGTGAGTCTTCTAGGTGGTAGGGAGCAGTGAGCTTGGCGGCAGGAATAAGCAAGACGCTGGAAATGGGGAGTCTGGGGGTGGGGACAGAGGTCTGCCTGGAGCATAGGAGTCCTTCTATGGACTCCACAGAAAGAAATGAGAGGAAGTGAAAATTCTGAGATGGAATGCCCATATTTGAGGCCCAGTCTAGGAGTCTGTATTGGATATAAGAGGTAATAATAATAATCATGACACACAACACAGGTCAGGCACTATTCTTAGTACTTTATATATTTATTCTCATTTAATCCTTAAAAATAGCCTATGAAATAGTTGTTACCATCAAACCCATTTTACAGGGAAAGAAGCTGAGGCAGAGAAAGAGAGGCGCCCTGGCAAGTGAGAGCTGGATTCCAGGCTTTGGCCCAGCTCTGTCTGCCTCCCAGCCAGTGGAGGAAGGGTGGTCTTCCTTCTGTGAGCTCAGGACTCCAGCCCCTGCCCCACATCCCAGGGGAGGGCTCACAGCCACTCAGTGGCAGGGCCATGATGGGTCACCTGCACTGTGGCTCCCCAGAGGGCCCACCTCCCAGACAGCTGCCACCCGGGTTCCCGCTCCTCTCCCTGTCCAGTGGGCTGAGGCCACAAGGCTCGGCCGCCCGAGGGTGTGAAACGAGCTCTGCAGAGAGGGCCACAGGGAAGGGGGCTCCTGCCTCTGCGTGAACATGTACCAGCCAAGCTCCCCAACATCTCTAGTCTCATACATATTCACGAGAGAAAGACACAGCAGAATGCACAGTGCCTGCCAGCTCACCCCTGAGAGAGAATTTATATTCCCTTGTTGGACAAGGAGCTGTTTACTTGGGAGGGTGATTTTTTTTTGGCAGATTACAGAATTGTGCAGCTGGTTAGGCCGGGGGTGAGAACACGGGGTGGGGGGCAGTGAGGAATCAGCCAGTCAATTCCCCTGTCCACTTGCCAAGGGTATTATTAAAGTCAAGTGAGACAATATATATGAAGGTTCTTTGTAAACTGTAAAGCACTGTGCTAACAATACCTAAAATTTATTAGGTATTCATGTCATGGCAAGTACTGTTCTAAGAGGTTTACATGTACTAACTCATTCGATCCTTACAGCAGCTCTAGGAAGTGGCTATGATTGTGATCATTCCCATCATGCAGATAGAGAAACTGAGGCCAGGAAGGTTAAATAACTTGCCTAAAGTCCCAGAGCTAGAAAGTAGCAGAGCCTAGATTTAAACCCAGCAATCTGGCTCCAGAGTCCTCGCTCTGAACCACTCTGCTATCCTGCCTCTCTGCACTCAGTGGCTTTATGGCTTTAAGCAAGATACTCTTCCTCTTGGAGCCTTTGCTTCTGAGACTGTAAGATGGGAATGATAATATGCATCTCAGGAGCTGGGAGGTTTGGTAAAATAGCTTTGGTGCATGGGCAATTATCATCTGTCGGCCCACACCTGTCCCTCCTGAGAAGCGCATCTCCTTTTGGAGGAGAGATGGCTCCTCCTCCACTCCAAGGCTGTAGGGTACTGGGGGCTGCCAACCACAGCCCCTCCCTTGTAGCTAAAAGGAATGGGTTTGGGACTGCAGTGTTCCCCGCCCAGGGGCTGTCATATCATCAAGGGAGGAAGTTGTCAAAGTAGCCAAGCTGTGAAATGTGGGGGTGGGGCAGTCTGTGGGGAGAAGTCAGCCAGCAGCAATAGGTGAAGAGCTGGCTGGAGAGAGAAGCCAGGAGAAGGGACAGGGAGAGGGTCCTGGCTGGGTGTGCTCCGGCCCCTCTGTTCCCAGACCAGCGCTGCTCTGCCCCACCTGCAGTTTGATAGTCCCTGCCTTGCCTAAACTAGGAGTTCAGTTTCTGTCATTTGCAACGAAAGCAGATATCACACAGAGCTGAGCACAACGCCTGGCAGCCTGGCAAAGAGCAACTACTTTCTGGGCACCAACTGTAATGTTATTACTATTATCATCCCCCAACTCTTTCCTCAGCTTCTTGCTTCATTTTCTACCTGCTCTTGGGAAATGGGAGAGAAACAGAGAACGGGGACAGGGCCCTAGTCCCTCCTCTCACTTCCCTTCCTTCCTCCTTTACCTGTCCTCTAGCCACTAGGCGGCTCCAGTGTTCTCCTGACCCAGGGCGGGGAGGGCGCCTCGGCCCACGGTGGACACAGGCAGGGACACAGGCAGAGCAGGGCTTGACACTCAGAAGGCTTTCTCCTGCCTCAAGAAAAACAGCCTGCGTCACCCAGCGCTGCAGACAGGTGGCGTAGGCAGAGCGTGGCCGACGGAGCCAGCCAGAGACCAGTGACACATGCTCCCAGCCCCAACCAGGGGAGCCCCCACCAAGAGACACAGAAGCAAGATAAACAGAGAGGACAGAGACAGAAAAAGAGGAAGGAAATCCCAGAGGAAGAGAAACTGAAGAGGGGAGGTGCCCAGGAGAAGTATGAGAGAAGCAGGCAAAGTCTTTCCTGTTCCAAAGACGGAACAGAGGCTGGCCGAGGGCAGACTGCCCGGCAGAAACTGAGAGAGGTGGAAAAGGAGGGACCCAGGGGGCAAAGGAAGGAGAGAAAAGAAAACCTGCCCTGGGGAAGCATCCCACAAGCCTCAGTGCTGCCGTCCCCACGAGGCCCTAGCTGGGTCTACACCCGTGGCTGCCTAGGCTGCCTCCACCACACCCCTGCATGCACTGGTCACACAGATGCTCGAAAGAGCAGAGGAAGGAAAATGCACCGGGGTGGAGTCGGGGGAGGAAAGTCAACAGACAGCTGCTGTTCCTGGGAGCAAACAGCTCACAGCCCTCCCTGGCTGCCAGGCAGCTTCCCAGTGGAAGACAGGCTCTCTGCTGTCCACGCAGCCTGCTGGACAGGATCCAGGAGCCTGAGGCCTAGCCTTGGAGGGCCTCAGGCTCCCCACCCCTCTGGCCAGCACACCCAGGCTTTCTCCTAACCCAAAATCCTTCCAGCAGAAGCCACTGCCTCCCACAAGGGGCCCCTTCATGTGTCTCTCGAGGAGGGCTGGGCCCGAGATGCACAGGCAGGGCCAAGCAGACTTCTGAAAAACCAGAGTGGGGTGCCTCAGGTGGCCCTGGGGGCGTCTTGGGTTTAGAGGTCAGGGCAAGATATATCAGGACAGAGACTCTTGTCCTTCAGCCCTGGACCCTCGAGTGTACCTGCGGCTGTCAGAAGAGAAAGGGGGAGCAACTGTGCTGTGTATGTTCCACACCCTCCCCTGCTCCTGTTCCCCACTCATGGTGGCTGAGGGGGATGATGATGGTGATGGTGGTGATGCTGATAACACCAAACATTTGTAAGACACCTTGCTTACCAGACAACTTCACAAGCATTAGCTCAAAGGAACATCAAAACTACATGTGATGTGGGGTATCGCTGCCATTTTACGGATTAGAAAAGGTGAGGCTCAGAGTTAGGTTACTTGTATAATATTATTATACAATAATACGGCTAACAATGGCACAGCTGGCATCGGCTCCTAAGTCTGTGGATACCAAATGCTACGCTCTTTCCACTCCCTCCTGCTGCCTTCCCGGCAAATGTGGCAATGCATGGGGACTAAGGGAAAAGAAAATGCTGACCCTGACTCAAGACCAAGCGGTCTCATCAGATGGGCGTGTTCTTACCCAGGCCGGGGGAGAAAAACCAGGGTGAGAATAACCCAAATAAAGTTAAATAGCTTTATTTAACTCTGGCATGCATTACGTCATTTTTTCCCTTTCACAGTTTCTTGCCCAACTCTGCTCTGTCCACTATGTGTGAGCATAAGGCTGGGACCCTGGAGCCCCTTAGGAGGAAGGAGGAGGCCCAGCTTCTCTGTCAGCCATCGCTGGACCCCAGCTGTTCACAGTTCTGCCCCATCACCCCCAGCTGAGCCTCAGCATCAGCGCAGGCATCTTGTCTCCCTCCTCAGCCTCTACCCACCTCACAGCAGCTGCCGGGCACGCTGCTGCTCTCTGCCCAGCAGAAGGTCAGTGCATCTATGCTGGGAGCTAGACAGTGTCCCAGACCAGTTCTAGGTGACCCTGTCCATCGGAGCTCAGCTCACAGGGGATGCCAACAGAACTGCCAGCCCAGCAACTGGCAGCCTTTCAGAGTGGGCTGCCAGCTGCAGACCCCCTTTTTTCTGGTATGGCTCAGCATGACATTGGGGTATAGAATTGAAATAAAGACCACCCCTGCTCAAAAATATATCTTCACCCACAACATTCCCCCAAGGAAAGATGTTTTAATTTCACCAAATGCTTCTTTTCAAAAGTAAATGCTTCCAATCCTGACAGTCATTTATATCTTGGCCTGAGTTATTTAATCAGATTCTTTCCAAACAGCTGAGATCTGCCTGCATTTAGGTGGAGAAAGGAGGGTGATTTTGAAACAAGATGTAACTTTGGAAAGAATGGCACCATTTTCCTTCCAGTTATCAAATTAACAAATATTTATTGATGGCCTTCTCTCATCCAGGAGCTTGGTCGTCACTGAGCGTCCTGCAAAGGCACAGTCCCTGCCTCATAGAGCTTACAGTCTAACCAACTGACAACATTTCCTCTCTCCCTCCCTTCCAGGCTCCACACTGCATCTGTGGCCAAGACAGTCCCAGGCACGCGTACTCCCGCTGTTCCTCTATAATCCAGCCCTTCTCTTCCGTTGCTCGCTCTAGCTCAGACCCTCATTATTGCTCCCTTGCGCTGTCCTGGTAGCTTGCCTAATAGTGCAGTAGCTGCTCCCATCTTTAACCTCCTCCCTCCAATCTGTCCTGGACATTGATTACTGCACGTGTGATCTACCTAAAGCGTGTTCTGATCACTTCTCTCCAAACTCAATGCAGCCATGATGCTTCAGTATCCTATTTATTTTTAAAAAATAGAAACTTTTTATTCTGGCATATAAATACCTCTAGGTCTATCCCTTTCTTACCCTTCCAATATTTTCTCCCATTACTTTCAGCTACGATGGTCTACTCCTGTCTCCTGCCATGTGTGCATCAATCTCCAGGCCTCTGTATATTCTGTTCCCTCCACTTAGAATGCCCTTCCCTTCCCTGTTCATTGCAGTTCTCAACCCTGGCTGCACCTGAGGATCACATGGAGAGTGTTTTAATAATAATAATAAGGATGATGATGATGATGATGCCTGGGAATCAACTAAGCCCCATTACATTCTAAACTCTACTGTAGTGGTGTGGCCAGAGCATCAGTAATTTTTAGGATCTCCTCACTGATTCTAAGATGCAGCCAAGGTCGAGAAAGGCTGTCTTTGTCCAACTACCACTCCAGCCTCTAGACTGATGGTAGACTTCTTTCTCTGGACTCAAAGAGCACCTGTTGCCTGACATTAGCACCGATTTGGCACACAGCATATTCTGTTTTATGGTCTCTTGAATACGGTTCTCCTAGCTGAAGAGTCTCTGTGCTACCTCATGACTTGCAAAAGCTGGGACGGTGCAGACAGCCAGCGAGTGCTGGTTGACAGATTAATATGTTTGTCTGGAGGAGTGGAAAGAGCACAGCTCCACTCACCGGGCCCTGGAATTCTGCTGGAGATGGGGGCGCTGAAAGAGATTGAAAATCCAGTCATGCCAACGTCACCAGCGATGAATCACGCTGATAGTACGCACCCTCGAAGTGATGTGATGAAAATAGCCCTTTACCTCTGCGGTCTTCCTCCCCAAAACCCATAAGCCCAGTCTAATCACGAGAAAAACACTGGACAAATCCCCATTGAGGGGTACCCTACAATATCCCTGACCAGTCCCCTCAAAATGTCAAGGTCATCAAAAACAAGGCAAGTCTGAGAAACTGTCACAGCTAAGAGGAGCCAAAGGAGACATGACAACTAATGTAATGTGGTACCCTGGATGGGATCCTGGAACAGAAAAAGGATGTTAAGTAAAAACTAAGGAAATCTGAATAAAGTATAGACTTTGATTAATAATAATATATTAGTATTGGTTCATTATTTATAACAAATGTACCACACTAATGTAAGATATTGATAAGAGGGGAAACTGTGTGTGTTGGGGGATATATTGGAACTCCCTGTACTATCTGCTCAGTTTTCCTGTACATCTAAAATTGTTCTAAAAAAATAAAGTCTATTAAAAAATAATGAAAAATTGTATATTCAGTTAAAAACAAAGACAGTCCCCCAACCCCTTCCCATCACTCCCACATCAGCTCACCTTCCTGGCAA
Source organism: Ceratotherium simum simum (assembly GCF_057802395.1). Classification (NCBI taxonomy): domain Eukaryota; kingdom Metazoa; phylum Chordata; class Mammalia; order Perissodactyla; family Rhinocerotidae; genus Ceratotherium; species Ceratotherium simum. The sequence continues at coordinate 68,450,996 of NC_141906.1, forward strand.
GCAGTGTGAAGTCCTGTGCCCTGTTCACAGGTCTGATGCTTCTGTAATGGAGACTGGGCTTCTGTGGTTCAGAACTACAGAGCCGAAGCTAGCACAGGCTTTTAATAATTTTATTTTATTTATTTATTTATTTTTTTCCCCCAAAGCCCCAGTAGATAGTTGTATGTCATAGCTGCACATCCTTCTAGTTGCTGTATGTGGGACGCGGCCTCAGCATGGCCGGAGAAGCAGTGCGTCGGTGCGCGCCCGGGCCGCCAGCAGTGGAGCGCGTGCACTTAACCGCTAAGCCACAGGGCCGGCCCCAGCACAGGCTTTTAAAGCTGCCTTTTAAAACAAGTGCTCTGGGTCCAAGCCGAGGTCACTGATGGATCTTTGGCCTCCAGAGAAAATGCAACCTGTTCCCTTGATTTGCATTTTAAACGCCCATCAAATAAACAATTAAATGTCAGTTATTCTGTTTAATAGCCTAACTTGAAAAGATTGGCCCCCTTGCAAAGTTCCAGAGAGAGTCTGATGAGCCAACGGGGACTCAGAGCCTGGGACTGAAGAGAGAGCAGAGAGTGGTGACATTCTAGTAGGCCTGGGGGCTCACAGTGGCTGCACTTTGCTGAATTCCCCGCACTGCCCCGAAGGCTGCTAGACAGCATAGGAGCAGGGCAGGGTGCCTCTGGCCCAGATCATTGCTGCTGACATCTCCCAGGGTGGCCTCTTTCCCACTGGGTTCCTCTCTCATCATGTCTGGCAGGGCCTCCCTGAGTAGCCCCATTGCTGGGTTTGCCCCACCATCCTTCATTCATGGAGGAGGGGCACCCCCACAGCTGAGGGGCTAGAGGCTGCGCCCACAGCTGTTTCTCTAGAGCCCAGACCCAATCCAGCCTGGCAGCACAGGGGGAGTGCAAGGGACAAAACTCCTTTATTATATAGCTGACGACTTCTTATTTTAACCCGAGGCATCTTTACCTTTAATATGGATTTACTTCTGGGGAAGAAAAACATGGTCAGAGGAAGAAAAGAACTGACCATTAAAAGAAATTAAGGCCCCTTCCTTAGAAAGGGAGACACAGAATTCATACATCACAACCACAGGCCTGGCGTCTAGAAGTCTCCCCTGTAGACCCCAAGCTGGCCCACCAGTGGAGCCATAATGCCTCACTGCCATCCCGCTGTCACTGCCAACTGTGACAGTCTTCACAGCGCCATCCCAGCCATTATCCTGTGGGCTTCTCATAACAGCCCTCAGAGGCAGGCGCACAGAGTCCTATTGTTTGCTCAACCCCAACACAGGCCAATGACATGAGTTGCCCAAAGTGAGTCAGGAAGCAGGACTCAGGCCCCTTCCTCCAAGGGGATCTCAGTCCAGTTCCAGGGAGTCTGGTTGGCAGGCAGCACTAAAGCCCCAGGCGGGGCCCCATCAGGCTGGGCAGGGCGGGAGCGAGTCAGGCCAGCGATGGGCTCACCTCCTCCACATGCCTGCTGACAAAGGCCCATTCAAGAGAGGCCAGACAAGCAGTCCCGGCGGCAGAAACAGAAACCTGGAGCAGTGGCCAGGGCCACAGGCCCAGGGCCCAGGCCCACGCCACCCTACCCACAGCCAGACCACAGTACCAGGCAACTTGGCCGGCCCCCTTCCACTCTGTCTGCCCAACAGCCCACCTCCTTGAACATACAGCTCTGGCCTGCATGTCTGAACCTGCATGCAGGGCACTTTGCATATATTCAAACTGTCTTGCTTGTGGGGGGAGCGGCAAGGAGATGCACCCTGACCCATGGGCCTGCAAACCTGGAAACTTGCCCCACCTCTGGTTCGGGAGGGTGGATGCATGTGCGTGTACGGAGGGTTTACCCGACGTTGTTTGTCTCTGCTTCAGAAAACACTGTCCCCCCCCTCCTGCCACACGCCCTCCTTCCCCCTATTCCCACAGAGCCAAGGCCCATACCTCTTTCCACGTATTGCCATCGTTAGTGTGTGTCTCCCCATCAGACTATGAACTCCTTGGCGGCAGAGGCACATTCTAAGCATCTCTGCATTTCCAGCACTTAGCGTGATAGCTGCTCAATAAATGTTGACGACCGAATCAATGGGCGCTTCAGCAACATTATCGCTTTAAGTCACAGGCCAATCCAAGCTCAGAACAACCTGAGGATCTGTATGGAATTTATAAATAATTTTAAAACTTCCCAGTGCCCCCCTCCCCCCATTTCCTCATTTCTGCTCTCTAGGTCTCTGTCAAATCCCAATCAACAAAACGCTACGATGAATCATCTTCCCTCCATTGATCGCAGCCCTCAAGCATCTCCCAGACCTCTGATGGGGTAAAATTCTTAGTTTTTAGACTGTATCAAAGGAACTAGACAGACCGAGAGGATGCATGGGCAAAAAGGGATGTATGTCTTAGGAATGTGTGCTGTGCACCTGGGTATGAGCGAGAGGCAGAGAGACAGTTTTGAGGGACAAGTAGGTTTCAACACTTCCTAGTGGGTGTAGACTTTTTCCCACATACATTCAGTTCACACATGTTCCCTGAGCTTTCTCCATGTGTCCGACACTGAGCCAGGCAGGGGACAAACAGACCTTGCCTTTTTTTTTGATGAGGAAGATTGGCCCTGAGCTAACATCTGTTGCCAGTCTTCTTCTTTTTGCTTGAGGAAGATTGTTCCTCAGCTAACACCTGTGCCAGTCTTCCTCTATTTTTGTATGTGGGACGCCACCACAGCATGGCTTGATGAGCGGTGTGTACGTCCACGCTCAGGATCCAAACCCACGAACCCCGGGCCACCGAAGTAGAGTGCATGAACTTAACCACTACACCACTCGGCCGGCCCCCAGACCTTGCCTTTGAAGAGGTAAATGGGGGTGGAGGGGAGACGGCGTGTATATAAGTAGCTAAAATGCAAGCACAGTGGGCCGTGTACTCGAAGAGAAGAATGAATAGAACATTCCGGGCTATGGCGAGGAGGAAAGCATGTCTCTTTACAGAATTAGGAAAAGCTATTTGAAAGAATGAGCACTTGAGAGGAGCCTCGAAGGATGACATAACAACAATAACAAGGTCATTCTAATAATAATGTCATTACTATCATTATTATTATTATTATTACAGCAGCTAATATCTACTGAGTGTTTACTATGCGCTAGGCACCACAAGAAGCACTTTACATAGCTAGCTTCCCCCGCTCAATCCTCACGTCTATTTGACAGATAAGGAAACTGAGGCTCAGAGAAGTCAAGAAAACTAGGAAGCGTCAGAACCTAGATTATAACCTGAGTTTGCACATCTCCAAATGCCGCCACCTCCTCCTCAGCTCGTTCCAGGTAGGGCCTGAGCAGAGGCAGAGAGGAGGAAATACAAGGCTTGGGATGACCATCAGGAGAAGGTGCTGGAGAGCAGCTGCAGCCAGGTTACGAGAGCCTTGAGTGCCAGCGCCAGGCACCCGTCCTTGTAAACAGGCAATGGACAGCCCAGGGAGGTCTGACATAACTGGACCTGATCTGCAGGAGCAGTGGTAAAACAGATCGGGGCTGAGAGAGTGGAAGGGAAGAGGCCATCACAATGGCCTGGGTGAGAGACTGCAGCTGGCGAGGTGAGAGGGTGTGTGGGAAACTGTGAGCACGTGCCTCTGTGTTAGGTGTGGAAGATTATGTATGTGTGAGAAGGGGAAAGTGTGTGAGTGCCCATGTGAGTGAGTGTAGGGGTCCTTTCTGCTGAAGAGGAACGTTGCAGAGCCTTCCTGGTGGGAGGTGGGGGGGAGGTAAGCAGCAGGAGAGAGGAAGGGACAGGAGAAATCAATTGGTCTAGCTGAGCAGGCGGGCTCTGGTGAATGAGAAACCATCATTTCACAGCTCTGTGGGCCCTGAGAAGCCCAGAGCCTGGCATATCGGAGGGACTCAGTTAACATTTGTTAAAAGGCGTAGTGGTTAAGTTCGTGCGCTCCACTTCGGCAGGCCGGGATTTGCGGGTTCAGATCCCAGGCTCGGACCTATGCACTGCTTATCAAGCCATGCTGTGGCAGGTATCCAACATATAAAGTAGAGGAAGATGGGCACAGATGTTAGCTCAGGGCCAATCTTCCTCAACAAAAAAAAAATAAATAAATAAATAAAACAAAAAACCAAAAATATGAATGAATTTGAGACCTTGGCCTGGTCTCTTCCAAGGTCTAGCTTTGCCCTCCAGCTGTGTGGGGGTCACTGTCCTTCCAACTAGATCCTCCCTCATCCCTGGCCCCCGCCACCCCCCAAATCAGATATTCTGAGCTGGAGCAGCCCCATTCCCACGGCCCCAGCATGCATCCCAGGGCTCCAGCCCTCCTCCTGGGCTTCGTGCCCCCTCGCACATCTTTGTAACAAACGTGTTCCTGTTTGGGCTCCAAGCCTGCTTCATACTTTCCCAGGTCAGAGTGTCCCCTCCTCCCTCCTATTCCAGAGCAGAGAGGATGCTGACAGATTGGTTCCAAGCTTTTGTCTCAGCCAGAGATATTCTATTTCTCATCAGGGACAGAGAGCCCCGACCAGCACCTTCTCTCACTCTCTGCAGCTGGCCAAAGGCCCTCCCTCTGGAGAATTTCATAGACCACCAAATGATGGCTCTGAGTCTCGTCCTCTCCAGAAGACACCTCTTAACAAGACTCTACCCAGCCCCAGTTTTCATCCTGGCAGAACAGACCAGGTAGACCACGGCATCCAGGAGGGGCCGGCTCCTGCAGCCCGAGGGAAGAAAACCTGGTCTCAGATTCTTGGGCCCCTCCTGTCCCACTGACTGAAAGGGGAGGCTTTCTCCAGAGTCACGAGAACCCAGTCCCTCTCCTGCTCAGCTCAGCTGCAACTCTGTATTATGAAATAATGAGTACAATTTGGCACTGTATAATCCACAAAACTTCAGAGGAAGAAATGCCTCAGAAATCATGGAATCTACCCCCCCTAAAAACAAAGCAATACTGACAGATGTGGGAATAGGCAGACGCTAAAATCTTGGAAGCTTTCAGTTGCTTGAGCTCAGTCTAAGCTATTTCTGGCTTTCACCAGAAGCCCGGTTGGCATCCAAAAGGACATCTGTGGAATGAATGCACTTGCCCTTGGGACAGAGCCAGGACTAGAACCTGGGTCTGCCCTCCAGGTTCACAGCCTTTATGCTACAGGCTCTCTGCCTCCAGGGGCTGTGCCTGTCAGGACTGGTTTGCTTCCTCCAGGGCACTCGGGTGGAAGCTGGTGGGTGATTTGTTAGACAGTGAGTCCTGGGGGCTGCCTGGCACAGTCTGCCATCCAGATGGCAGCCAGCTAAGTCCAACAGGGCTGGGGGGCAGGGGAGCGTGTGCTCTGATTTATGGGGGATCTAGGTGGGCTGGCTCGCCTAAGGCTGTGGGCAGTTTCCAGGGTCTAGGGAACTGCTCCTGCTCCCCACATCCTCCTTGCCACACCCTCCAAGAAAACATAATGGAGCAGGCTCCCCACCCACCAGAGGACCCACACATTGGAAGGGATATCCCAGTTCCCAGAGGATTGCTGGTAATACAGAAAAGAAGGCAAGAGATAGGGGACAGGGAGTGTGGAGCCACAAATCCTGGCTGAAGAGTCAGAAGGCCTCAGCCACTGCTGGGTGTGTGACCTCTGAGCCTCAGTTTCCCCATCTATGCTACATCCTGATTGGATGTTCCCTCAAGGTCCCTTCTGGCTCTGAGAAATCTAGGATTCTAAGGTCTGGGACTGCGTCTTCCTCCTCACCCTCAGGTCCCCGGCAATTAATGCATAGTAGGTAGTTAAGACACTTCCTTGCATAATTGAGTGACATGGGCCCTCAGCCAGTCCAGAGATCACATGGAGGCCAGGACAGACACTCTTCCCTCAGGTGTCTACCACTTGACCACCGTGGAAGCCGCAGGTCTTGGAAAAGCTCTGGCAATCCAGGATCCCTTCACAAACCCACTCCCTCTCCTAGATGCACAGATGTGGTGGAGGAGCCACGTAGGTGGAGGAAAAGTTGCCTGGAGGAGAGAGGGTGGCCTGGACCTGGATGGGAGCAGACCCCACTACTTGCACTTTCTTAACTCACCTGGCCTCTCCTTCCCGCTCTTTCTGGCTTCCCTCCCTTCCCGGCCCTCATCCCCCTTTGTGTCCTTTCCCTGCCCTCCTGGCCCCCTTTTGGTCTCCTTGCACAGTCACAACCTTTCCTCCCTCCTTTGTGGAAGCTCAGAGCCTGCTGGTCCAGGAGCTGCTTGATCCTCTGTTAGCAGGAAGACTCAGGGGTGAGTGGAGGCTCCGAGAATGGGCCAGGAGCCTCAGGCTTCCTCAGGGTCAGGGCAGGGAGAAAGCAGACGTGGAGAGATTTAAATTCTGGTGCGTGCCCAGCCTCTGGAGTCCGGCACCTAGGAGAGGGGCTCCTCTGAGGGAATCTGGAAGTGCATTTCTTTCTATCTTCCTCAGCAGGGTTCTTGGGAGATGTTTCCTTCTGGTCTTCCTGAGCCTTCCCCTGCACACCCCTCAGCATAGAGCTAGATGGGACAGGAAACTGCTCTCTCTTCCAGCTTGAGACCTATTTAGAAGAAGTACTGTGTGTGTGTGTAGTGGGGGAAGCAATGGTATGTGTTATTGTTGGTGTATGTGAGAGCATACACAGTGCAATGGTAGGATGTATGTGCAGCATTGTGGGTGGTGTGTTGCAGTGCAGCACATGTACAGTGTATTCGGTGTGTATGTGGTGTATATGTAGTACAATATATACGTGTGTGTGATGCCTTTACGGACTGTGTGTGTTGAGTAGGATGTATGGTATGTGTGAGTGTGTAGTGTGGCATGTATGTATATGTGTTTGGGTGTATAGTGTGTGTGCAGGGGGACTTGAGTGGGTAAGAAGCCACATCAGTTGGGGTGGAAGCTAGCTATGCAGGATCTCCTACCCAGGGAAGCCAGAGATAACTAGTATCTAGGCAACCATGTTGGGGGGAGGGGAGGAGATATGGAGGTGAGGAATGGGCAGGAAAAGGAGGGAGGCTGAGAATTGAAGAGGAGTTTCCATGGCAACTACCAGGCAGGTCACATGCAAAAGGCTAAGTTGCGGAAACAGATATACACATCCACACACACACACAATATGAGGGACCCAGAGTAAGGTCCCTTCAGAGAGGACACGGGCTGCCCACGGATCCATCTCCAAACCTGGAAATCCGGGCCCAGCCAAAGAGCACGACGCCAAGGAGACAAAGGAAGTGGAAACAGAGGCCACATTCATTGGTGGGGAGAAGCCTCAGCAGCCACAGCTCCTGCCCCTGGAGGACGGCAGCAGGGGCCTGGGCAGGCCCATTTCTCCAGCACGGCTGCTCCCTGCTCCCACCCTTGGGTGCTTTTTCTACCAGCCACCACTTGTAAGAGCCAGAAGCAAGCGCCAGGAGCCCCAGGCCGCTCTTCCAACTCTCCACGGAAGACAAGGAGACACAATGGGGGAGGCTCTGCCAGGGGAAAGGGGGCTGGGCAGGAGGAAAGGAGGGAATGGGAGGGTCAGGGCCCCCTGGAAGAAAACAGGACTGGATAGACAAGAAGGGGAAAAAACTGATGCAGACATTCTCATGAACGCCAAGCCCTGGAACCTCAATCCTTCTTTACCTTCCCCCCAGCCCTTGCCCACTGCCCAGCCACAGCCCCTTCTGCCCCCCAAGCACCAAACCAGCAAGTTCCATTCTGTATTGCTCATATGTCCACACTCACATCCCCACGCTCCACTCAAGTGTCCACAGGTTCCCAGTAACAAAGGGAAAGCTCCCCCTGGATACAGGGTGGGAGCAGCCCTTTCCCCTTCTCCCAAAAACCACAGCCCCAGGCTCCAGGCAGCAACAAGCGCATTTCCAGCCACCACCCCACCGCCGTGGCCTGCCTCCCCTCGGAGGCCCCTCTTCTCTTCCGACGACATCTCCTCGTTTACATCTCCAGCCGGGTTTCCGCTGCCCAGGCGGCAGCTGCCCGGGGAGAACCGCTCACACCCACCGAAACAAACAAAACCCGGCAGCTCCCCGGCGCCCCGCGAGCCGTCCCCACCCAGCCTCTCTCCCTCCTCGGAAGAAGAACCCAACTTTGCCCCTCTGCAGCCGCTTACCTGCAGCGCGCGGTTCCCCCCGAGACAATCCCAGGAGGACGAGCCGAGTCCGAAGCAGCCTGGGAGTGGCGGGGCTGGGGGCAGGGCGGTGGGAGAGGCTTTCGCTCTTTTCCCGCCTCCCCTCCTGCGAAGGGCTGGGGCGGGCTGGAGGGGCGCGTCCTGCAGAGGGTGGGGAGCGGTGGGCGGGGATCGGCCGGGGCTGGGCTCCGGGGACCGCCGAGCGGTGTCACCGTCCGATGGCTTCTGGGTAGCGGGGGCGCGCAGACCCCTCTCCTCCTCGCCCTGCGCTGCGCTCCCGCCCCGAGCGCGCCGCCGTCCTCCGCGGTGCGGGAGGGCTTCTTGCAAAGGGCGGGCCAGCTCGGAGAAGCAACAGGAGCCTGCCGCCGAGGGGGCGGGCCAGCGCCAGCGCCGATTCGCCACCAGCTGTTGCTTTTTGGTTTTCCTCTGGTGAGGGTGAGAAGGGAGCGACACAAACACAGTGACAGAGCTAGTGTCTCTCTGAAATAGCAAACTGAAGGGAACGGGAAAATAACCCAGCACCAGACACAGCAACCCACGTTAATTGGGAGCCTTGAGGCAGTTAAGGGGAATGTGCACCGAAAGCATGAATGGCTGTGCCGTAGGCGCACCAGCGGCTCTGGTTGTAGTTGTCATTTTCAGCCAGAGCCAGGTGGGGTGCTAGGGGCGGGGCGCTCCCCCGAACCGCAGATTGGCTGCCCAGAACTCCCTTTTCAAGGCCCCTCATCTTGGCCCTGCCAGGTCACAGTACCGTCCCCTCCCCAGCCCACTCCTCAGGATCCCCGTTCAAGACGACAAACTGAATTTGAAGATTTAAATCCTTGCTCTGCAACTCTATGTGTGATGTGAGCTTGAGCACATCACTGAAGGAAGCTCTTGAGCTTGTTTCCTCGGTTTGGAAATGGCTGTGAGAACACTGACCTCTCAGAAGGAGTGCTCAGCAAACTGGCTGTCACTATGATGGGAGCAGGGCTTATAGGAAGGGACCAAGGCCAGGCACTGGCAGAAACCACAGAAACACAGCAAGGGCTGGCCACTTGATAGGTAGCCAGGAAGCCATGCTGCCTGCCATGCAGCTGCCCAGCCTGAGCAGGATGGGGGTTGTTCCTGAGAGAGGCTGTGATTGTCCACGCCTGGGCAGGGCCGCAGGGACTTCCTTCCAGACACCAAACCCTGGGGTGATGGGTGCTGCTAGGAAGAGACTCAGCCCTACCTCCAACACCCCCACGTCTGGGCCTCAGTTTTCTCATTTGTGAAGTGAGGAGGCAGACTAGATGATTCTGAGGCCCCCTCCAGCTCTAACCCTAGATGACGTAATTATTTTAATAACTGGTCGGCTCTCAAAACCCCGAGGCAGGAAATATACATGGATTCAAGAAGGCTTTGCACAGATTTGGGAGCTATAAATGGCTACCTGGAAAGAGTGGGGGAGCCCCTGTTGGGGAGACCATGGGGAGGACAGCTCTGACCCTTGAGTGGGACCTGGACAGAATGGACTGGCCCTTTCCCAAAGTTGCTTGGGTGCCTGTGAAAGGTAACGCTCTTTCACCAGTCTGGCTCAAAGCTTGCAGACCATATGACTTTACACAGACTGAGTGACCTTTCTGTCCCCGTCTTTTCCTCTACAAATGAGGACTAGGTTACAATTGTCCTTCTCCTCTTCTTTTGCTCTGGGTGAGAGAGAGGGAACCACACCCCCTGCTAGGCCCGTGTCCTTGGGCAAGTAGATGGATCCCTCCCGGATGCCCTGCAACGCTGCTTTGCGGCCACCTCTCCTTGTTGCTGTCTGGAGTCCTTACCCTTAGGACCGTCAGACCCAGGCTCTGCGCGCCTGTTTAGGAAAGGAAAGGCCAGGGGTCAGAACTCCAAAGCCCAGCCACCTGTTCGTTCCAGCCCCTTTCCTGCCAGAGAATTCCGAGGTGTTTGGCCAAATTACTTCCTGATGCTGCTGACCAGCTAAAGGCTACAGAGGGATCCCAGGAGCTACATCCACATGAGGAAGGGCCGTGGCTTCCCTCTCAAATGGTGTTTCTCCACAGTCCATCCAGGGCACTGCTGAAGGAGTTGGGGATGATGCAGCTATGAAGTCACACACGTGCTTGATCTAGGGGAAGTCATGTCTCCCTTCTAGGGTGAGAAGAAACACATCTAGCCACTATGAAATGTGTGAAAAAAGGTCACCAGCTGCTCTATTCTTTCAACACATTTATTAGTGTGAGGAGCTACTCTGCACGGAGCCCTAGGCCAACCTCCAAGATGCGATGGTGAAAGGAAAGACATGGTCCCTTATAGCTAATGGGCAAGATAGATGTTTTTCAAATAGTCCTTCCCATAAATAAGTGTGTAATTAAAACATGGTTCAGAGCCCTGAGGATGTAGCATTTGAGAAGTGAGCTGAAGAGTCAGGAGGTGTTAAGGAGATGAGGTGAAGGAGGCAGGAATTGGAGTGACAGGCAGGGTTGGGAAATGATTTTGACATAGGAACAGAAGGAGCATGTGCAAAGGCCCTGAGGCAGAAGGATCATGGCATGATAGGAGCCATTGTGGCTCTTGAGCAGAGGAGACAGGCTGGAGAAGGAAGTAAATGCCACCCCAGGCAGGCTTGGTAGTTCCTGGGTAAATCCAGCTTTTATCCTCAGGACAACGGGCCCATCAAGAAAACTTGAAGGACATCAAGAAAACTGTTGCAGGCAAGAATTGGGGAGTGGCTGGCTCAGGATATTCCTGGGGGACTGTGAAGTCAGGGTTCAAGGGCTGTGGGGAAAGCAGCGCTAACATGAAGCTGAGAAATGAGCCTGGATCCCAACTGAAGAGAACCCTGCTTCCCTAGAGGCCCGAGGAGCAGAGAGAGCTGGGTCGGGGTGCACAGCCATGGTGGAAGTAGGGCAGGAAAAGACAGGAACTGTTTCTAAAACACTCCTCACTGCCCCAGAATTGGAGCCGTGGGAAGACCAAGGGCTGGGGAGAACAGCATAACCGCTGGGAGTGTAAGAGACTGCTCCGTGCTTTAAAGCTTGCGCTGAGCTGAGTAACTTACAACACGCAGCTAAATCCCCATCGGGACAGCACTTCCCCCGGTGCCCTTGTACCCTGGTGAGAATAGCCCTTCCACATGTCAGCGCCTGGGTCACACAGCCACAGACAGGGAGCGGAGGGCCCACAGGGAAAGTTGAAGGGGCCAGAACAGGAGTCTCGGGGCAAACCCCTGCCCCTTCTAGCAGGTAACCCTCCAAGGTGGACACAGGAAGCGTTTGGGGTGCCGTTTCATCCTGGGGTGCAGACTGCAGAACCACAGCAGATCCTGCTGACCAACTGCTACTCTGGATCTGTTCACACTCACTTTGTTTTGTACAGGTTTGTATGTGCGTTCTCCCCACCCCACCCCCAGCCAAATGCTAAGCCCCCAAACCCTAGGACAGAACTGTTTCCTAACTCCATGGCTGAAAGAGCTCTGCTCACTTCCAAGAACTCCTGGATCCTGATCCCTTCCTCCATCCCTGACCTTTCTTTCTCAACCTCCTCCAGCTTTTCCCTCAAGCAGCTTATGCTGGCCCTTTGTTGCTTTACATAGTTTCTGGACAATCCAATCCATAATTGTGGTTTTACCACCCACTTAGGTCTCATGACCCCACAATCTCCAGCCTGGTCCTCACCCCAGAGACCTGGACAGACGTAATCCCCAGGGACTCAGCACTGCTCAGGCTGAATCCACCGTCTGACCCTCCAAAGCTGCTTCCCTCCCATGTCTTCCTTGAATTTGTAAATGGCACTTCTCCAACCCAGTTACTCACCCAGAAAAGCGTGTGCCATTTTAACTCCTCTCCTCGCACTGCTTCTGTTCTAGGTCAGGCCTCTATGGTACCAGCCTCCCGCTGGGGACTCTGCCTCAGTCTCCCCACCCCCATGCTATCAACTCTTGTTGGGTAGAGTTATTTTCCACAACACAGATGGGATTCAAACCTTCAACAGCTCCCTATTTTCCACAAGTTACAGTCCGACTTCTTAATATGACATTCAGTCTTTACAACCTGACACCGACCTACCTTTTCTGCTTCCTCTCCTGACCCACTCTCTGCCCTGCCTTCCCCATCTCACCAGCCCCATCACCCCAATCCTTGTAAATGCTGTCCTGCAGCCCAAGAGGGCCACCCACAATTATCCAAATACACTGCCTGCCTTCCTGCCCTCAAATCTTTGCTCGTATAGTTTTCTTTGCTTAAAACATCCTCTGCTTTCCTTCTCTGCTTATAAGGATCCTACCTACCCTGCAAAGCTAAATTCAGGTATTACCTTATTGAAATTAAAGCTGTCTTGTTCACGCTGTCATGAACAGCACTGTGTCTCTACATCTATACCTGAACATAGCGTGGTCTGAATTTTACTATGTTTAATTGCATGTGTGTCTGCCCTAATAGAACGGGATCTCCTTGGAGTCAGCTTGGCATCTTACTCCATTTATAGACCACAGTGTTTTGCCTGGTGAGCCACTTGTAACTGGTTGAATTCAAGTGAGTTGTAGCTTACAAGACCCTGCATGATCTTGCCCCAGACAACCTCTCCAGACTCGTTTTGCACACTTTCTTCCTTGCTCTCTCTCCAGCCAGCAACCCCTCAGCTTAACCAGAGGGTCTTTAGAACTGGGTACCCTGGGCCTAGACCACGCCTGTGAAGTGCATTTGCTTTGTTCTCTCTTCCCAGGATGAAGGGTTAAAGGAGCAGGTGCTATGGAGGCCCCGGGCAGAGGAGGGATGGGTAGTGAGCCTCACGCGGCTCCTAGGCCAGACTGCCTGCAGAGGAAGAACATGTGACCCCGACGCTGACACGGGGGGTTGAAGAGCAGGCCTTCTCTGACTCTGTGTGAGCTGTGAGGACTGGGTAGGAGGGCAGACACTGCTGGCTCCCTAGACCTGGTCCAGTCTCTTCTTTTTCCTTTCTATCAGAACTTTTTTCTAACTGAGCTGCACTGTGTTCAGTTTAAACTACTGATTTTCCAGACTCCTTTGCAGCTAGGGGTGTCCCTACTACCCAGTTCTGGCCAAGGAGATGGGAACAGATATCTACTGAGTACAAATTCTAGGGAAGATATAGTGTATGTGCCTTTTGCCCTTTGTCCTTTTCTTCTCCTTCCTCCTCCTCTTCTTCCTCCTTTTCCTCCACCTCCTCTTCTTCACCCTTCTGCTCCTCCTCAACCTCATTCTTCCTCTTCTTTTTTATCAGAAACATGGATGTGATGCCTAGAGATAAGCAGCCATCTTGCAACCATGAAGAAAGAAGTCTCTGACTAAGGATGGCAGTGCAGGAAGCTAGAAAGAGCCATCGGTAACATCTGAATGACTTCATTCCAGAGTTCTTGTTACATGTGAAAATTCAGCTCCTATTACATAAATTTACTGTAGCTGGTTTTCTGTTCCATGCAGCCAACACAATCCTGACTGATACAAGTGGGGTGGAACAGCTGGGAAGGACAGCCTTTCATCACGAGAAAGCACAAATTCAGCACAAGCCTCCCTCCCCTGGAAGACCTCTACCTGCCAGTTACTGCCCCGTGTGCACACACCAGACACATGCCAGCACAATGAAAACAGAAACTAACACCAGCACCTCTCTTCTTGGAGCGGGTCCTGCAGGTCCCTTTCCTTAGCCACCTTTATATCAGGGTCTTGATTTGGGGGAAGAGAAGAAAGCAAAGGCGGTCAGAGTGGGGGAAGTCTGAAATAAAATTTCGCCCTGTCTTCCCGCAGGAAAATTATCACATATGTCAGGAAACAGGCATGCCAAAGCATGGATGAGATTTGTCTCTAAGTGAAAAATCCACCCCAATCCCATTAGTCTGGAGAACCAGTTGCTGCCTGATTAACTTAAACTTGTCTTGTAAGTGTGAACTGTCACATAGAGGTGCTGATCTCTAATTACGAGCGAGCATCTTCCAGAGCTGCTGGTTAACCAGATAGGAGCACATGACCACTCCTCCCCCTAGCCCTTCTGCTCTGCAAATATGCACCCATTTGTCTTTTCCCAGTGAATGCAAATGGGAGAAAACCCTTTGGAGATAATGACGTTGGAAATTCAATACATAATGACTCCCTAGATGAGACCAGAATAGCTTCGTGTTTCTGCTTTCGCTGTACACAGAGAAGCTGACAGCCTGTTAGCACAAGCAGGCGTCTGAACTCCCCGCCCCTCCCTGAGTGCCTGGAGCCAGCGGTCCTGGGGAGAGGCACCTGGTCATCATCATCTACTTTCTTCCAACCCATAGGATCCAGGCTCAGAGCAGAGGCTGTAGCTGAGTTTTTGAGCCAGGAAGAATCATAGGGACCCAGCAGGCACCTCCATTCAGTCTATGGACGAGCTTTGCAACCAGACAATATCTCACTAGTCCAATCATGTTTCCCAGGCAAGTAAGACTGGTTTGAATCCACTTATTCTCTTTTGTATCCTCCATCCCCTCCCAAAAGACAGAGCTGGAGTTTAGGAAAACAATAAAAATGATTTGGGGCTGGAAGATTGCTGAGCTTTGTTATAAGGAAGTTATGTAGGCAGTCAAGCAGACTAACTGCCTGGAGGGGAGAGGAACTTCCCTGCAGGGCAAGCTTGGTGCCTGAGGACAAACCTGCATTCCCTCCCACCCCCAGGAGGGCACAGCAGCAGCCAGAGGCCTGGCTTCCTGGGGTTGGACCTGGCCTGTCTTGGGAAGGGGGCTCATCTCTGAAGATAATGGGCATCCAAGAGGGACGCTGGGCAGGTCAGCAGACCACTTGTGGTTCTAGAGGCACTGCCTCGCTGGTCTATTTATAATGGACTCTTGGGTCCATTGACTTCTCCGTTCCTCTCAACCCTGCTATAATTCAGTTATCTCTTTGATGATGCTGTTCATGTAATTGCCTCTCAGACCAGAGGCATATTTGATGTCCACCATTTAAAGCATTATCTCTATTGATTTTCATTTTTCAGAACCTTCGATGTGGCTGGTGGGAGGCGATGGGCATAAAACTCTCACCATTCTGGCCATTCACTCTAATATTAAATATTTATATGGCCCTTGGAACACAGCTCCTTCCTGGCACATTGTTAAAGACAGAATCCGCAGTTGTCTTCCTAAGTTTAGCTCAGAACTTTCTGCTTCAGAGTCAGGAGAAGGGATGTAGCCCAAGGAATTGACTGAGTTGTTTACTCTTAGATGGTGAGTGAAGACAGGAAGTGTTTCTGGTTTACATTTTTAACCCTCCTCCCACCACCCACTTGCCAACATAATTGGTGTATAATCAGTATTTGCTGAATGCAAAAGATGGGAATGATATTGACAGAGAAAACCGATATGCATCAGTAATTGGTCCCCATATCAGAGCCGTGAGGCAGTCTGATGCTGCGCCTACTCTGACAGGAAGGAGAAAGGGAGAGGTGGAAAGCAGGCTCTATGTTCCTTGGGCACAGCAGATTTATCTGGAGACTGTTTTTAAAATCATGGTGAATCGTATTTCCAAAGATGGCCACAGCAATATCTCCCATCCCACGGGCTCTTTTGCAGTGAAACTTTACCATTCTTACCCCTGAGATGTGAGCTCTATTTCTTCTCCCTTCACTCTGGGCTAGCTGTGTGACTTATTTTCAGCAGTAGAAAGAGGCAGAACTATCATTGTATAACTTTCTAGACTGGGCCTTAAGAGATCTGCCACTTCTGCCTTAGATGTTTGGAATGCCACCTCTTGGAAGCCAGCCGCCTTATAGGAAGTCAGACTGCCCTGCTGGGGGGAGAGAGAGAGAGAGACCACATGGAGGGAGGTCTGAAGCCACCTTCGATGTCCCCATCCTGGCCAAGCTCCCAGCTGAAGGCAGCCCCTTGAGTGACCCTGACCACAAAGCACCCGGGGTTGGCCCTGCCCAAATTCCTCCTCCTCAGAGCTTGAGTAAGCAAAATGGATGTCGTTTTAAACAAAGTTTGGGAGCATTTGTTTTGTAGCAGTAGATGACTCAAACAAGGTGATTGGGCCCCATCCCAGGCCCACGAATCAGATTCTCCAGGGACGGGGCCTGGGCATCAGTGTTTTAACAGGCCCTCCCCAGTGCTGAGAAACAGAGTTGAGCACCCTACTGGCTTCTCCTGTGGGCCACTTCATTCTTGACTCGCAGACTCAGTGGGTCCTGGACCACACAGTGTGTCTGAGCTGCAGGAACGTGAGCCAGGGACACACACAGTAAGAGAGATCAGGCAGCCTCAGTGAGGCCAAGTCTTGGAAGACACAGGGTGTGAGAGATTTCTGTACACAGAGCCCTGAACTAGACACAGTGAGGAGAGTCAAAGGGAGCAGAGCCACAGAATATTTGAGCTGGATGAGACCTCAGAGAATGTTTTGCAATTGCGAGCCCGAGGCCCAGAGAGAGGAACTGGCTGACTCAGTCACAGAGTTTGTTGGTGGCTCAGTTGGAACCAGAGCAGGGTATCCTGAGTCCTGGTCTGGTCCTCTTTCCCTTGGGTATCTTTCAGGATGTCTCTGTCCTCACTGAGGAAAGACAAAACACATACTTTCTCAAATGCATGGAAAATATTTTAAAATATTAACTAAGCTGTGTACTTGTGAGTACCGATTATTAATGTCCCAATTAAGGTAAAAATACCAAAAGCATCCAAGGTAAGAGAAAGATCAGAATAAGAGGTGGAACTAATCCAAGATGTCTTCCTGGAAGAGTTGACCTTTGAAGGAGGGGGATGGGGGTTTGTGGTGGGAGAAGAGCAAGCTGAGGCACGGAGGGTGGAATGAGATGTGCGGAGGTGGAGGCTGATCTAATTGGCAGGTTCAGAAAGTCCTGCTGGGAAGGAACAGGGGCTCATAGGTTCCCATCTAGAGTCTACCTTTCTTATCTGATTCCTCAACCAGTGGAGGGGAGACAGGGCTGGCGGGTCCCAAGTGCGAGAGCCTGCGACACAGGCTTCCCGAGCCCCAACCCAGCCCCGCTGTGCTGATAAGACAGCTGACAAGGGCCTGGGAGAGGACCCGCCCTAGGAGATTGTCAGTGAGGCCGAGGGCTGCTGAACCTGGTGCTGGGATTCTGCTCTCTGCCCCTCTCTCCCCTCAAAGTCCAGCCCCGTTTATCACTAGAGGAGGCCTCAGAGACACCACCCAACTGAGCTTATTTTTAGTTTCCCACTCTTTCCTAAGGACTGCTGTGCGTGGGGCACACAATTGAAATGTTCCCAGCCTCCCTTTGCTGAGGGCTTAACAGAGAGAAGGGACTTTGCTTGTAGTAGGAGAGGTCAAGGTCAGACAGAGGGAAGAATTCCCACTGTGGTCAGAATGGGCAAAATGAGCGAGGTTGGTAAATGTATTTCCTTGGCAAATAATTCTTGCTCAGTGGAAAAATCGATAATGCTATCTGCAGTTTCCATGCCAAAGAACAGCTTCTTTTGGAAGGCGGTGAGTGGGTAGTAGAATGAGCACAGATAATCACCAATTAGAATCCAGTACTTGGTCTTGAACAAGTTACCTACCTTCTCTGAGCATCAGTTTCCGCCTCTGTGAAGATGGTATTAAGGATAGTCTCTGTTCCATGGGGTTGTTGTGAGGATTGATTGAGATAACTCACGTAAAATACTGCCACAAGGCCTGGCAATGGCAACTGCTCAATAAATATTAATTTCTTGACTTTCCTGTACTACCTAAACCCACTTTGACCAGCCCCAAGATAGAACTTTATCAACTGACACCTGTGACGTACCTACCACGTGCCAGGCATGGAACTAGGAGTGTCCCACATCTTCCCACACAACAATCTTGACGGCTAGGTATTACTTATCCCCGTTTTCCTGTGCCCCTCTTTATGTGAACTCCACCCTGGAGCAGACCATTGTGATAAAAAGTCATCGTGCATGCAGAGATGCAAGACAGCAGCGACTGTGGGGTCAGAGGAACACGCCCGCTGCTTCTGACCTGTATACCTTTGCAGATCGCCAGGAGGGGTGAAAGTACCAGTGACCTCGCCCCAAGTCTGGGGACCCTGATCAATCCAATTTAACTCATTGAGCTGGCTTGGGTAGTGGAGCAAGAGAACCAAATGCAGTTCTCTGGTTGGGAGAGGCTTCGGGAAGTAATACAAATGCAACAGGCAACTTTATCTGAGCATTTACCGTATACCTGGCACAGTGCTATTGAGTTCACATGTGTCCCCTCATTTAATCCAAGCAGGAGCCCTGTGATGCAGATCCTAATTTTATCCCCATTTCAGAGACAAAGAAACTGAGCCTGAAAGAACTGAAGCAACTTTCCCAAAGTCACCCAGTTGATAAGGCAGAGCCAGGACTTGAATCCGGGGGCAAAGCAGGTACTTTCTTGGGGTTTCTTTGGTGGAGCTGCAACCTTGGCTCATGGCTTTCAGGTGTTCTGCACTCCAGGCTCCTTCTTCCCCTGAGGAGATCCACCATGCATGGTCCTGTGACACAGGGACACCCTCTCACAGCCACCAGACACCCCCAACCCCTGCCCTGTGTGGGGCTGAGCCCTGGCACCCACTCCTGCCCTTTCTGTCTCTCTCTGCACACCCAGAGCCATTAGCCAGGGAAAGGCAGGAAATTGTTTCCTCCGTCCTGGCAATCTGTTTAGCGGAAGTGCAGGGAGGTGTTTTTCCACTCTGAATAGGCCATTTCTCTTGCTCTCCCATTGTGAACTTCCTGTTTCTGCACCGTTGAGATTAGAATTCTGTCTGTGATAAAACAAGGGCAGCTTGTGGCTGTTCTACCCAGGGACTGGTAAGAAACGGGCTCAACTGGAGACATACCCGGCCATCATCATTACCGTCTTCATTTAGTATCTGTTAAGTGCCTCAGAGTGCCTGCCCTCCACTCAGGAGTGTTCTGAGAGGACAAAGTCAAGAAAGATGGAGCTCCCTGCAGTGCTGATGCCTAAACGCAAACCTCCACCTGCAAGTCAAATACCCCAAAGCCTCGCACGCACAGGTGCATTCAGACAAACACGTCCTCTAGGAGTGGTTCTCCAACTTGAGCCTGCATCGCAACCACCAGGAGGGCTTGTTAAAACAAGCAGCTGGGCCCCACCCCCGGAGGATGTTGATGCTTGTGGTCAGGGGACACACTGAAAACCAGCGCACTGATACACCTACCAGCAGCGCTTAGACATTCACACGTGAGCTCAAATGCGCGTACACGTTCAGACATGCGTGATCAGGCACAAAGTCCTGCCACCTCTTCAGCATCCTCTGGCCCCACTCTCCCCCTCGGTCTGGACTCCAGCCTCTCCAGTCTTCGCATTCTTCAGGCCATGCTCCTCTTGCCTCAGGAGGATAAAGAGGTGGGAGAACAGTAAATCGAAGCCGAACGGCAGGAATGCTCATGTGTGGGGAATGGCAGTCGATTCTCCTGGCAAGATGGTTCCCACCGAGGGTGGAACAAGAGATAAAAAGTTTCTCTCTGCCTGGAACGCGCTTCCTCCCACTCTTTGTCTGGTTAATGCCTCCTCACTTTTCAGATCTTAGTTCTTTTTTTTTTTTTTTTTAAAAACTATACTTTGGCCCTGAGCTAACATCTATTGCCAGTCTTCCTCTTTTTTTTTGAGGAGGATTAGCCCTGAGCTAACATCTGATGCCAATCCTCCTCTTTTTGCCGAGAAAGACTGGCCCTGGGCTAACATCCGTGCCCATCTTCCTCTACTTTATATGGGACGCCGCCACAGCATGCCTTCACAAGTGGTGCATCGGTGCACACCCGGGATCCGAACCAGCAAACCCCAGGCCACCACAGCGGAGCACATGCACTTAACTGCTGTGCCACAGGGCTGGCCCACCAGTCTTCCTCTTTTTGCTCGAGGAAGATTGTCCCTGAGCTAACATCTGTGCCAATCTTCCTCCATTTTGTATGTGGGATGCTGCCACAGCATGACGTGATGAGTGGTGTAGGTCTGGGCCCAGGATCCAGGTCCATGAACCCAGGGCCACTGAAGTGGCCACCAGGCCAGCCCTGAGATCTTAGTTCTAATACCCCTTTTCAAGGAAGCTTTCCTTGATTCCCCCTACTCCACCACCCCCGCTACCACCATCACCAGATCAGGGCAGAGTCTACTTATAGGTAGTCATATCTTTGTATAATTTTTCTTTGTGCACTTATGGTAGGGTTTTTAGAATGTATGTTTGACTCCATGAGAGCTGGGATGATGTTGAGTTTCTCACAATTGCATCCCAGCTAAATGTCTGCCTCACGACAGATGCTTAGAAATATTTGTTAAATGAATAAATGAACCCTCACGCATGTGGACAACTCCCATACACACACGGGTATTCATACAAGTACATTCATACAAACATGTACTTTTATGCCTGCCTTTAGCATTCTTTGCAGCATGGATTAGCAGTCTTGGACGCTGTTGGAAGTGTAGAAGTTAATTCAACTCTTCCAAAAAACAGTTTAGCATTCTGGATAAAAATGTAAACAATTCTACTTATAGGAATTTACCCTCAGGAGATCATTGCTTCAAAATGAAGCATGCACAAAGAAATTCATTGCAAGCAGTGTTTGTAATATCAAAATCTGGAAACTAACTACCCTATTTAGATGTCCACTGATGGGTTAAGTAAATCAATTAATCTACACAATAGAATACTCTATAACCGTTAAAGATGATAATATCCATCGTCTTGGGGAAGGCATTTATCTCATATTGTTGAGAAAAAGAAATCAAGATACAAAATAACTTGTATAATATGATCCCAATTATATACAATTGTAGCCTTCTCTCTATGCATCCATAGGGAGAAGTCTACAAAGGTTTTACCAAAATACTAAGAATATCTCCCTCTGGGTAGTGGAATTTAAAGCGATTTTTACTTTCTTCTTTGCACTAATACCTACTTCATAATGTTATTGAGACATTTAATGAGATAAAGTACATGATGATGTGGAGAGTTTATAGCACAATGCTTGGCACAAATAAATGGTACCCTTTACATTATTTTTATAGTTTTCAGGATTTATTGGATTTTAAAAAATGCACCTGTAGTGAGAGCTAAATTACAAAAACGATAAAGCTTAAAAGAAAGACCAGGGTAGGGCCAGCCCCGTGGCATAGTGGTTAAGTGCAGCATGCTCCACTTCGGTGGCCCAGGTTCACAGGTTCAGATCCTGGGCGTGGACCTGTAGGTCACTGGTCAGCCATGCTGTGGTGGCGACACACATACAAAATAGAGGAAGATTGACATAGATGTTAGTTCAGGGCTAATCTTCCGCAAGCAGGAAAAAAAAAAAGAGGAAGATTGGCAACAGATGTTAGCTCAGAGCAACTCTTCCTTATCAAAAAAAAAAAAAGACCAGGGTAGAAAGGGCCAAGGAAGGAGCATCATGATAAATTATCTATAGGTGTGTGTTCTCCACTCCAGCTTCAACCTCTGCTCCCAGCAGAATCCAGGTTGAATCCAGTCCCTGATACTAGTAAGTACTTGTGACAATTTGCTGAATTCAACTGAATTTGGGCCAACTGAGGGCATCAGCCATGCTTCCCCAATTGCAGGCAGAATGATTGAAGTGTTTCTAACTAGAATTAAAGCATTCACCTGGGATGCATCAAGCCCAGGAAGTTAAGAAAATGCTAATTCCCAGTCACTCTTCAGTCTCCCACCCACTGAGCTCTTCATTAAACTGCAATTAAATTAACATCCTTCTTCTTCAACAAGACTCAACATCACTGCATAAAGTTGACTAGCCTGAGACCTCTTCAGATGAGAGACTGTTCACTTTTTCCTGAGAGTGGGTAGTGAGGGTAGGATAAAGATATGGTTCCAACAGAATTTCTAAGAAATACCTATCCAAAATTTCTGTCTGCATATTTCCTTTTTTGTTTTGTGGCGTGGGCTAATGCAGCAGTCTTCAAAGTGTGGTCTGAGTTCCCCCGGGGGTGCCTGAGATATTTTCAAACTATTTTCATAATAATACTATGATGTCATTTGCCTTTTTCACTGTGTTGACATTTGCACCAATGGTACCAAAGCAATGGTGGCCAAAATTGCTGGCTCCTTAACACAAATCAAGGCAATGACATCAAACCATACTTGCAGTTATTGTGTGCTTCACCACCACACAGTTGCCAGCTTCACTTAAAAACATCTTTGATGAAGTGGTAGAAACGATTAATTTAAAAATTATTGATTTTATTAAATCTCAATCTTGAATACACATCTTTTTTAATGTTCACTGTGAAAAATGGAAAGTGTGGATAAAGCACTTCTGTTGCATACCAAAACACTAAGGTTTCCACAAGGAAAATCACTTGTA
Organism: Ceratotherium simum simum; assembly: GCF_057802395.1. Classification (NCBI taxonomy): domain Eukaryota; kingdom Metazoa; phylum Chordata; class Mammalia; order Perissodactyla; family Rhinocerotidae; genus Ceratotherium; species Ceratotherium simum. Next base: position 68,473,361 of record NC_141906.1, read on the forward strand.
TTTTTGAGTTGCAAGCTGAACTAGCCACTTTTTTCATGAAACACCATTTTTACTTGAAGGAAGACTGACAAACAATGATTATCCAGACGATAGCTGGCAATAATTTTCTCAAAAATGAACAAAATGAGCTTGTCACCTCAAGGAAAATATCTGACATTTGTTGCTAATGACAGAATTTAAACTTTCAGCTGAAAATTCAAATTTTGGAAAATTTGCATCCTTCACCATGAGCCTGACAGCTTCCTAATCCTTAAAGACTTTTCTAAAGAGATCAGTGGTGATATTAATACATACTATTTTTGATATTGCATAATGAAATTATCAACATTTGGAAGATGTTCTTAAGCCAGAACCAATATTTTCCAAATGATCAATGATGTTACAAAATTACACAGGAGTAAAAGACCCACTCAGAGTGCAACACACACCAAGAGATTTTAATGTAAATAAGTTCATTGACAGGTTTCAGATTCCACGTTGCAACCAACCTTTAAGAAACTACCACTTGTCAAGTTTGAGTATAGTATCAAGGAAAAATATCCACAATTATCCGAAAAGGCTATTAAAATACTCTTCCACTTTCCAACTCTACATCTGTGGGAGATTGGATTTTCTTCATATATTTCAACCAAAACAACATATCACAACAGATTGAATGCTGAAGGAAGTATGAAAATCCAGCTATTTTATTAAGCCAGACATTAAAGAGACTTGTAAAAATGTTAAACAATGCCATTCTTTTTTGTTTTGAAAAATATAGTTATTTTAATAAAAATATTATTTATGTTAATGTGAGGGATCAGAATTGGCCACCTCAAAATATGTCTCTTTACCTTGATTATTTTCCCTGAAAGAAACTTTGACCCCCCCACCCCCTCAACTGACTAAAAGAATTTAAGATAGAAGGACAGGCCATCACCATAGATAACTCTGGGTATGGATAGACTGGGAGGGTCCTTGCTAAGCCCATTCTTATCAAAGCTCTGAAAACCAAGTAAAAGTAGAAGTTATCCTTTGTAAGAGATATTTACATTTGTAAGGGAAATCTCCATTTGTAAAGGTATCTCCTTCTCTGTACCAGGAAGAAGCAGGGATGACCTTATCTCTAGAAACTCTTATCAGTGCAGAAGGCAAAGACTTAAATCTGCATACTCTTGTTTACTGCGCTTTTCTGGTAATCTCCCCTAGCTGACTCCCCCCACCCCCAACATCCTCCTTTGTCTTTACCTGAATATGCTATTTAAAGATGAGAGCCTCTGTTATCTCACAAAGGGCACGATATACTCGCCTCGAGACAAAAGCCAATTGTCAAGAGGCAAGATGGTGGAAAAGAAATGGCAATTTATTGCAGCTTGTTACCAAGGGGGAAGATGGCCAGCTAACATCTCAAAGAACCATCTTACAGAACAAAGACAACAGGCCAGTTATATAGACGGCTGGTCTCCAAGTAGGGGAGGCATCTGGTCCCAGGGTGGGGGCATCCATCTGATTACTGGGTGGAGGCATCTGGTCTCAGGGTGGGGGCATCCAGCTGGTCTCAGTTCCTGGCAGTCCTTTGTTTTACTTGATATGCATCAGAGACTGGAGCAACGCCCTATACCCTGATCTTTCAGTTGTCATTGATGATGGCTATCATCATAGACTCTCTGCCCAGGGGTCATCACACTCCTAAGAAACTCAAAAGAACAAAGTTTTCAACTTATAGCAGCCAGGAGGGGCCACAAAGTCCAGAGTTAGTCAGAGGTCATTCCAAGTCACAATATGGTTTCCCCTCTACAGTATGGCTTCCCTTATGTCAAGCCTGTATTGAGCCAGTATCACCTCCGCCATTTGTCAAGTTACCCAGTTTTTCTGGGTCTCTCCCATGTATACATGTTATAAAGCTTTGTTTGATTTTCTCCTGCTATTTGGTCTCATGTCAATTTAATTTGTAGCCCAGCGAGAAAGGACCCAGGGTGGGTAGAGGATAGTCTTTCTCCCCTACATTAACATGTAATTAAGGACTTAGCTATCAATGTAATGAAATTGGTACAGCATCAGTATGTTGAAAATTACAAAACTTTGATGAAAGAAATCAAAGAAGATCTAAAAAAAAGGAGAGAAATACCATGTTCATGGTTTGGAAGACTCAATATTTAATATGTCAGTTCTCTCCAAATTAATTATAGATTTAACACAATATCAATCAAAATGCCAACAGGATTCTTTGCAGATATAGACAAGCTGATTCTAAAACATAATAGAAATGTCAGGAACTAGAATAGCCAAAATAATTTTGAAAAAGGACAAATTTGGAGGATTCACCCTACCCAACTTTAAGACATATTATAAAGCTACAGTAATTAAGACAGCTTGGTATTGATGAAATGATAGACACATAGGTCAATAGAACAGAATAAAGAGTCTAGAAATATACCCATATAAATGTGCTCAATTGATTTTTGACAAAATGCAAATACAATTGGATGGGAAAAGTACAGTCTTTTTAACAAATGGTGCTGGAACAACTGGGCATCTATTTGCAAACAAACAAAAAATGAACCTCAATCTATACCTCAATAGTATCCAAAAATTAAATCAAAATGAATCATAGGTCCAAATGTAAAAAATAAAACAATATAATTCTTAAGGGAAAACATCAGAGAAAATCTTCATGAGCTTGGATTTGGCAAAGAGTTCTCAACACATCCAAAAAGAAAAAATTGATAAATTGGAATTCACCGAATTAAAAACTTTTGCTCTGTAAGGACACAATTAGGAAAATGAAAAGACAAGCCACAGGGAAGAAAATATTTACACATCACATATCCAACAAAGACTAGTATCTAGAATACATAAAGAACTCTCAAAACTCACTAATAAGAAACAAATAACCCAACAAAGAAATGGGCAAAAGATTTGAACAGACATTTCACCGAAGAGGATATACAGATGGCAAATAAACACGTAGAAAGACGCTCAACATCATTAGTCATTAAAGAAGTGCTAATTAAAACCACAATGAGATACCACTACACATCTATTGGAATGGCTACAATAAAAAAATACTGGCAATACCAATGACTAGTGAGGATGCAGAACAACTGGAACTCTTATATTGCAGGTGGAAATGCAAAATGGTACAGGCCCTCTGAAAACAGCCTGGCAATTTCTTATAATGTTAAATATGTGATTACCATATGACCCAACAATCCCACCTATAGTAATTTATCCTAGAGGAATGAAAACTTAGGCTACATGAAAATCTATACACAATTATTGAAATCTATGCTCATCTTGATTTCTGCCATGATCTCATCAGGAGGGAATGGCTTTGACCCAAAATGACCCAAAAGAAAATTTATAGCCCTTTGTGCAATGTTCATAAGAGAGACAGGCCTGGGCTCTCTGCAAGGAGAAGGGCTTTGGGGGTTGAAGAGAGAGGATCAGAGAGAGAGGGATTTCTGAGACTGGGGGTACCGAGAGCAGCAGGTTTATGAGCTACTCTCTTCATCTGTAAAGTCCTCTGAGGGTGCCTGTGAAGGTGTCAGTCTGAGTACCCAGCCTGGAGAGCAGTGGGGATGCTCTCCCAAGTCTATGCTTCCTGGGGAAGAACATGATGAGGGATGTTTTCCAGCCAGGCTGCATCAGTCCAAAATCAGATTTTAATCTACTTTTAAAAAGAAAGGTGACATTTCTTGTTCCTTAGTGACATGGAGTAAATTCCTGCTGGCTCCACAGACATTAGTTGGAGTTAGTGAGGAGTCATGGGGGACAAGGATGTGTGCCCCTCACAGCCCTGAACTGTCAGCTCCATTGGCTAAGCAGTCAGACACCAACAGAAAAGGGCCAGGGCCAGGTAGCCATCCTGGTCCCATCAGTGACAAGAGAGGGCAGGTGAGCTCAACTCAGTGAAGCTCCATGACTTAAAGAAACCACCAGCAGGGGACACCCATCTGCCTCAGGTGGTAGTGTCACCTCCATGGAAGATCATCCATTGCTATGAGACTAAGAGGAAAGTTTATGCAGAGAAATGGCAAATTTCCTAAGACCTGAGGATTTATCCAAAGTTCTCTCCTCTATCTCTCCTTGCAGATAAGGGATATAGAGTGAAGGATCTGGCCTTTTTGCTGCAAATTCAACATTTGTTGAGCGGTCACAATGTGCCAATCACTTTGCTCTGTGTGTTTACATGTACCATCCCATTCAATCCTGCGACAGCATGGGCGATAGATACACTCATTTTACACATGAGGAAACAGAGAGAGCGGCTTGCCCAACATCACGTAGCTGTATAAGTGGTGGAGCTCGAATTTGTACCTCCAGGTACTTCGATTCCAACTCTGGTGCTCTCTCCACTACAACACAGTGTAATTAGAAAGAATTATTCAGAGAAGATTCCCAGTTCCCTCCTTGTAGGAAAATTGAAGAAAATCTTCTGGGACTCAGGGCTTGGACAGAGGAGACATCCTGTTATGCCCGCATGTCCCACTGGCAGGAGCTGAACTGTGGAGGATCAAAGACCAGGCCATGCACTCCCTTTCTCAGAGGACTCATCTAATAAAGCCTCCTGTCTGGACAGTCCAGGCTGCTTATCTCCAGAGCATGGTCCTCCATGCTCTCTGGGTGGGCCCATTGTAAGACCAGTACGGAGCTTCCTGCTTGGGCTGGGAGACAGATTTCCAAGGAATAGGAAGCCTGGGCCAGTGCAGAGGAGGTAGAGAATGAGTGGCATGTACCTCTCAGAGCCACCCACTCACATTCAGGAGATATGGAGGTGTTGGGGTGACAGCTTCTCATGGCATGGGAGGACCTCCCAGAAACCATCCACTTGGGACAGGGCTGGAGGAGGCGCTGGGGTCCTCCTCTCACTCATGGTGTACTTTTCCTGGGTTCTGGAAACTGCACATCTGAGGGATGTGCCCAGCCTTCTCTGGGGAGTTATCCCACCCTGTCCCTCCCGCAGCAGAGGCCCCGTGGAGAACGGAAGGATCTACAGAGCCAGGGGTGGACACTATGAGGTTGCAACTAGGAGGACTCCACCTGATTTTGGAAAGCAGCTTTTAAAAATCCAAGAACCTGGATTCAAATCCAACTCTGGCACTCAGTAGTTGTGTAGTTTGGGGAGGGTTATTTCACTTCTTGTGGCCTTTGTTTCCTCATCTGTAAAATAGGGATAATGACAATGCCTACTTCATGCTCATAGGAGATAATACACACCAGGTGTTCAGCACAGCATCTGGCATGTAGCAAACCTTCAGCAAATGCTGGCTATTGTTATCATTATCCTCATCATTATGATTACGAGGAGCTCTCCACGTCCATCTCCCAATGTCCCAACTGCATCCGGACATCAGCTAAGCAATTATGGGAAAAAATAGCCCTTGGGAACCTAACCAAACCCCGGAGGCAGCTGGATGGGCAGCTAGGCTGTAATTGGCTCTTTCTCCAAAGAGCCATCATCTGCCCCACCCCCAACACATTCACTTGGCCCGCCCCTCCTTCCCCAGGGAAATTCAGCAGTCAACAGAGTTGATAAAGCCAGAGAGTTTGACTGGTACCTGGAGATGCCTGGGATCCAGGGACCATAGGACAATGTCTCCAGGAACACCACCCCCCACCAATACACACACAGCTTCCTGGAGATTCTGGACCAATTTGGGAAGTGTCATCACCCACCTTCCATGATTTTTGCCTCTATAGATGTCCTGGGCCTAAGAAATGTGTTTTTCTTTTTCTATCTAGATAATGCTTTTTCTGTACCTTACCTCTCCCCCAACACACATACTTCTGCACCCCTGCAAATCAATTTATGCCCCAGGAAGCCTGAGAGAGGAGGGAAAGGGTCTAGATTCTAAGGAGAAAGGAACAAAAATGGCCTAAGCCCTAGCTCTCTGCCCCCAGGCCTGGCTTCTGGGATATGACCAGCTTCCTCTGGTGGGCAGATAGCTGGTTGTCCTCCAAAATGAGTGCTCGCTCTTGCATGCCAACTGGCCACGGATTGCATTTCCCAGTCCCACTTCATCTAGGTGATGCCGTGTGACATGTTGACACCCATAAAACAGGACCATGATGTGGGTATCACTTCTGAGTCAGAGCATTTAAGAAGAGGCTGTGCTTTCTTCATGTCTTCTTTCCTCTTTCAACTGCCTGGAAGCAGATGCTAAAGTCACTCGGTGCAAAGAATCTGAATCCCTGAAAAATCATGTGAAAGAAAGCCTCCCACTGATCAGACACCCTCATTGGACTGTTAGGTGGATGAGAAATACACATAGATCATGCTAAGCCACAGATTGGGGGGAATTGTGGGAACTATTACAGTAGTTGTATTACCCCTACTGCTAAGACAGTAAGCCTGGCACCTGTCCCATCCCCATCCCTTCTTGTGCAGATGGAGCAAGAAAAGAATTGGAGGAAGGACTTCCCCTGGCACTGATATGGGAGACTAAAGCTAATAAACTTGAGGGGTCCAAAGACCAGGCCCATGAAGGCAGATCTGCAGAATTCAGTGCTTGTGGCTAGAGGCATGAGTGTGTGCGATGGGGTGCTGGGGTACTGGGCATTCATCACTGGGATCATAATGGTAGAGGTCAATACATTAAACACAGGAAAAGTAAGTGCAGAGCAAGAAGGGATAGATCTTTCAGAAGAGACCAATGGGACCACCCATCCGATTCTCTTGGAAATGGTGGAGTAAGCACTGGGGCTTCCTTGTAAACATGGATTTTGCTGAGCTGGCAAAGGCAGATGTCGAGAAAGAGGAAGGAGGGAAAAAGGGAAGGCACTGGAGAGCTGTTCCCCTTGCCTCCATCTGTTTTGTGAAGGCTCACCTACTCTTTAAGACTCATTTCAAAGCTCACCTCCTCTGTGAAGATTTCCCTGACCTCTCTAGGTGCGGCTGGTGGCTCCTTCACCCATGTTCCTAGCACAGTGTCCACATTGAATCACCGTTTCCATCACACTGGGTCACGACCATGAGTTCTTGAGGACACCATCATGGGCTTTTACCCCTGAGCCTGGCAGGCGTACCTGGCACAGCATAGGCACTGATATGGGGGGGTGAATGAATAAATCAATGAATGGATGATTAAATGAGCAGAACCCAAACTGAGGATGTCTGGGCACCTGGGTGGACAACCTCAATTTTCTGCCTAGGGTAGCAGTGAAACATTTAATGACAAAGTTTTTTAGGTAACACAACTTTTATTGCTGAAGATCATTGCTGGGGGTGGCTGTGGATGTGCACGTTGCCCTCCCCAACCCTAGCCTTGATGACATGTAACCAACCCCTCTGCCCAGCCACACTAGCCAACTCCAGCCTGCTCTTCCAGGGCAATCTCCCCCTGAGTGGCCGCCTGGGCTGGGCTGGGCTGATCCGCTTGGAGCCTGCCTCTGGGAGTCATGGCATCATCAGACAGGCCCAAGGAAGGTGAGAAGAAAGGGACTGAGGGAGGAACAGATGCCCTGGGAGAGGTCCAGGCCTTCAGCGGGCGTGGAGGCCAGGCACACTGATGGCTGACAGGAGCAGGGCAACTTGGATCCTTCAGAAATCCTGTTTGGAAGGCCTGGGGACAGTGTCAGTTTTCGCTCCACGGCAGTTTTCATGTCAGTGCTGTTTCAGGAATAACTGAGAAACTGAAAGGTGGAGAGAGCTGAGAAGAAACTCCAAGGTCCCAGGACAGTTCTGGGAAGGAGGGATGCCTGTCTGCCTGGATTTTCCCAGACTCCGGGGGCCCACGGGGAAGCAGCACGCATGTCTTCATGCTCTGCTTGTAGCCCTTGGATGCAGCGACAGTTGTGGCTCTCTTTGTGTTGGGTTTGCCCGCCAGCCCAAATGAGGATTCACTTCTCCGAGTTTCTCAAAGGGACCCCTTCAGTCCCTTGAAGCCAGGACACTCCGCAGGGCTCTCCAGCAACAGACTCCCATGAGTCCCTCAGAGTTCTTGGGGTGCTTGATGCTAGCTCTCCTCACTCCTGGAATTTTGGAGAATCTTTAAAAATACATCTACTACCATTTCTTCAATATAAAAATAAAATGAAATGAAATCTGCCCCCAACAGCCTGTGACCAAACAAGAACAGTGAGCCCGGTTCCCAGGTGTCAGCATGGACAGCTACAGCGCAGCCCGCTCCCCACATCCACGGCGCCAGCAGGAGCCCTGAGAGAGGACAGGATGCTCGTGCTGCCAACAGAATATCTTCCCACTAGAGAGAGTCCAGGCACTCCAGTGAAAACTGCTATTGTCCCTGGACAGCAGTGGTGTGTGGTGTCACCTGGGCTGCCCATTCTGGGCTAGTCTCCGAATCAAGGTCAGAGAAGCAAGAATTCCTGATGTGACCTTTAGGCTCTTCCCCAGGCTCTACCTCCTCCATCCGTTATGGACACCCCCGTAGGAACCTCCATGGTGCCCAAACTGTTATCTCCAGGTGATTTCTAGCCTGGGGTCTGGGAAGAGCTGACATCTCTCCTGGTTTCTGAAGACCTTGGGAGAACACAACACACACGCACACACACACACACGCACACATAAACACACACACTTGTGCGTATTCGCAGAAGCAGCAGACAGTGGAGGTGGCAGTAACAAAGGTGTCTGGTGGCCTTTAGCCCAGATGATGTTGCAAATGGCCCAGTCACTTTGGCCCGAGTCTTTACAGCAGCCAGAGCTGTGAGGTGGAGCAGGACAGCCGCTTAAGATTTCCGGAAACGCACCTCACTCTGAGGAAGAGGGAAAAGAGGGTGAGGGTGGGCCGGGAACACAGACGCCAGAGGTGGGGGTTCAGAGCCTAAAACTCAGCCCTGCTGTCACCTGGCACTGCCCCTCGGAGAAGAGGGGCAGCAAAGGGGAAAAGATGGAAGCAGGTTCTGAGAAAGCCACCACCCTGGATTTCTGGAGCAGCCTCCCCTGTCCCCACCTGAGCTCTCTCCGCTGTTCCGCCCTGGCCCAGGCAGAGAAGGGAAGGGCAGGCACAGCGTTCCTGCTTCACAGCTAAGACGGCAGGCCCAGGGAAGGCAGGGGGTGACCTGGGTCAGCAGAGGTAGAGGTGAATCCTCGTCTCCTGGTGCCCAGTTCCCCATGAGACCAGCTTCCTGCCAAGGAGGGGAGGACCCCTACTCTCAGTGGCCTGTGTGAACTCAGAGCTCCGCCATCACTTGGGGGAGGACAGTGATGCTGGGGCCGGCACTCAGCCTCGGCCCACCCTTTTTCAACTCTCGGAGGAAAAGGAGGAAAAGGAGGAAAAGGAGAGACAGGAACACAAGCAGCTGGGGTTGGCCCAATATTTGACTGCTGTCCTGTCCTGGTCTTCTGCACTTTCTGAGCACCCCCAAATGCAAGGGGGAGAGGGGACTTCTTCTGAGACCCTGGGGAAAGGTTGTGCTCTCTTCCAGGCACCCCACTTTTGGGAGTTCTCAGCCTGCTCGGTGCAGTGTCCCCATGCAGGGCTCTCACCTCCATCTTGCTGTATATCCAGGGGAGGACTTCTGTCACTTTAGTGTAAACACCAGGTTTGTTTCTCTGGCCACAGCCCGTGCCCCAGCTGGTGACTCCTGCCAGGTACCAGCGGTTGTTCTGCTCACAGACCAGGGGTCCCCCGCTGTCTCCCTACAGCGGAGAGCACGCACATCAGCAGGGTGGGAGAGGTGGTTCTTGAGCAGGAAACGATGGGCACCTGGTTCTCACTCCGACCTCAACCCCCCAGCCTTGCCCCACTGGCCCAGGGTCCTGAGACCTGAGCCCCAGCTAGAAGCAGCCTCACCTGGCAGGAGTCTCTGCCCCCCCGGAGGTCCCCAGCACACATCATCCTTGGGGTGAGGTAACTGTCATAGATCAAGTAGTTGTTGCACTTCTTGAAGTCGATGAGGCTGACCTGCACCTCGCGGAGGAAGGGGGATGTCTTCTCTTCAGTGAAGTGGGGTGGAGGAAACAGAGGATGGGAAGAGAGTGAGACTCTGGACAGCTTCGTGGGCTTCTAGCTGCCACCGCCCCCCCACCCCAGGACCCAGACTCACAGCCTCCTGGGAGTGGAAGGCACCATTCTGTGGTTGGCCATCCAGGACATATGGGCACACCCACCCTCACACCAGACAACTCACTACACATAACAAAGAGACATACGCATACACAGAAGAACTTACAAGCCTACCAGGCAACCTTACAGGTTGCACAATGTTTTTCTGTACTCAAAGCACCATCAAATGCAACACTTCATTTGTTTTCGGTAACTATGTGCTCGAAAGAGGTATAATTAATCCATTTATAGATGGAGAAATCTAGGGCTGAAGAAGTGACCTGCCCACAGTCACACAGCTAGTCAGTTATGGAGCCATGGTCAGAACAAGGCCACTCTTAGGCCAGTCACCCCTCCATCACTCTGAGCAAGGGGAAAGTGGCCCTGACACCTGCGACTGGCATGAGTCTAACAGCAAGGCCAGTCAGGCCACGGTGCCCTCCTCCCAAATATGAACAATCCTACAGAACCAATGTCAGACAGGCCACTCTGATAGCGACAAAGTCAGGCAAAACACGGCCACTTCAGAATCTTGTTCAAGCATAAATGAAAACAAGATAGGTCACTGTGCAAACCACAAAAATACCAAACATCCCCCTCTCCCAGCCAGTATGAGTGGCTGCTGCTTCTTTACCAATTATAGCTTTAGACTCCGTCTATTCTTAACTCCTAGACGAGACTGTTAAGATACCCAATCATAGAACTATCTCTGCTTCCTGAAAGTATTCCATCTAGACAAATGCTGCTCTTCTTTGAACCACCCAAGTCCAGTGATAGTCCTTTCCAACACCCTCACTTCGCCATTCTCTATGGTGTGTGTCCTCCCTCAGTGCAATGAGCAAGGAACCCAACCTCTTCAACTACAGGGGCTTTCCTGGTGGTTTTGGCTGGAGGGCGTTGCCACATCGACTGCTCTGACATATAAGCAGGTGTGTACATCCACACGTTCACACCCTGGCCCATGGATCTACCCAAACCCTCATCTTGATAGGCCCTCACCTATATACCCTGACACATCACCTCTACACAGACACATACGTATATCAGCACACACGCATGCACACATACACACACGTATACAGGCGCACATGCACATGCATGCACACACAGTCTAGTATTTCTGACTCTCACCGTCTGTCTCCTTGGTCTTGCCAAAGCCTGTGATCCAGCAGGTCTCGTTGAGGCTGAAGGTCTGTCCATGCATGGGGAGGCAGGCAGGGTGGACATGAGCTGCAACAAGACCTCAAGACATCAGTGAAGGACGAGGCTGGAGATTTTGCTGGGGAGGGAGAGTGGAGGGGCGGGAGTACCAACGTCCTAGGACCCCCTTCTTGCCCCCAGAGTGGTTCTGAATCTTCCAGAGCCCTGAACTGACGAGGCAAGAAACTCAATCACTTTATCTTGACCCTCCAGCTTTCAGGGTGCTGCCAGAGTCCCCCGAACATTCTGATTACAGTGGGTGCCACGTGGGCAGATGCATATGCCTTGGAAGCTCCCCAGCACCGAGTTGATACTGGGTGGCTGCAGATCTGTCCCCACCAAGAGTAGATCTCCGGGTTGAGCCTCTTCCATGCCTGTCCATCAGAGCAAGGAGCAGCAGGCTAAGTCCCAGGGATTACGACCATGACGTCTCAGTGGTGTGTCCAGCCTGGTCTGGGGAGGGCACTCACTGGTTGCCCAGAGCCCGAGGCCCTCCCTCCAGGGTGAGACAGCCTTTCCAAGTGGGAAGAGCACATCTCTAGAGGCACAGACCACAAAATCACTGCTCACTTGCTCCCACACTCAGAAGCATTTAGAAGGTTCTGTTGTCTGTCGCTTCATGAACTCCTTCTGAGGACTGGTGTCCCCAGATGGACTAGGACATCGGCCACCAAACTCCATTTTGCAAGAGGAAATTATTAGTTGATACAGAGAATGTTTGCAGTGCTCTCAATAGTTTGTCATGCTCACTGCAGCTTCCTGCACCTACAGTCGGGCCTGACACATAGGAAGTGCTCCACAAACATGGAAGGAGGGAAGGGAGGAGGGAGTGAGGGAAGGAGGAAGGAAGGAAGGAGAGAGAGAGAAGGAGGGAGGGAGGGAAGGAGGGATACTGGCTGTTAAATTCTTCTATAAATTGGGCTTTAAGCACTGGTGTCTAACATCCGTCTGCTAAAGGGTAAACAAAAAAAATAAATGAAGGGATGGCATCAACTATCGACAAAAAAATGCAAAACATGATTTCTTAAAATAGTCTTTTTTGAGATGTAGTCTTAAAAACATGTAACATTGTTATATATTCCACTTGCTATTATGAGGGAATTAAATTTATCAGTGAGTTTTCACAAGTTTTCTCAGATAGTACTGTGACTTCAAAGTGCTCTGCCTGCCAAACGAGTTTAAAAAAAATCTGCCCTGATTTCCAAACCAAAACTCGGGGCACCTGGTCTGACCGCAGGTCTACATAAATCTGAGCTGATTCTCAGACTAGAAGGTCTGGTCCCTGCCCGGGGGGCCATCAGAGTCTGGAGAGAGACTGCTATAGTCTGAAAAGCGTATGCAATGTTATAATAGCTTTCATTTGGTTTTACAAATTATTTAATTTGGTTTAGAATTGAAATAATATTAAGGGAGGTTGTGGTGGTGGGAGGTGGATCTGGGTGGTTAGCCAAATGGAGTCTGAGTTTTACAAGGTTGGGAAAACTTGTTCTGGTCCTGCAGACCGCCTTCTCCCTTTTATGTGTGCATGAGGGGCAGGGCAGTGGCAGCCAGGCACCCTTTACCTCACAGCCCCGGGCTCCACAGGCAAGGCTGGAGGAGGGCAGAGAGGGTTGGCCCGCTGGTGGGCGTGGCTGTGGGTGGGCGTGGTTCTGGGCCTGCCCCACCCAACTGAGCTCTGCCACAGTTTCCTCCTCCTCACACCACCCTGATGATCTAACTGCTCTGACTCAAGACAGACGCCGCCTCCATAATTGATGTGCCAGGAAAGACCAGCTCACAGGCTCAGAGCACAGGAAAGGCTGGACTAACCAGAGAGCCCTCCAAGGCTTCCGGAAATCCTGCTCCACCTTAGCTATCCTTCCTCAGGGAAGCCTCCCAGCCTGCCACGACTTATTAAGTGCCCCATCTGTGCCCCCACAGCTCCCCCAGCTGCCCCCAACATCGCTTCGTTGGCCTCTACTGGATGTCTGTGTGTGTCACCCATTTTGTTCTATTTACAATTGCAAAGGCAGAGCCCACTATAGAGTAGCCACATTGTATTTGTAAGTGAGCAAATGAGTGAATGCATTAATGAAGGAAGCCTTCTTTGATCTCCTCCCAAGCACTTCAGGAGCATTTCCTTCCTGCAGCCTCATTTGGGTCCTTAGCTTCAACCTCATGGCAATTCATCGTTTGAATGTGTACAGTCTTGTGTTCTCAACCACAGTGTTAGCAATTTGCCAGCAGAGAGCCGAGTGGGCAGAGTATCACTTGGGAGTCAGATGGACCTGGATCCAGTCCTAGAGCCGCCACTTATTACTCTGTGGCCTCAGGGGATTCTCTCTCTCTAAAGCTTCATCTCCTCAAATGTAAAATGAAGCTAATAATAGTAACTGCTCCACAGGATTGGCTGTGAAGAGTAAATGAAATCATGGATGTGATATGCCTACCACAGTGTCTGGCCTCTATGTCCTCAATAAATACCAGTGAAACAATTCGATCTATTTGTATTGCAAGCCCTGGTGCTGTCACCAATTTGCAATGTAAGATGTGTCATTTGGGGCAAACATTTCCAACCTCTGGGCCTCAGTTTCCCCGACTGTAAAATAGAGGTGTTCCATTAAGTGATCTCTATGAGTATTTGACTTCCGTCATGCCAAAGCTCTGGGACCCCGAGATGTGGAGGGATGTGGCCAAGTGCAAAGGCGGGGCCCAAGAGCTGCCGGGAGGAGCCAGGATGGGGTGTGACAGGCCTTGATTCACTCACCAGACAGGGTCAGGGGCTTGGAGAGCCGCATGAGGGCGATGTCGTAGTCGTCCTGCTCATCGGTGTAGTTGCCGTTGATGATGATCTGGGAGACAGAGGCTGCCTCCGGCAGCTGGTGCAGGTTGTTGGTGCCCACATACACCTTCCAGCCCTCCAGGATCTTCTCCCGGGTCCTGCAAGAGCCCCAAGAGAACATGGTCCAGTCACCTGCCTGGTAGAGCCCACTGGCAGCATCTGCTATATACAGGGAGCTGCAGCCGGACCACCAGCCTGGAGGCAGGAGGATGGATGCAATGACCTCTGGAGGGAGCCCTCCATCTTAGCCCAGGGACACAACACGATCCCTCACCCCCAAGAAACCATTCTGAACTGGCCGCTTTGCACCTTACAGTAATAATGAGGAGGGGTAAGACCTCAGTGAGTATTCACCCACTGTCTCCTCTGCGCTCCACCAAGGATCTAATAAGGCGAGTGGGAGACATCTCAGTAGTATTATCCTCAGCAGAAATGGAGCTTGAGATGGGACAAAACAACCCACTGAAGACTCATTATTGAGGAAGCTGGTGCCCCTGAGGCCTCGTCTCCAGAGCCCTTTCCTGCCCACCAGCTCAAAGGGACAAGCCCGGCTGGCGACTGTCAGAAGCTGATTGCACGGCCCTCTCTGCAATCCCCATTCCTCCATTCCTGGGACAGTGTTCCTGACTTCTTGGGCTCCTCTCCCATAAGTTCTGGTTGCAGGAAGCAACAACAAACCCAAAGCCTTTTTATTTCACCCTGTCCTTCAGGGGTTGGCTTCCAAGTCCTTCTCCCTGTCTGCCTCACTCTCCCTTGGGGCCTTCAATGGTGTGATCTCATTCTGGGCCTAGCTCAGAACAAGTACCCCCAACTCACACTCCCAGGACCAAATACCAAGAGCAAAGCACGGCCCTCACCACAGCAGTTCCGCCTGGCCCACGGGGGCCGGGCTCACAACCAAAGCCCTCCTCCACGGAGAGACGTCAGTCAGTTGTCAGCCATTCCTGGTGATCCTGACCCCCGGTGGCATCACATCACCCACCCCTTCAGGCACTTACACAAAGAAGCAGTGGGCAGCGGTGAGCACCCACTGGGCGTCAATCAGCGTGCCCCCACAAATGTGGGTGGTGCCATAGTGCAGACTAACTTGCCAAGGCCACTTGCTCTCTGGGGCCAACGCCCCTCCCACAATCCGCCCGGTCATGGCCCTCAGTCCACAGTCTGGGGAGAAGCAGAAGAGATGAACCGTGAACTCTGCTTCTCTTGGAACCGCTGCCGTGCTCCCCAGGCCCAGGGCAAGCTCAGGTAGCCCCAGCCTGAAGGCATCCACTCCACCCAGGGACCCCTCTTTGCTCACTTAATCTGATGTGGCACGGCTGTTTCCTGCCCAAGCAGAGCTCCCACATGGTGGGTGAGTTTTTTGGGATCATCCAGTGGGAAGTTTGATCCTAGGCAGGTTCCTCTTTCCTCTCACTCATTCTTTCTTTCATTAACTGGACAAATGCTTACTAAGTGCCCAATGCTTTGGGGACCAGGCCAGGCATTAGGGTCACAATGGTGAATCCCAGGGCTGCTGTCAGGAGCTCAGGAAAGCTGGCCCAGTCTAACAGGACCCTGACCTATAAGCGCTGTGATGGGGATCTCTATCATTTCCAAACATAGGAGAAATAAACTTCCCATGAAGCACAGGCGAGTTTGTGCCCACATTGTTCCCCAGTGGATCATTTAGTGCTGTTGGGGACCCTGCACCCCAAGAGAACATTTGCAAACATGTTCTGGAGTGAGTCATCCCCCTGAAATCATGGACAAGGAGGGAAGCCCTTGGAGTTTGTTCAGATGTGTGTTCTTTTTTCTTTGAAGGAGAGAGTGAAGAACCAGTGGTAGTCTGAGGGGGTGGGCACTCCGTCCATAGTGCTGTGCCCGGCGTGCTCAGAGGAGCGCCCCCTCCCGGCCATTACTGAGAACACAGCACTCATGGACCGGTTAACAGCTTGGACTTTGGGGTCAAACCCGAGGTCAAATACCAGCTCCTCACCTACCAGCGGTCTGCCCTTAAGTAAGGCAAACATTTCAGTATCTTTTCAGTAAGTGAACAATAATTGCACCTGCCAAGTGAGAATTAAATGCAATCATGTTTATAAAGAGGTAGGCACGGTGCCTTGTGCATAGAATGTACTCAATAAACGGCTCTAGATCTAGTTCCACATCTATGGATATAGGAGCTTTACACTGGCCTAGACTTGCTCTCCCAGTCCTCTGGCCCCTGCCCAGAATCCGGGAGACTTGAATGGCTTCCTTGGTATGAGCGAGGTTGCTGGGCTGAGCAGAGTCAGAAGGGGAAATTCTACCCTGAGACTGTCCCAGTGCCTTACAAGGCCCCTGGCCCTGAAGCAGGCTTGCTGTTTAAGCCCCTCTTCCTGGCTTGGACCCTCAGGGCTGGCCATCTTCCCCAGAGGGGTCCCACCCCTCTGCCCCCTGACTCCCACCCCACACAGGCCACAATCCAGGAGGAAGAACATCTTCTTACGGGAACACTGGAGAGAGACATACCGCTGGGAAGGGCATTCAGACCTGCAGGAGGAGACACAGAAGATTGGCAAAAGGGCACATTAGCCAGCTCCTCCAGGAAACTTTCCCTGATTGACTCCTGCTAAGTTTGTATCCCATTCCTTTTGCACAAGAAGATGGAGACTCTGACCTTCTCCCTCTCAATGGGACAGACCCTTCCAGTGTTTTTTCCAAGAATGCGGATGGCTCAGTGCAAACCATCCCCACTCTTCCCCCCACCCACTTTTCCTGTGGTAGATTGCACACATTGGCTAGATCTGCATCCTTTGAGCTCATGACTTTGTTGTCCTAGCATCTTTCCACAGCTAAACAGGTAGCCTAATGCTCCTCTGATAGTTCCTTGATGCTCCACCAGCAATGTAGCATGCAAACCACCTGGCACAAAGCAGGCATCCAGGATGCAGCTAATCCACTTCCCTCCCCTCCCCATCCCTTCTTCCCTTAGAGCCTTGTTTCTTCTCTCCTCTCCTCTCCTCTTCCTGGGGTAAAGTGCACTGCTAGCTGATGGAGCACCCCCCACCCTCCCCCATCAGTGAAGGACGGGGCTGCAGTGTAAAAGATGACAGATGGCAAGGCCCAGGAGGAGGACGATGCTTCCCAGATGGGCCTCCTCGTGCCTGCGCACATGCACCTGGCACTCCCCCTGCTGCTCTCCCCCTCCTCATTCCTGACCCCAATGATGTTTCTCCCTCCCCACTCCAAGCTCATGCCCTGCAGCAGCTTTCAGTCCAAACACCTGGCTGACTGGTGGCCCCAAGTTTGATTCATTGTCTCTGGCAACCAGTTAAACTCTTGGGGGCACCCTTGACCTCGAGGTGCTCTCTGCACCAAGCTTCAATAATAGCTTTTAATTCAGGAGGCAGATGGTGAGTGAGGACTGTTTCTGAGATGCTCCTGACCTTCACGATGGGCTCCTGGAGGCTGGGTGGGTCCCATCAAGGCCCCGACTCAAAGCACCCCCATCCCTTGCTCAGACAGGCAAGCCTGGCCCACCCCACCGTACCTGTGGAGGCTTCCCTGGATGGTGGAATTGTATTCGGAGACTGAGAAACTGCTGGCAAAATCCCTGTAGTCCACCTCGGTTGTCCAGTAAGCGCTGCGAGGGAGGAGAGGGGAAGAAGAATGAGCCCCTTTGAGACAGAGTCTACCCCGGGTCCCCTAGCTGGCTATTGGAGTCCTAGCCAGCCCTGCTGACAGAGGCCAGAGGCAGACAAGGCCCAATACCTTCAGACCCCTCCCACATATCCCATCACGGCCCCCCACTAGCCCAACACGCTAGCCCCGGAGTTCGAAGTGGTCCTATCCCGACAGCAGCATTAGCACCACCTGGGAATTTGTTAGAAAGGCAAATTCTTGGGCCCTACCCCAGACCTACTGAATCAGGAACCCTGGTTCCTTGTTTTAACAGGCTCTCCAGGTGATTCCGATGCACCCTCAGGTCTGAGAGCCGCTCAGAAAAGAACGTAGCCCCTTTCTATCCAAACTGTGATCCATGGGGCAACAGCAAGTGGTGGAAGATCCCATGTTATGAGTTTCCACGTGAAACTCTGAGAACCTTTTACTCGCTTTACTGGATCTCAGGCTACAGTGTGCATAAGAATCACCTCGGGGGGTTCAAGAAGCAGGTTCTAAATCCTAATCCCAGAGATTCTGATTTTGGGGTGCATTTTAACAAGCACCCCAGGTGATTCTGATGTGGGTGATCCATGGACCACTATCTGCGTGACACTTTCATACATTTCTAGAACATGGTACGCCCTTGTGTGAGAGCATGACTTTGCACATGCTGTTTGTCCACCCAGGGGGCTCCTCCATTCTCTGCTCTCCAAGCACAGCCAGGCACCCTCTCCGTTGTGTGCCCACAGTGCTTCGCACACATCGTTATCATGACCCATCACATCATGCTGTAATTACAGGTTTAAGCCTCTCTCGCCCACACCAGACCAGAGGTTCTCCAAGGGCAGGGATCTTGTCTGGGTGCCACGTAGTCTCTGGCACAGAATAAAAGCTCAATGAATGTTCTTTGAATAAGTGACACTATCTACTGAAGCCCAAGGGAGGTTCAGACTTGCATAAGGTCACATAACTCAATGACAAAAGATGTCCATCGTCTTCCAAAGAGACCACCCAGATCCCCCTCTCACAGATCGGAATGCCGAGGCTGAGGTGCAGGCAGAGAACTGGTTCTAAGTCCTAGACTGAAGCCCTGGTTTTCTAGGTGTTTCTTCTACAGAGAGCAAACAGTGAGATCCTAAACCCTCCTCCTCACATCCTCATACACATTGGTGAACCCCAAAACTACTTGGTTTGAAAACTCAGATCAAGAGGGAGGATGGAGATGACTATGTGGCCTGCAAATCGAGGACCTTCAAGCGAGAAGGTCATTATAAACCCTACTCCTCACTCCACCCACCATCATTGGCTTCTTTGTTTAAACTCTTTAGAGCCAACGCTTCTTATGACTTTACCTGGCCCCCACTGCCCATCTCATTCCCCGTTTGATGAGTTCTAGCCCAAGCCACAACTGCTGTAGCTCAAAGTCCACTAAACGGTTTGCACAGCCTGAGCTTCTAGTTCCCACATGTGAGAAGAAGACAAGACCTACCCAAATGCCTACCCACCTCACAGGGCCACTGTGACCTTTAAATGTGACAACGGGCATGAGGGTGCCATGATGCAAAGAGCTGCATAGCAATATGATCCTATTGCAGATCTCCAGATAAGTACTTTGACCTCATGGAAACAGCTTGCCCCGAGACTTGGGCTCCCAGGGCCACTGTCCCGTTGAATAACTCAAGGGTAGCCTGGACTAGTGACGTCAGCCCTGGTCCCCAAGTGTGTTTTAAATATGAGGTTCCGAGATGAGCCTGAGATTCCCTTGCAAAGAACCTGAGACATCTCTGAAGCCAGGACCCCAGGGGGAGGTTTACCTCTCAAAACCCAGCTGTTGGCAGGTCTTTTTTGAGTAGGAGTCATTCCAGCTGTCACTGCAGACGGGAAGCCACTGATGCGAGGATCCAGAGTAGACTTTAAGCAGAGACTTGTCCCAGTCAAACCTCACTGCAGGGCAAGAAAAGGGCAGCACAGGTCCTCAGCACCCAAGAAGCTCCAAGATCTTAAAAAATGAACTGAGAAAGGTTCTGAGACACCCCTGCCCTGATGCTCCTCGCTCAGGCCTGGGAAATGTCTGGGAGCTTGGCCTGGGAAATGACGATCATCAGCCAGTGCTCACAAGCCCAAGACATTCAATAAGGGCAGAGCCAAGGCAAAGGGCTGGGGCAGGACGGAGAGCTCTCCATGCAACAGGACCCAGGGGGCCATTGCTGGGGAAAAGGGCAAGTGCTGTCAGGAGCTGTCACCCTGAGAGGGCAGTGACATGCCCAAACAAGAGAGTGACAAGGGGCATAAGTTCTATGATCTGACTGAGTGTTCACTGGACAGGCTCAGTCAAAGATTGACACGGTCATGGGCAACAACACACGTAAATGCACAGGTGGAATGGACGGACATGTAGCCGCGGACACCCGCATCAGGACCATGCATAGACGCCATGTGTAAAATCCACTGAGGACCAGAGCTCAAAGAGATCTTTGTGCTCCTCTAGGCCAGCCACGTACAAACTGACCTTCGTGAAACTGTAAAGGTGGCAAATCAGAGGTCACCTGCTGGGCATAGAGGAGGGGCATCTGGATGGAGTTCCAGACCCCACATCTCCCTCCCGCCAGAGCAGCTCTGCTTTGCTCAGTCTCATATTCGGGAGTTGTCAGATTTTATCTGAGAATCGCTCATCTGTCCAATCCACTCATTTTACAGATTAGAGAACTAAAGCCCAGAGAAGGTAAATGATTTGCCCAAGTCACACAGCACTCAAAGCTGGGTTTCAAAGTCAAGTCTGCTGAGACTAGAACCCAGATCCTCTGATTCTCTGTCCATTGCCTTCCATTTGAGCTGATGCACAGTTTGCCGTCACCCGAGTGCACACACGCACGTGTATGCCCAGCCTCCTTACCACAGCCCAGCTCGTCACTCTTTAGCTTGCAGTCCACCATCCCATCACAGCGTACAGAGTGCCTGGGGCAGCTCTCTGCTGGCTCCTTGTACTTGACCCCTGTGTGGCCCCGCCAGAAGTAGACTGGAAAAAATGAAGCAAACAGCTGGGTCACTGCCAGCCCCCTAGAGACCAGACACGAAGCAGCCCAAGGCCCTGGGAGTTCTGAGACACCGACCTGCAATCCCTCTTGGACTCTGGGGCTCTCGTCCCCCATCTGTATGGAGAGGAAAGCTGCTCAGGAATGCTCCAGAATGCTCCAGAAGCTCTTACAACCAGGGCAGCACCAGGCAGACTCAAGCAGCCACCCAGCGAGAGAGAGAGAGAGAGAGAGAGAGAGAGGGACGGAGGGAGGTGTGCAGGTGGGTACTACTTTGGGAGCTCCCCTGCCTACATGCTGGCCAGAGAAACCTTCTCCTCCAGTATCCAAGAGGCCCCTTCTCAGAACCCCTCCGGCATCCCTTCATCTCTATGCTCTGCAGGTCATAGCAGAGAAATTTCTATCAACACAGTCACACACATGCAACCATTACCTGTCCTGTCTTCTCAAAGGCTGTCCTTTGAGCCTCAGAAGCGCCTGGATTTTCTTCCTCCTCCCTCTACCCTAAACAAGGGATGTCCCCTATGCTTAGTTCTTGCTCCATTACTTGTCTTTATGCCTTTACACATCTTCCCATTCAAAGAGCAACTCTGGGTGGCTGATTCCCAAATGCGCGACTTGGGTTGAAAAGATGACAGCTTTACAAACCACAAGTGAAAATCCACTTCATGACCTCTCCTAACACCTATCTCTTTCCAGACTAGGAACTGTCCTCCCTCCTGTCTGGAGACACCTCCCTTCGGATGCCTAAGAAACCAGAGTTCCAACTCCTCACCCCGCCTCTGGTCTGCAACCGACGCCTCAGCCCCGAACCCTACTTCTCCCACTGGCCCTACCGTGCTCTCGGTCACCCGAGGTGAAGGTCACCCTTGTGTGACTGCTCCTTCCAAGGCCAGACACCAATCCCTCCTAATCTCTTGGGCTGGCCCCTCCTCTGCAGGCCCTGGTCTCCCCCCTCCCACGCCCTGGGCACTGAACCTCCAGGAACCCTCGGCAGTCCCTCTCAGAATGCTCACAAAGCCTGGTGTTGAGGCGTTGCCTTGACATGTAGTAGAGAGAGCTCTGGACAGGAAGTGAGGATGCCGGGGCTCTAGTCCTGACCCCACTATGTAGCTGCTCAGTGAACACAAGTCAAACCACCTCCCTGGCCCGGGGAGGTCTGAAGGTCAAGAGACTTCAGGAAATGCTGAGAAACCTATAACTCTATTTAGAGAACCACCCTTGGATGCCATCTCACCCTCCACGGGTTACTTCCTACTGCTCTCAGTGGACCACCAGGGGGCTCCCCTGGAGCAGTGCCCTGTGTGGGGAAGGGAGGGCCAGCAGGGCAGTGAGTCTCCATGGGAGCGTCACATGGATGCCATGTGGCAGGCACCATGCAGAGGTCTTTACATGCATCGTGACAGTGACCTACCACCTTGTCAGGCTGGTGGGGAAACTGAGGCTCGGGGAGTTAATTAACTTGCTGAGCTCACACAGCTGGTAAGTGGCAGATCTGTCTGATACTCAAGCTGTACTCAACCAGCACACTACCTCCTCCTGCCCAATCCTCTTCCTCAAACAGCCCTGCCAGCCGGGTGTCTCCACCTCGCTCCTCACCACACCATGCTGCCTCTTTAACAAAACCCTCAGCCCGGCATTTAAAGCTCTCTGCAACATGGCCTAGTGGTACTCAACCAAACAGACAGCCCCCAGGTCCCCAAATGTATATTCTCCTCTCTGGCTAAGCGGGTCTCTCCCCTCTCCCCATGCCGACCTTGCCCATCTGCCCCCACGTTTCCCACAGTCACTCAGATGCCCTCTTCAAGATGTTCTCCCAAATTCCAGGTCCTCATCTGGCCCCACTGCCTTCATGAGCTGTCCCCTGCCTCCCCAGCCCACACAGCTGTCACCTCTTCCTGACAGTCACATTCATATGTGTTTGGCCTTAATCATTTCCGGCTATGTCTCCCAGGAGACTGTAATCTCCCTGAGTATGGGGTGGTAGGAGGTGTGCTCCCCTTTTGCTCCCCACAAGCTTCCCCACTGTGTGGGCTCATAGTGGACTCTAGGGCAAAGAGCCCTGGGACAGGTCCTGAGAATTCTTTCCAAAGGCAGGGGGCAAATTGAGGGGGCCTGAACCCCTGAACATTCTATCCCATTGACTAAAAATGCCTGAGGGACTTTTCTTAATCAGCATTTTTATGTTAGTTTTTTTAGTAACAACATTGGTAAAGTGGGATTTTGTGCCAGGCCTTGTGCCAGTATCTCATTACTCCTCGTAACCCAGTGAAGTCTTTCTGAGATTTTACTGGGCACGTCATAAGTTGAGCAAATGAATGAATTTAATCCCATTTGGAGATGTAGAAACTGAGCTCAGAGTAGTTAGCTCACTTGACCGAGTGAGTTGCACAGTAAGTAGCATGGACAGGACCCAAGGCCAGCTTCCTCTGACTTCCCACACTCATAACCCGGCTACCTCAAAGGGTCTGGGGCGCAGGGTCCAAAGCCATTTGCAGGAGTGTCCCTCTGTGGACATGGTAGCCGGGGGAGTGTCTGTTCCCCACTCCTGTCTCTCGGCTGCGTGCCCACAACCCTGGACCCCACTCCACCCAGCAGCGACCGGAGCCCGCCCCTGCTCCCTCCTTTAAACTCACAGAGAAGGATGAGGGATACAATGAGGGCGATGAGGAGGATGATACTTCCGATGAGCAGCAGCCGTTTCTGGCCCTCCTGCCAGGCGAACTTGCGAAAGCTGATACCTAGGAGCGGGGCAGCAGCAAGGGAGGGTGAGGCTGTTGGAGAGGAGTCTGCACAGTAGAGGAGGGCTCAGGAAGCAAGGCTGGCCCACGAGAGCTTGTTAGGACCCCTCTACCCCAGACAATGGCACCACCCCTGCCTGATACCAACAGCTCCGTTTTATTGAGCATCTACTATGGGCCAGCCAGGCATTTGAATGTTATTTAATTCTCACAGCAACCATGTGAGCTGGGTATTATTATGCCCATTTTATAGATGAGGAAACTGAGGTTCATGGAAGTTGAGTAACTTGCTCAAGGTGACCTGGCTGGTGAGTGGCAGAGCAGGCATTCAAACAAAGTGTGTCTGCTTTCAAAGGCTGCCACATCAAAGTGCCTCACCAACTCTTGAGAGGGCAAGGTGAAATGGGCCCAAAATCTGGGACGCCCCTCCAGGCCTGTTTATATTATGGGGGTGGGGATAACCTGAAGTCTAGGACAGGAGGAGGGCAAAGTTGGGATGGGCTGAAATACTGTTTCATGAAGGGCAGAACCAGTCCCCGAGGCCCATTTGGCATCTCTGACTTCCTAGTAGCTGAATCATATAAGCCAGTTTGGAAAGCTGGGGGTGGGGAGTGCCTGCCTGGTCAGAATCTCTCCCTTTCCTCCTCTACCCACAGATGAGCCCAAGATCAGGACTGCTGTGATGCAGACCCCAGCTTCCCCGGCAGACCCACAGGGCAGCCCAAGAACCCCGGTCTCTAACTGGGAGCCTTGCTCTTGACACCTGCACTCTGACCCAGAGCGTGCAGCCTCCAAAGTCACACCTGCTTTGCTGGTCCAGTTTCTTATCTTCTACAGCATTTGCCCCAATTTTCCACCGTCTTAGGTTTGCATGTAATGGTTCCTTTCTGCCACCACTTCCCCAGGTCCCCCACTGCCTATCCCTGACTATTCCACCTCCTTCCCACACATCATTATCAAAGGGGTTGAGGAGGAGCAGAGAGTGCCAACTCTGAGACTTCCTCCCATGGACTGCTTCCCTGCTCCTCTTGCCTTCTGTGCAGCATCCCCCTTACCTGGGCTCTCCCCAGTGGCCCTGGCGGCTGGCGCTGACCTGGCAGGAGATGCCCGGACAGGTACGGCCCCCACTGGTGTTGCCCTAACAAGGCATGTTCTTGTCGGAGAGGATGTCATGGAGGCCGACCCAGCAGATGATGACCTGCCGGATGATGACCTGGAAGGTGATGCCCGGGCCGGGGACACCCAGGCTGGAGATGCCCAGGCTGGAGACGTCCTTGCTGGGGAAGCATTCTGAAAGCAGAGTGAAGGGCATCCCTCAGGCTGCTCCCCTGCCAACCCACCCAGCTGTTGGCCCTACTGAGGTAGGAGATGAATGCTCTGGGGCAAGCGGCTAGTGGGTGAGCAGAGCCCCAGACAGGGAAGCATCTGAGAAGAGAGTGTGCAAAGATGGAATGAAGTTCAGCGAGTCTGCTGTCCCCAGCTCCTTACGGTCTCTCCCCATCACAGGGACCTACAGAGGTGGGTAGAGGGCAGTGGGCCATCTGCCTGGGGCTTGGGGTATCTGCTTTGGCTGCACGGGTCTACGGACCATCAAAGAAGAGGCTGCTGGACTGGACCCTTCCTCTGAGGGTCACTCAGGGAGATGTGGTCCCCTGTAGGGGAAGTAACCACCCTTTCTGCCCTTTTCACACCCAATCCCTCTATATCCCGTGCTTTTGTTTCACGTTTGTGTGTCAGATTATAAAACATTGGTCTTACTATGAGCTGTTGTCAGAAGTGTGAAAAGCACAGCTTAAGAAAAGCCCTGACCTGCCTTGATCCCCGTCATTCTCAGTAACACCCGAATTCTCACACATGCGCATACGTGCACGCACACGCACATGCGCCAATACATCAGGGAAACTAGAGAGGCGAGGTGGAGGAGGAGAGGAAGGCATAGGCTGAGGTATGAGTCCACTCTTGGACAAGATCCTTAACCTTACTCAGCTACAGGTGGAGTGATTTATTAATTTAGATTTAGCATTTTAGTGTATAGTTATAGAGGACTTAACCTGCTCTAAGTGCTTTATACTTACTCAGTCCTCAGAACAACCCAGTGAGGTAGGAACTCATTATCCCTGTTTTGCACAGGGGGAAACAGATGCAGAAGGATTAAGTAACGTGATCAAGCTCTCATAGCTAGAGAGTAGAGAGCCAGGGTGTGAGCCCAGAAAGTCGGGCTGCAGAGGCCATGCTCCACCACTAGGCTTTGCTGCCTCTCAGAGGAGGGATGCATGAGATAACACAGCAGCCGGCCATAGTAGGCAATCAGTGAATGTCAGTCCTGTTGCTTCCTGGAAACCCTGAGCATTTGGGTGCTCTAAACCTGGGAGAGGGAGCCTTGAGCAGCCTCTGCAGGCTTCTGAGCCCTGGTCTGCAGGACCTCTAGTCCCTGGCACCAGATTAGGCATCTTCTCATCTCCCTCTGGCCCTTTTCAGAGATCTCTGACCTCCCTCACACTATCTCTGCCTCTTAAGCCCCCTCTAGAAGTCCCAGAGCAGCAGGGGAGCTGGGAACTGACCTGACCCAGGTCCCACATTGGCTCTCACTATAATTTTTGCTGAGCACTGACTGGCTGCTCAGGAGGGCAGGTCTCCCAGGAGGCAGCAGGAATGGTGGGGGAGGCAGTCCTGTGCTTGGGGACCCTGCACTGGGGGCACAGTTGGCAGGGCTGCGTGGAGGACACAGGCTCTGGACATCTGGCACCTCTATTGCCATCCCTCACCTTCCACTGCGCTTGAAAGCATTTGACATCATTACTAAGCGGACCAGTTAATAAAAAGTCCTGTTCATTAGAACATCCAGCCTCGGGCCGGCTCCGTGGCTTGGCGGTTGAGTGCGCGCGCTCTGATGCTGGCGGCCCGGGTTCGGATCCCGGGCGCGCCCCGAGGCACCACTTCTCCGTCCAACGCGAGGCCGAGTCCCGCGTACAGCAACTAGAAGGATGTGAACCTATGACATACAACTATCTACTGGGGCTTTGGGGGGAAAAAAATGAATAAATAAAATCTTTAAAAAAAAAAAAAAGAACATCCAGCCTGAGTCAACACCATCGTCCCTACCAGGAAGGGGTTTTTGGTTTTTGTTTTGTTTTTATTTTTTTAACTCCTTCTTCTAAGAGTCAGAGATAATTGATTTGGTCACTTCCTCATTTTTCTGGGGGCTGTGGGATGAATTCAAGGAGGAATCTCCAGTCCCTGACCACACTCGGTTTGTGGCTGTGGGTAAATACACACGAGTCCAGATGCCCCAGCCAGCGGAGCAGGGACATACACGTGTGTGTTTAGGGAACTGAAGGGAAGCTGCTGCCGCTGACCCTGCTAAACCAGAGCTCAGATTTCCCTCTCACTCCCATTGTCTAGAGACGAGACGTCCACAAAATAAAGACAGGTTAGCCCTTAGAAGCTTCAAGGAGGCCAGGACTGAGGTGGGGGGCAAGGAGAGGTGGTGAGGACATGTTGAAATACAGAATGCATCAGTTCACAGCACTGGCTTCGGAGTCAGGCAGACCTGGGTCCCGATCCTAGTCTGGCAGTAGGATCTTGGGCAAGACACTTAATTTTCCTCTTTCTTTTTCTTAATCTGTAGAATAGGACTAATAATCCCGAGGACTCAATGAGATAAAATAGGAAAGCTCTCATCCATGCCTGGAACACAGCAGCCGCGCAGGAAATGGTCATTCCTCTCCTGCTTTGCGTTGATTTGGTCACTTCCTCATTTTGCATTGCCAACCATGCTGAGATTTAACAGCCATGGAGCATGACCAGAGGGCTGAAAGGTGGTGTGAGCTCATCGTAGGGAGAAAAGAGGATGCTAGACAAAGGCCAGACTGAGGTCCTTCAATGAGAGGGGCAAGTCCTGGCCGTGTAGGGCCCTGTGCTTCCCACCAGTGGTGGCCCGAGCCTGGGACCCTGGCATTGTGGCACCTCCACTGGCCTGTCAGGCCTCCTTCTCTTATGCTCACACTCTAAGTCTTCCCCAGCCTCGGAGGGAATTCCCGTACCTCAATACAATAAAATGATAATAGCTCACAATATACAGTACTTTAGAGTTTATTATAAACTTTCACGTCTGTGGCCTCATGAGGTCCTCACTCCATCCCTGAGAGGTCGCTCTTTTTAGAAGCCCGTTTTACAGATGAGACAATTAAGGCTCAGAGCTCAGATTGCCAGAATCACATAGTCAGGATTCTGCCCCAAGTGTATGTGCGTCTGAGTCCCCTGCTTTCTAGAATCAGCAGCAGGGACCTCCAGGTGCAGTCCTCTTCCTGAAACCTGTGTACATAGCGCTCATTGTGCATTTGTGACAGGGCCTGAGAACTGGGGCCGGGGACCCTGCAGGGCTGGAAGCACCATGGGGAGCCTGGGGAGGGTCCGGGGGTTCCTGCAGGGATCTCAGTCTTATGGAACTTTCCAGTGGGAACCACAGTTGGGCCCTGTGGCCTGCCAGGACAGGGTGGAGCCAGGTGGACGGGAGCAGCCACATCACGGTCATCCAGTACTCTCTAAGCCAGCTGGTGACTGGGCCAGTGACTCAACCTCTTTACAGCTCAGTTTCCTCATCTGAAGGTGAGTCAGTTTCCCCGCTTCATAGCATTGTAGTGATGGATGACATACGTAAAGTAGGAGTTGGTGACCTTAGCTGTGGTGGGTGTTTGTTTGTTAAAGACACTTGAAATAGAAAAATCTGTGTTCCAGTATGACTGCATCCATTCCTAACTGGGTTACCTTGGGCAAGTCTGTCTCCACACATGTAAAATGAAAATAATCTTGCCTCCTTCCCCAGCTGAATGCAGAATAAACATGAAAGAGCCTGGTCTCTAAATGTGTGTCACCATAATAAAGCTAACAGTTCACTAGCCATTTTACTTGATCCCATTTCAACCTCGTAACTGCTCTTTGTGGTCGGTATTGTTAGCCCCGTTTTATGGATTTTGAAGCTGAGTCCAGGGAAGTTAAGAACATGCCCAAATTCACATCTCAGGTGAGTGACAGGGCTTGGATCTAACCAGGCCTCCTAAGAGCAGGTAGGGCCTTGACCAACAGGATCCGAAAGCCCACAGTCTCTTACTTCCTTTCTTTGGGGCTTACAACTGGCAAAGCACTTTCACACCCGTTATTTGATTTGATTCTCACAAGGCTGCTGGTTAGCAAGCTGAACAGGGATTGTTATCCTCAGTTTATGCACAAGGACACTGGGGTTCAGAGGGACTCAAGAGCACGCCTGAAGCCCCTAACCTGACTAGTGGCCTTGTAGGGACTCTGTCCCAATCTTCTAATTCCTAGTCAAGAGCTCAGGCTGTCTCCACCTGAGGGGGACCCCATGGCCCAGCCCTGTTACCCTGTCATGACAGGCGGAAACAAAGGGGCCAGGGCTGAAGGAGAGAGGGCTGAGAGAGTAGAGGCCCAGATAGGTGGGAAGACTAGGGGGAGGCTGGAGCAGCACGAGGGAGTTAGAACAGAGAGAGAACTGGCGTCGGGCAGGCACAGCGGGAAGCCAGAGACAGTGGGAAAGGCAGAGAGGAGGCTGCCTGAGCCTTGCTGGTCCTTCTCCCTGAAGCTCGCTCCACCCACAGGTAGGTCCCAAGTGCCCACCATGGCCTCGGCCAGCAGGAAGCAGAGGGAGAGGCCCTGGGGAGGTGAGCCCTGGGGTCCAGGCAGGAGGCCCAGCTGGGTCGGTCTTCTCTGAGTCTGGAGGGAGGTAGGACGTGTAAAATGGGACTGATCTTGGGCTCAGCACCCAAGGAGCCAGAAGGAGGGGTGAGTAGTCCCCAGCCAGACTCTTTAGAACTGTTGACTCTGAGCCTCAGTAGCCCACTATAGAGTACGGGGATGGACGGGAAGCTGGGGGTGCGGGTAGAAAGGGCAATATCCAGGAAAGAGCTGGAGGCCCTGGGGGCCCTGGCCTCAGTGGAGTGGGTACTCTGGCGTCAGAGCTGGTGGGAGGCAGATGGAGAGTTTCTGGCGCTGCAGACTAGGGCGAGAGGAAAGTCCTGGGACCCCAAGTCCCAAATGAGAACTGCTCATGTGGGAAACTGCAAACCCCAGCAGGGACAGCAGGATGGAAGGGCAGCCCCAAGACCAGAGGAAAGCAGCCTCCAGAGTGAAGCCATCTGCTCCATTCCGTTGACTCTGAACGTCAACCCAAACCATCACAGGATGCTCAGAAGAGTCCTCAGTTTCAGGGACCACAGAATAGGAGATTCCACAGCCATCCTCCTTTATCCATTTCACAGCCTGCCACCCCACCCTGCTGGAAGTTCTTTCTTATGTCTAACCTACTACAGCAGTAACTCATTTCCTTTCCTCAATTCTTGGAGAGCAACTGCTAAGATTACAGCCTCCCTCCCAGAGGCCTGGCCTCACCCTCAGAGCAGAAGCGTTGAGCAGGTGAGGAAGAGGGAGGGGAGAAGACTTCTTGCCCAAGGTCCCAAGATACAAAGGGCAGAGCCAGGACCAGAACTGGCCCAACTCCCAGCCTTTGCCAGTGAGCAGAAGACCGAGGAATGGAACTCAGATAATCGATTCCTGGGCCAGGGCCCCTGGCTCCCCACAGCCTGCCTGCAGACCAGATGTCCTCAGCCTGGCCGGGAAGGTGAACAGGGCAGAGCCCAAGTGTGGGTGACTGGGCCATTTCCCGGGCCTAGCATTGCCAATCATTCTTTCCCGGCCCTGCCTCTCCTCCCCCCACCCCTGGGTGTTCTCTGGGGTTACCCCCTGGGGTAATACAGTGGTGAGCCCTCACTGTGTCATGGACCAGGCATACACCCAAGGCTGTCGCTGCTACCACCTGCCTGTGCCTCTGCAGCTCCCGTGGGTCCCCACTCAAACTCACCCAGCCTGCTTAAGACATTCTGGGGCAGAAGGCGGCATGACCGGAAGGCAGGCGGGGCAGGGGTCCACAGGAAGGCAGCGAGGGGCGGGCCAGGGGGAAGGCTGAAAAGAGCAGTCCCTCGCTCTGGGACTCTTTCCAAGCACTTTCCTGGACAGGAGTTGATAAGGATTATTATTCCCATTTGACAGACAAGGAAGTAGAGGCCAAAACACTGTGCACTTTGCCCAGAGTCACTCAGGTACACCTTATAGCAGAATAGGGATGAAAACGCAAGGCTCCTTGCACCTAGTCCACTGCTCTCCGCACCTAGCTTCCAGGGGTAGATTCCTCATCCCAAGGTGAATGCGACATTTTTATAGTTTCCTGTGGCAGACTCTGCCCCATGGGCCCTTAGCGGTGGGGGATGGGAGTAAGTTAACAATCCCCCAAGTGTGTCCTGCCCTTGGCTTCTCTGGGTCTCCTGCAGGCCCAGCCAGTGATGCCGGGAGGAGAAGGACCCTCTGCTGTGCTGAGTGATGTCACAGCCACCTCATGGATTGCTTCATTGCAGTGGTTATATGGCTGCTGCCACGGATTGAGCCCCCAGCTTTTCAGAGAGACTGTTCTCCAACCACAGGCGGCAGCCTGAGCTCTGGGACAGATGCCCTGTAGGTCACTCAGATCCCCCAGCAGGCAGGGAGAAGTACCCCATAAAAAGGTCTCACACTAGACCTAAAGGACGTCCACTTGCAACAGCAGTGACTTCAACACATCTTCACGGCCCAAGGGCAGGTCCATCAAGGCCCCTTCAAGTCCAAGGCCCAGTCAAGGCCCAAGCTGACTGGGCCTCCCTCCTCAGCCGGGGCCATCCCTTCATAAAGCCCCCAGCCTGGGGCAGGCTGGGCACATCACAGCCTGCCAGAGCCAGAAGGATCTTGAAAACCCTCTAGTCCAACCCTTATCCTACTGATGAGATAATTAAGGCCCGGGAAGGCAATGTGGCTTGTCTAAGGTCACACAGCCACCTGGGGGCCATGCCTGGACCAGAGCCCTGGTCTTCTGTCTCCTGCACGTCTCTGTGCTCTCCCACTGCCCGCCTCTTACCAAGCTTCAGCGAGAAAGGAGCCCCCCCAGACTTAGGTCCCTGTGGCAGCTTCTCTCTCCCAGTGACCCTGAGTATCCAGGATGTTCAAAGGGTGGGCACAGGCAGGCCCCCAGGCCAGCACCCCAGCACTCTGGGCTAGGAAGGAAGAGGTGCCCCCAGTCCCCACTGGAAGCACTAGTGGGTACCAAGGAAGATCAGGAGCTCCCTTTAACAGGACCTAAAACTCCTGTTAGGAGCCTGGGGAGCTCCTGGGCCATGGCAGGGGGGGCCTGAACCCCTTCTGGCGTGGACTGGACTGGACTCATGGCCTCCATGGAGCTGGTCTGGACTGGCTTGGAGCGGATCATGGCTTCTTTCCCATCCTCACTGCTCAACCCAGGCTTCATTGTGCCTCCAGGTACACAGGGCTCCCTCCTACTCTGCCCGCTCTGAACTGAGAGAAACCCACAAATACAGGCTCCCCTCAGAGAATAGGCAGATTCCTCAGCAGCTCCTACTCCCACCCAACCACCAGCACTACCCCCCACACAGTGTTAACCTCAGGGACCCCCATCAGCCCAGAATCAGACTGTGCTCCAGAATAAGAAGCCAGAACCAGAGGCCTCCCTTGTCCCAGGCATGGGAGACACAAGGCAGTCTGGCTTCTGCTCCCAACCAGTTGTGAGACCTTAGGGACAGTCACATCCCTCTCTGGGTCCCAGCTCCTTAACCTGTAAAATGAAGGGGTTGGACAACCACCTGTTTTCAAACAGGGTTCCACAGAGCGTTAGAGGTTCCATGGAGAGGCCTTGGAGACCAGTTTAGTAGGTAAAGGGCTCTGAGTCATTTATCTCACTTCACACAGAGAAGATTCACTTTTCAGTTGCATACAGTGGGCTCCACGTAAGATTTCATTTGAACAAAAGAGGCTGCTGCCCCAAAGAACTTGACAGTTACGGCATGGGTGAGCTCTAAAGTTTCTTCTAGATTATGATGCCTCCTATACTCATGAAAAAGCCTTGGGCATCCCCTTTAGACCAGAATCAAAACACTTCCTTGTTCATTCATTCATTCATTTATTCATTCATCAAAAAGTTTAAAGAACATTGAGTGCCCGCTATTGCCAAACAAACAACATTTTATTGCCCAGGAACTTGCTGCCTCAGTTTCTCCCTGTGTCATCTCTCTGCCAATATTGGAGGGTGACATAGTTCAGGGCTGGTACACAATGGGGGCTCCCTGGACAGGTCTAGGTATTGCTTTCCCATCAGAGGAGCCAGGCTCCTCCTGGTGCTGCTAAGGCCCGCGCTTGGCTGACCAAGCCCTGGGCTCTGTGCAGGCTTTCCTCATGCCACCTACCCAGCACCCTGCCTGCCTGGCTGGGCACAGTCCACCCCTGTTGTTGCTGTACCAAGAGGAATCTGTTTTGCCAAAACAAGACACTTAAGCTAAGTGGCTCTTGTTACATCAGTCGGCCTTCCCACCCAGCACCACAGCCTGCAGCCCCGTACACACACTCCCACACATCCGCGCTCGTGTTTGCCAAGTCACAGGCCAATGCTGGGGGCGGCAGGGTGGGATGGGCCAGGCGGAAGGCTGCTTAGCACCAATGACAACACGAAACACAGAGGTCTCAGGTGAGGGCTGTGTGCCTGCAGGGGAACAGGGCAGGTGCCAGGAGTCCTGGGGATGCCTGCACTTTGGGGTCAGGCAGAGTGGCCTGAGCCTACTGGTCTGCCGTCTTGGGAACCTGCCCAGTCCCCTCTGGGGAGGGTGCTCATCCTAATCAGCCCTGGGACCTCCAGCCATTCTCAAGTCTGCAGCATCTGTGATTTTAGGCTGACTGAGAACCTGCTCCACTTTAAGAAGACCCAGTAGAAGGAACTTCACTCTATAAAGGATTGTTGCTTTATCAATGGGTCTACTTCAGACTTCCTTTAATAAACACTGCACTTCTTCAAGCATTAAGAATGTGATGCCTTTTGAAAAAACACAAAATACGCACTATTTTTCAAGAACATATGTGCATATCCAGTGTGACAGACCTGTAATTCCATTCTATATAATTCCAGAGGCTGTCATAAAACCAGAAAGGGGCCTCAGGGGGCAATTTTTCCAATCCTCTTCTTTTGTTGGTGGGGAAACTGAGGCACAGAGAACAGAAGATATTTGTCCAAATTTTTAGGGAAGCCGAGACTAGACCCTAGATGATGATAATAATGATGATGATGATGATGACAGTAAATCTTAACACTCTATGAATATATCTCTACCTCTATATCTATATCTATATCTATATCTATATCTATATCTATATCTATCTATGCCAGATGTTATTCTTAAAGAGTCTTACTATGTGAAAGACACTATCCTAAGACTCCTTGAAGTAGATACTATTTTTATTCCATTCTACAGATGAAGAAACTAAGGTGCAGAAAGGTTTGCCCAAAGTCACAGCTGACCTGGAAATTGGTCAGTGTTCTGTCCACCACATAATGCAGCTTCTCTTTTGAATACAGAGAAGTTGAGAGCTTTCTCCACCCACTTTCCAAGATCCCCCTGAAGACCCAACCAACTCACACAGGAGCTTCATCAGGCTGAAGCCCATCGGCCACCATCTTCCTCACTACTTTATGGAGCTGAAGGACAAAAATCACAGTGCATATCTCTGTATGAAGTCTTCGGGGAGCAGGCACAGCCTTAGGCGACCAGTTTCTTCCAGTGGCCTCCTATTCAATTTAATCAGTCTTAAGAAATCTGCTACAGATTAAGATGAAGAGCCTCGGACAGCTCTCCCTGCTCCCACCTCAGGATCACCATCTGAAGGTTCTACTTAAACAAGCGTGCAAATTTAAGAACCTTATGTAAAGAAGTAATGGTTCAGTTCTTTCATTCCAAAGTAAGTTAGGACAGTCTCCCAGGATGAACACGGCACCTACCACACCATCTGACACTTATTCCATCAATAATGAAAAGCCTGCTCTCCACCCTGTGCCCACCTCAGTGACCCTCCATGTTGGTCCCTGACTCTGAGATGAGCTCCCTAGGCAGATATCACCTCTGTCACTCTACCCCAGGGACTGGCCCTACCACCCTTCAGATAACTCAGCCCTTCTCACCCTTTGTGTTTAGAGACCATCAAATTTAGGCTCAACAAGTTACCAAAGAACATGCCCCATGGCTGTGACTGTTGGTTCACCTTCCCCATGCCCCAGACAAAACTTCATTCTGCCCCATGCATCACGCTTACTGCTCACCAGAGGCTCCAATGAGCCCCAGAGGCCTAGGGCCGAATGACCTTGGTGAGGTGGAGACATGAACGAAGGAGATCAGAGCAGAAAGCAGGGGAGAAGCCTGGGAAAGAAAAGTCAAGAGGAGGCTGGAAGAATGATGAAAGAGATGATGGTAAAGGTTGCAGAAACATATCTGGGGTTCAGAATGGACCGCAAGCCAACTGTAAGCCAGAACATAGGCTGAGCTGATCCTTCTCAAACCCAGTGCTGCCCCACCCTTCCCAGAGCCCCAGATTCTACCACATCAATAAAGAACAAAAGAAGATAGAAAGGAGCAGAAAACCAGACCTAAGGAGAAGTTAGAGCACAAGAGGAATGTCCCTCAAGAAAAGAAAGCTGAGGCATAGTTGAACAAAATCTTTGGAAGCCTTCATGTGTATATAACTGGTTTTTCCACAGAGGACATTCTAGCTGCTCTCTGCCACCACCAAGAACAGAAGAGGAAAGGATCCAAAGGAATTGTGGTTAGACCTAAGGAATCACTTTCCAAGCAGGAAGATTATTAAGCCTGATAATAAATGGCCAAGGGAGGTTGAAAAATCCTCTTGAAGGTCTTAAATGCACGTAGAAAGTTGCATTTTCTAGGATGGTTTATGAGTCTAGTGAGGGGTTTGGCCAAGATAACCATGAAGCCCAGTTAGAATGCTAAGTTTCCATGATTCCCAAACCAGCGAAGCTGATATCTAACAGCAGAGATGTCCTGGCCGGGGTGCTCACAGGCCACAGAGCAGGAGCCCGGGATTCAGCCAGACAGCCCTGTGGTGCTTCCTGACAAGATCCCGAATCCTATCACCTTCTCCTTCCAGGGACCCCTTCTAGGAACCATGATAAAATGAGACGAAGCAATCTTAATCCCAAATTGCTTCAAACTAGAAAAGGTACATTCGATTTCCCTTAAAACTTGAGGCACACAGATGCCAGTGCCCCACCTATCTCACAGCCCCGTCCCTGATTCCTCAGCACCCGGAGGTTCTGGCCCAAGGCCCACAGACGCTCACCCGGCTGCTGTCCCTTTCCATGGTCTCCCAAGGGGTGAAGCTTCCAGGCTCAGCTGATGTTGATGGGAAGATCCATGTTGGCCCCTGGTTTCCGGAACATGTGGGGAAAAGGGGGCTGGAGGGCTGAGGGCCAGCCCCCACCAGATGGGGCGGAGAAGCCGGTTGGGATATGTGAGGTAATTTCAAGTATAAACAACACGGCAGAACTAGCCAGACCTGTCCCTTGCTCCTCCTTCGAGGCCATCCCAGTTACTCAGCAAATACCAGATACTGTGAGTGTGAAGCTACCTGTACTCCTGAAACTGCCCCCAGAGTCAGCTGTGGGGACACAGGGGTTCCAGACTGCCCCTTTCAGGGGGGAAGTCTGAGAGAAAGGGCCCAGGCCCTAGGAGGACGGTCTTAGTCCTGCCAACCTGAACCTTTAAAACAGGTACTCCTGAGGCCTATGAAGTATGACCCTGTCTCCATAGGGGGCGTCCAAGGACAGGGGCCAGAGCCCACTCAGGGCAGGACATGATGAACCTTCGTCTCCAAGGACCATGTGTCCAATTCTCAAATCAGGGTGCATGGTCTGGCAAAAAAAAATTTTTCTGAACTTTATTTCTATGAAAACTCGTAACAAAGAAATGAAAATCAAATGACCTCTAATTATGCACGTAATGAATTGCCTCTATTGAAAACAATGAAATGTTATGAAGCAATACAGGCTAATTAAAATAAAACATTATCTGAATGGAAACCGTTCCAAGAAATATCAAGCTGACTCGTGGTCCCAGACCTATGCCCCATTCTGATCCTCAGAGTCAGAAGAAATAGAGGAAGAGCTGCCGCGAAAGGGGTGCTTATCCCCTCCACACTCAGCAGAGCTGCTGCTGAGAACTGCGGGCAATGAGCTTGGGGAAGAACTTGCCTGATTCTGAGCATTTGGGGACATGGAGATCATAGAACTGCAGGACTTTTAGAAACCGATGGAAGCTCAGAGATCATCTAGTGACTCAATTTCCTCATGTTACAGATGGAGAAACAGAGCCAGAGAGGAATCTGCACAAGTCACATCTAACAAACTACAGCAGTAATAATAAGGTGCTAGGTGTCCCACTGAATGCTTTACATACAGTAATGTGTTTAATCCTTACAACAGTCCTGTTCAACCATCCATCACTTATTCATTCAACAAGTATTTATTGAGTGCTTCTTATGTACCTGGCACTCTTCTAGGTGCTGGAGACACAATGAACAAAATAGGCAAAGCCCCCTGACCTGTGGAACTAGCATTCGGGGTGGAGGTGGGGCAGACAAAAATGAATAAACAGAGAGATGATGATAGAGAGATGAGAGATGATGAGAGATAGATGTTAGGTGATGATAGATGATAGATAGATGATAGATGATGAGAGAGAGATAGATGATGAAATATAGATGAATGATGATGATGATAGATAGCTGATAGATAGATACATAGATGATAGATAGATGATGGTGGATAGATAGATGATAGATAAATAGATGATGGATGATAGAGAGAGAGAGAGATAATATAGCATATTAGAATGTAAGAAGTGCTATAGAGAAAAACAAACTTGGAAGGGGATCTAGAGGGCTGGGGAGGCAGCATTACAACGTGAAACAGAGCTCAGGGAGGGCCTCACTCAGCTGACATTTGAGCAAAGACTTAAAGGAAGTGACTACTATTCTCCCCAAGTACACACAAGGAAACGGAAACTTCTAGCTCAGAATGGAAACTGTTGGCTCCAGCTTAGGGTGTCTGGAGGGAAATCTAATCCAGAGGCAGAGGATGGAGGAGAGAACTTCTGGAGGGCCTAAGCAGGGTCCCCAGGGCTCTTCTATCTTGGGTTATTTTCTGGTGTCATGTCTCTGGCTCTCCAAGACAGAACTCAGCCGCAGGCCACATCCCCTTCCTGCTCCCTCCACCAGCCTACCCCGGCAGAGTGACCCCTCCCACATGGTTATTCAGTCTTGAGAAGATGCTGAATTGTGTCCTCTGCTCCTTTGTCTCCTTCTCTCCTAGGAGGCGCCAGCCCCAGCTCCGGCCACCAGGGAGCTATTGCCGCACCTTGGCACTCACAGGCCAGACCTGAGGCTACCCACTCCATCCCCCACCAGCAGGTCACTGGCCTCCCAGGGTCACCCTCCATCTTGTTTCCTGAAGGTCCCACTGACCTCTGGAAAGAGCTCAGCCTTGGGGTTCTCGGCCAGTTGTGGGGGCTGAAAACCCTGACTCTGAGTTAAAGGCCACTATGTGAACATGGAGGTCTTCAGATTCACCATCTGGAAAACAGTGATGACATATCAAACCAGAGAATATGTCCAGCGCTAGTTAGGCTCTGAAGAAATGTCAGTTGTATTTCCTGCTCTGTTCCTTGGTTTCCATCAGAGACACAAGTTGGCCTGTCCCAGAATCCTTTCTGACCAAGCCACCTGACCCATACGGAATCCCCGCCACCCATCGGTTCAGTTCAAGAAGCGTTGACCACTCATCACCAGGCCCACAGCAGCTGCTGGGGTGAGGGTGGCAAAGAACAGAAAGGCAGCGGCCTGCCTTGGGAGAACACACAGCATACATGTTCAGGCTGGGAGGCAGGGAGACACTGAGGCATGAAATTCTTTGCGGGTAGTTTTCTTATGTCCAGAGGGGAGAGAGCTGGGCTGGCACAGACCTGGACTCTTCCCCCAACAGACTGGCCGTGGAGGCCTGTCCCTGTGCTTGATCTTCGCACTTGACCCCAGCCTGGCTCTGCCCTTTCCTGTCTCCTTAGAAGGAAGGAAACACCTGCTCACACCATCCTCCCTCTGACTAGCCGGTTCCTTTGCCTCTTTCCCTGCCCCTCTCCCTCCAGCTCCCTAGCCCACGACTACTCCCCACCCAGAGGCCAGCAGCAGCACCCTGGACCCAGGTGTTCATTTGCCCTTCCTTTTACCTCTCCCTGAGTGGGGACCCCAGGCCACCAGGGCCATTCGTACCCTGGTCCTCTAAGTCCTTTCCATCTGGGGTGGAGGGAGTTTTGCATAAACAAATGTGTCAGCCGTGTAAAGGAGCACATGCCTCAAGGAGCCGGATGAAGAGAGCGAGGAGGGACAGAAATCTCGCCACTATTTTGAGACTAAATGCCCAGCTCTCTGCTTTCACGGCTGCTCCAGCTGCCACTCTCCAGCACCTTGGGAGCTCCTTCATGGGCTACAGACAGGGAACAGATCTCTTGGCCGTTCTGTTCCACCTTGTCACCGGGCTCCTCTTCCCTGAGTCCTCCTTCATCAGCCTCACTCCCGAATTACCTCCTCAGCTCCCTCCGTGGAACACCTGAGGACTTCCTTCCTCTGCACCACACTTCTGCGCTCCTCCATCACTCAGAGCACAACAGGTGGGCTTCCCTCCAGGCCTGAGTGGGGCTGGGACACAGACCACATACTTAGAAGCCAGGCAGGCAGACAGGAGACACTGAGCCCACCCTCAAGGGAACAGTCACCAGGAGAGATCCCCTGAGCCAGGACACCCTCCCCTCCCCAGAGCCTGCACACCTTTCTCTTCCCCACAAGCCCAGTGCTCCCGCCTGAGCCCAGACCAGCAGGGGCCCTGCCCCAGACCCACACCAGGTGCTCTGTCAGGATGCTCCTGCATATTGTAAGGGGAGGCTGGGTAGGGGGAGGTATTTGTTTTTCAAGCCAAGAGAAAACAGCCCATGATCCTAAATGGAGCCCCTGGTCCCCAGCTGGCCTCTCAGCCAACCCTAAGGAAGGCTTACAGGGGACTCTGCTGGTGGGGCCACTCGGAGATGCCTCCTTCCAGCAGATATTGGGCCTCTTGGCTGGGTAATGCAGGCAGGGGAGGAAGGAAGGACAGGCATGTTCAGGAGGGAAACCAGAAAATGAACGCGGGCAGGAAATCTGAGGGTGGCCAAAGGGCCACCTGATGACCCCACAGCAGGCCTGCACCTCAGAGAGTCTAGAACCCTAAACCCAGGGCCAGGGTTTCCCTTAGTCATGGAGCTTACTGCCCCTTTGTGTCTTGTTCAGGACCAGCAGAGGGCAGAGAAGGACAAAGGCCTGCTCTCCCCCCTGTAATCGTCATTGTTCTCATTACATCATCGAAAATCCATGATTCGATGGGATAACCTAGGTAAGAAGCCTCTGGCAGACCCCCTGGCACCCTCAGCACACACTGGCCCCCGCCTCCTTGAACAGTGGGCAGTGGGCAATGGACAATGAGGAGGGCTGGCCCTGCCCTCCAGGATATCCCAGGCCAGAGAAGCCGAGTCCTCTCAGGTGGCCCTCTGTGACACCCCTCTCTGGAAGTTGCCCAGCTGGGCCCAGGTGGCTCCAAGTACTGCAAAATAACCCTCTTCTGGGGACAGTTCTGACTCTTTAGGTGCCACTTGCTTCTAAAGAAGGATTTGACACAGCTGCTGTTCCTCATGATGTGCCCACACCTGTTTGGCTGTAGTTCCTAGTTCCCCTCCTTGGGGACACACAAAGTGGAATCCCACTTCCCCTTGACAGCTCATCTCACACTCGAGAGCAGTGGTTTGCTGACCCTCTGAGTCTGCACTTTCCTGCCTGAACACCCCCAGTTCCTTCACTTGCTCCCCATGCGAGGCAATTTCAAGTCCCCTCACCTCCATGGATTTCTCCAAAACAAGGCCGGCGGGCACTATGGCCCTCCTGAAGTGTAGGCTCAGAGCCATGGCCCCCACAGCCATATTTACACAGGTTCCTTCTTCTGATAAAACCAACCAGCTGTTCACTGAAACTACTCATTGGGCTGCTGCTAATTTTTCCACAGAAGTGAAGCTGTTGCAGACAGACCGGCGATGTTGACAGACAGGTGGGGCTTACGCCCAGCAGAGACAAACGTGAGTCCTCCTACACACAGCTAGAGTCAAATATTCACAGGGTAAGTGAGGATGAATGAGAAGCTTACTACTGTGACCACAAGACTCCCACACTCAGACAGGAACATCTTTATTCTCCTCTGATCCATCTGAGAAGGCTTTCTGGAGGAGGAGGTGAGGTTCCAGAAGGTACTAGAAAGACAAGCCGTGAGACAGCCTGGCACTCTGGGGCTGTCAGGGAGAGCTTGATAGGCCTGAGAGGAACATTTGGAGCAGTGAGCATTGACTAGTTTGTAGAAGAACTTGAAGATCAGACAGTTATGGAATCACAGCTGTTCCAGCTACTCCCTCTGTGTCCTTGGGCAAGTTACCATCTCAGACCCTCAGTTTCCTCATCTATAAAATGGCAATAATGGTTCCTCTCAAATAGAGTTTTTATGTCCATTCAATGAAATCATTTGCATAAAACATTTGGCACAAGACTGGGTACATAGTGCCCACCAATAAATAGTAGCCATTATGATATAATTATAATTTCTAAATTTGGTTGAATAACAGATAGCGCTTTGAGCAGGTGTAGAGAGTATTAAGATAAGTGCTTTGAATCCAAAGCCCAAAGAGAAGGGTCCTCAGCTGGCAGTTTGGTGGAGAAAGCCCTGGGCTAAGACTTGGGACTGGGCTTTTGTTGCGGCTCGGTTACTTCTAAGCAACTTCTTCCCAGGAGCCCCAGAGCTCAGCTTTCTCATCTCTAAAAAGGGAAGTCCCTTTCAATTCTGGAGAGCCTGGAGATCTCTAAGTAGAGAGATTTGGCACAAGAGAAGAGAGTCAACAAAGGTGATCAGGTGGTCTGGAGCTGCTGCGCCACAGACAACGTGACAGAAAGTGACAGAGCCACAGTTTGAGAAGGAAGAAAATACCCCAAAGGGAAAGACAGGAACAGAAGGATGGTCAGAAACCAGAGAGAAAGCAAAAACAGGTGCAATGGGCAATAAATAAAAATTATGAAAAGAAACTGTTTATATATATATATATTTTTCATGGTTAAAAATAAAAAGAACACCAGGAAATAATAACTCAGATTTGCAAAGCACTCGCACATATATTATTTCACTTTGTCCTCAGAACACAATTGCGTCCAGTTATTATTACTCTCCCTTTTTCCTACAAGGAAGCAAAGACTCAAAGAAATAAACTTCCCAGTGTCACCAGCTTTTAAGGATGGAGCTAATGCTCAAATCCACATTTTCCACCTCCACGTCTATGTTCTTACCATGACATGTCAGTCGCAATAAAGAGATATAAATGGGCATTATATTTTTCAGTTTCTTGAATATCAATGTACTATTTGATAATAAAGTTTAAAATGTTAAATTTGTACATTCTTATTGGAACCTTTATCTATATTCTTTGCAACTCAGAGTATTTTAAAAGAAGTACTTTATTTTGATGCAATTCTTTTCCTAGCTTCATTTTTTTCAGCTGCTTCAGATGTGTTTTTATCAGAGCAGACGATAAGTGCAAGGTCACTGAAGGTGAACACCTGCAGGTCCTCAGATTAATCGTGTTGTGTTTGCCAACTGTCACCAAAAGATGGCCATTTATATTGTTTGCTCAGTAAAAGGGAAATGATACGCATTTTGAATTTTTGCTTTTTGAATCTGAATCATTAATAAAGATACGATGTTTTCCAGACATCTGGTTAACATGAGAAACTTTAGATATTTGAGCATGTGACTACGTTATTTCATTTCTCCTATAGATTATTCAGTTTGGAAAGAAAACATGAGCCTTTCTGCTTTTTCAGCTCTCAAAAGACTTCTCAGTTTAGAACAAATTAATCTAAAGGAATATGATTTTTTTGCTATGCACATGGACATTAAGACTTTGAATAATACATTTGCAAAGCATTTTCTCTGTGTTTATCTCATCTAGCCCTTAGGATAACCCTCCAAGGTAGAAAGGATAGGTAACAATTTCAGGAAAGCCCAGAGAGGCTCCAAGTCCAGGGCTGGTGTCTTGGCTGAGCCTGCCTGCAGCCAAGGTGGCTCCAAGGCCGTCCACTTCACAACGTTAGTGGTACAGCTCAAACAGCCCCAGAGGTCCTTAACAACTATGATCAAAATAGAAGTCATGAAGACGTGAACACTTGCACTGAACTTGGTTCTTTTTCCAACCTATAGCACCTCTTAGAGACAATGCATCCTGACCCAGGTCCAGCCCTGGCCTGGCAACTCCCCAGAAGTGGAGCCTTGACAGATCACTTCACTTTAGTTCTCTCAACTGTGATCCAGCAAAGATAAGTTCTGCTCTTCCTGCTCCTTTGAGATCAAATGAAGTCGTGAGATGGCTCTTGGCAAACTCTGAAGTACTTCAGGGACGTTGGACATTATTACTAGAAGCTTAAAACTGTGCAAACAGGTCTTCCTACAATTTGTCTTCACTCACTCAATGCTTTTGAGCTCTAAGATGTGCCCTTTCGTAACACATCCAAATTCAGTTCAGCCTTCCAGGTTTTGTAGGTTCATGTTGTTGTACTTCTCAGCCTTAGTTTTCCCACACTGAGGGGTCTTGATGTTTTTAGTAGTTCCTGATGGAGGCCCTTTAATCATGGAAGCACTGAGTGAAGGGCATTCCACAAGGGCAGGACAAGGTTTCCAGTTGATTTCCAAAATCCTCTGAAAACATCCAGATTCCATCAGCCTTTGGGGCTGTGACTGCCCTTTGGACCACCTGCTAGTAGGCTGCATCCAAAACTGTCTGTATAAACTCCTAGATCCCTTTCTTGAGTCAAAACAGAAGGTTCAGGGCCCGCGACCCTAAGGCTAGCACATGGATCATTGCTGAGATGTGTTCCCTTCCGTCTAACAAATCAAAGCCCACTCATTCAGCCACTGGACTCTTGCTTAATTTTTAAGCAAACAATTATTTACTGTGCGCCCATTGTGTTCCAGGTACTGCTCGGGCCACTAAAATAGAGCAGGGACAGCCCAACGTTGCACCTGGCCTCGTGGAGCTTACTCTTCTGTAAGGAGACTCATTCCCCTCTATCCTCACCCTCCACACCTTAGGACTCTGCTACCAGAAAAAGAATAGCTAATTTGTGTTGAACCCTCTTTACGTTCAGTGTCTTAGTTAATTGCCACACCAAAGTTATGAATAGATATTATTTTTATTCCCATTTCACAAATGAAGAGGCAATCGAGTCTCAAAAAGGATGAAAAATTTGCCCAAGACCACAAAGCTATGAAGCGCTCCCAATTCAATGTCAACCTCAGATGTGGAAATATTAGTGGTCATTCTGTCTTTCAGAGAATTCATGAAGATTTAAATAACGTCCATCCACTCAGAGATTCTTGGAGAGTGTTACCCAACAATTTTTTGTATAGAGAAATTTCCAATTTTCTCTATGGCCAATTTTCTGTTCTAAGCTAGCTCCTTCTATAAGGCAATATATCACAACAGTTGAGAATTTAGGCTAGACTATGGTAAAAAAAAAATAATAAAACAACATCCTAGGTTGGAATTCTGGTTACATTACTTACAAGGTTACTATCTGAATCTCAGTTTCTTCATCTGTAAAATAGAGAGAGTAATAATACCCATCCTGTGGGTTATAATATCCCATTATTGTCCCATGGAGTTATAAGGATTAAATGAGATACCACTCAATAAAATGGCAGTGCATGCTATAAGACAACTTTTCTCTTAATCACAATTTTTTCAATAGCCTTGGATATTGGACCTTTTCAACGTATTTAGAAAGTCTAAAACAAACACTGCAGCTCTCTAGTTGGCTGTTCTCTAGCTAGATTAAGATGTATGTGTTGGAAAAAAGTCCGAGTTCCTCCTGTGTGTCCCCTTTACTCCCTCACTACTGACACACTCACAACACTTCTGACACCAGATGTGTGGGTTTTTTCCCCTACACTAAGCAATTCTATGAACCAGCTGGGTGTCCTACAACCTAACTCCATTCTGACACTGTCTACCTGGAGATAGTATCGGATCCCACAGGTTAAAGGCTCAGTCCCAGGAGACTGCCCCCCACTTCAGATGCCAACCGCAAGTAGTAGGTCCCCAGGTTACCCACAACTTCTGTCTGACTTGGCTGGCTACATGACCTCCTCCCCCTTGGATTCGATTATTTGCTAGAACAGCCCACAGAACTCATGGAAACACTTACATTTACCAGTTTATTAAAGGATCTGATAAAGGATACAGATGAACAGCCAGATGAAGGAATACACAGGGCAAGGTATGGGAGGCTCCTGAGCGCAGGAGC
Source organism: Ceratotherium simum simum (assembly GCF_057802395.1). Classification (NCBI taxonomy): domain Eukaryota; kingdom Metazoa; phylum Chordata; class Mammalia; order Perissodactyla; family Rhinocerotidae; genus Ceratotherium; species Ceratotherium simum. The sequence goes on from NC_141906.1 coordinate 68,518,125, forward strand.
TTCTGTCCCCGTGAAGTTGGGGTGCTCCACCCTCCTGATATGCGGATGTGTTCACCCACCTGGAAGCTCCCCAAACCCCTACTATTGGGATTGTTATGGAGGCTTCCTCACACAGGCATGATCAATTATTAACTCCATTTCCAGCCCCTCTCCCTTCTCTAGAGAACGGGGCATGGGGCTGAAAATTCCAAGCTTCTAATCATGTCTTGGTCTTTCTGGTGACCAGCCCCCATCCAGGAGCCCACCCAGAGTCGCCTCAATAGAACAAAAGATGCTCGTATCACCCAGGAAATTCCAAAGGCCAAAAACTAAATATTACTACAAAAGACTCTCCCAGCACCCCTATTTACAAGTGTTTCAGGAGCCCTATGTTAGGAACTGGAGGCAGAGACCAATATATGTATTTCTTATTATTTCACAATGTCTTTCATTCAATTTGGACAGTATTACATTTATCTGAATTAATTGGCAACATTTAAAAATCCAAGGAAGTCTGGTCTCCCTTCTAAGACTGGCCAATACTTTGCCCATAATATGCACTTGATAAATACTCACTAATTGATTTATATAATTCTTTTGCATCCCCTCACAATGTCTAGCATAAGTCTAAGCAATCAGTTAGTCGGTCAACAAGTCTTTACTGAATCTCTACTGTATGCCTATCAGGAGTTGCTTAACAACTCAATTGCTTCCACTGATATCCAGACCCAAATATAAATTACTTTGACTAGGATCCACCTCACAGGATTCCGTGAGTATGAACTGAGATGATGTGTGTAAAGCCATCGCACAGACTAAGGGTTCAACGGACGTTCACAGTCAGACTCACAGAATGTCAGGACTGGAAGGAACCTCAGAGATCCTCTTTCCTGAATCGTTCACTTAAACTCCTGATTCCGGGGTAACCCTCTGATGTCCTGTGGCGGAGACTTCGAAAGGCCAGGATTCTAAAGACCTGCTTGCTGCACTTGGCCTTTCTCCCAGGCCTCAGCCCGCATCTCGGAGTCTGAAGGCTGCCCCAGGCTTCCTTGGTTCAACACCAGACTGCAGGCCCTGGCACACCGAGTTCAAAGCTTCAAGGCTAACCGTAAGGTTAACCAGCCAGCTGTCCTCAGCCCCAGATGAACCACCATGGCCCCACCTGCTCTGGGCTCCAGTGTTGGGGTGAGGAGTGAGAAAGACCAGAGAGCCCTCCTGTGCCACCACCACTCTCCTCCTCTCAGTGATGGATGCCCTGACTTTCCACTCACCCAAGTGTCTGGAAGAGCCAGTTCTCCCAGTCTGCACTGGGACAAAGGCTGGTGTGTCGCAATGCAGCCCAAGTCATCAGCCCCAAGTTCAGTTTAATTATCCACATGTGCAGATGACACATACAGAGGGGCTAACAAGGGGTAATCACCCCAGGCGTGGTGACGGAGCCCAGCTGACTGAGAATGCCTTGCTCCAGCTGCAGAGAGCTGGAGAAAAAGTTAGCAGGAGCCCCTCCTAGGCCTGGATCCTATCTGACCCTCCAGGACATCCTTCCCATGAGGTCTCCCACAGCACCCATGGGGGCTACATGGGGATGGAATCCCAGAGGGGGTCGAGGCATATGCATAGATGGTATGAGTTGCCTGCATCAATTGTACATTTCCAGAATAGAGTAGTGTCCAGTCCAGACACACAGGCTCAGTGACCAGCCCGCGTGGCATGTCTTACCTGCTTTGCCTCCCTTAAGAGCCAGGGGGTGATCAGAAGGAGCAGATTCATTCATTCATTCCACAAAAAAAATTTTAACAGCTTTATTGAGATAGAATTCACATCCCATACAATTCACCCACTTAAAGTGCACAATTAAGTGGCTTTTAGTATAGTCACAGAGTTATGTAACCACCACCACAATCAATTTTAGAACATTATCATCACCCCAAAAAGAAACACCCGACTCCTTAGCAGTCACTCTCCATTTCTCCCCAACTTCCCTCCCCTAGCCACAGGCCACCACTAATCCACTGTCTGTCTCAATAGATTTGTTTATTCTGGACATTTCATATAAATGGAATCACACAGTGTATGGTCTTCTGTGACTGGATTCTTTCACTTCTCATAATATTTTCAAGGTTCATTCATGCCGTAGCTTGTATCAGTACCTCATTCATTTTTACTGTGGGATAATATTCCATTGTGTGGTTACACCACAATTAATTTATCCCTTCATCAGTTGATGGCGTTCAGGTTGTTTCCACTTTTTAGCTATTGTGAATAATGCTGCTATGAATATTTATATACAAGTTTTTGTGTGGACATATGTTTTTAATTCTCTTGAGTATATACCCAGGAATGGAATTGCTGGGTCATATGATAACTCTATGTTTAACCTTTTAAGAATCTTTTCCACAAATAGTTTTGAGGGCTTCCTATATGCCAGGCCTGGGCGGGGTGCTGGGGATTCTGAACAAAGCTGGCGAAAAACTCTGAACAAATTCCAATGAACAAAACAGATGAGGTCCCTGTCCTCATGGAGCTCAAATTCTAATAAGGAAGACAGGCAGTAAGCAAGCGTAAGTAAATAAGCAAAATCATTTCACTTAGCAGTGGAGAGAAAAGCGATGCAACAGAGCAGAATGACGGGTGGCTCTGGATGGGGCAGTCAGGGAAGGCCCAGGATAATGAGAAAGAGCTGGTCAGGTGAAGAATGGGAGGCCGTGCTCTAGGGAGAAGGAAGAGCTCAGCGAGTTTGAGGGACAGAGAAGACAGCAGCATGGTGGGAGTGGGACGAGCAAGGAGGAGTGGTCCTAGGGCCCTGTAGACACAGGCAGGGGTCTGAATTGTACTCTAAGTGCATTGAAAAGCCATCGTGTCCTTTTAAGTACGTTGGGGGTGGGAGGGTAGTGGCATGATCTGTTCTTTTTTTAAAAATCAGATTTAGTGGACTATAATTTATATACAATAAACTTCACCATTCTGAAGTATGAAGTTTGATGAGCTTTGACAAATATTACAGTTGCATAGCCACTATTGCAATCAGAATATACAATATTTCCATCTCCCTAAAAGCTTCCCTTACACCTTTTCTCAGTCAGTCCTCTGTTCACACTCTTAACCCCCAACAACCACAGGTTCATTTTTTGTGCCTTTTTAGAATGTCATATAAATATAATCATAAATATACACTCCTTGGTGTGTGGCTTCTTTCACTCAGCATAATGTTTTTGAGATGAATCCATATTGGCATATAGTGATAGCTCGTTCCTTTTTTATTGCTAGTATATTCCATTATATGGATATGGCCCTTTACCCATTGGTTGACATTTGAGTTGTTTCCAGTTTGGGGCTATTATGAATAAAGTTTCTATGAATATTCACATACATCTTGTATGGACACGTTTTCATTTCTCTTGAGTAAATATCTAGGAGTGGAATTGCTGGGTCCTATGGTAAGTTTATGTTTAACTTTATAAGAAATACTAAACTGTTTTCCAGAGTGGTTGTATCGTTTTGCATCCCCACCAGCAATGTCTGCGAGTTCCAGTAGCTCTGCATCCTCGCCAGCATTTGGTATTGTCAGTCTTCTTCAATTTCAGCTTTTCTAGTGGGTGTGTAGTGCTGTTTCAATTTGCATTTCTCTGATATCCGATTGGGCATCTTTTCATCTGCTTATTGGCCATTTCCATATCTTCTTTGGTGAAGAGTCTGTTCAAATCTTTTTGACACTTCCCCCATTTTTATTGAGTTGTCTGTCTCTATCATTGAGCTGTAAGAGTTCTCTATATATTCTGAATACGTTTTGCACACTCTGGATGTATGTTTTCTCCAATCTGTGGCTTATTTTTTCATTTTCTTAACAGTGTCTTAAAGAGCAAAGTTTTTATTTTTTATGAAATCCAGTATATCTTTTTTTCCTTTATTGTTTGTGTTTCTCATAACTTATCTAAAAATCTTTGCCTAACCCAAGGGATTTTTCTCACATTTTCCTTTAGAAATTTTATAGTTTTAGCTTTTACATTTAGCCCTATACTCCATTTCAAGTTAATGTTTTTGTATCGTGTAAGGTAGGGGTCAGGTCCATTTTTTTTTCATCATGGATATCCAATTGTCCCGGTACCATTTGTTGAAAAGACTATTTTTTCCCCATTGAATTACCTTAACACCTTTGTCAAAAACTCAAGTGACCATATATATGTGAGTCTATTTCTGTACCCACAGAGCACATTAGTGTCAGAAGCAGGGAGCTATGTACCAGCCTCTGACCTCAAGATAGGAATGAAATTAGGACCTCCAGGCAGCCACATGGCCACTGGGCTGGGTGATGCCAAGGACTCACCTAGGAGGAGGCACAGACTGGAAATGATCTCCACTGAGAAGAGGGAGAGACACCTGGTTCTGGTCCCAACAGAGAGGACATCTGAACCGAGAGATCTCTTTCAGCATCTCTGGTGAGGAGTGAGAGAGGCTGGGAAAGGGCGGGGCCAAGACAGAGGCAGACAGAGGAAGGGACATCATTGATTGATCCAAGCACGGTGGACACGGCTGGATGGAATCAGCATTAGAAGCCCAGGCAGTCAGAGGTAGCAAGACCAAAGAGCAGCAAAGGAGAGAAGGGAGAGAGAAGAGAAAGGTACCCTGCTGTCACCAACAGGAACAACAATGGCAACATGGGCCAGCACTTAGAGCTTGGGGATAAATTAACTAACGGGTCCAGGTATAACTAACTTACCATAGGTAAAATTCTCATAGGTGAGAATCAGAGCACCGGAAAGGACTTTAGCTTATCTAGAGCGACAGTTCTCAATCCTGGCCTCAGGCCAGCGTCACTGATTCCTGGGTCTCACCCCAACTGAATCTCAGGAAGTGAAGCCCAGGCATTGGTATTTTTAAAGAGCTTCCTTGGTAGTCCTAATCAGCAGCCAGTCCTGAGAACCCCTGTTCTCCTCCAACTTCTTCATCTCACGGAGGAGGAAGCTGAGACAGAGTTGGGCAGAGGCTAGAACTAGTATTAATGACCATCCTGGTTTGCCCGGGGTCTCAGGGGGTTCCCAAGATGTGGAACTTTCGATTCTAAAACCAGGACAGTCCCAGAACATGGGACTTTCAGTGCCAAAACCGGGAAAGCCCTGGGTAAACCAGGACAAGTTGGTCATCCCAGCTAAAACATTCATCTCCCTATTTTCAGTAGCTCTTTCCACTTAAAATGATAGAAAGGCGATCAGTGACTCCTGGACAACCAACTGGGTATCTCGCTATTTGATCAAACCCATAATGTGGTAGAGCTTTTGTTTCCAGCTGCCCCTCAGAACAAGACATCCCCTAGATTCAAACACAAAGCAGTCAGCCAATGATCCTCTGAGAGGACAGAGTCAGTGTGGAAGCAGGTGGGCTCATCTAGCTTTGCTCAGATATGTTTCCATGCTGGCTTCCTGTTTCTGTGGGGTGAAGGAGGGGCCTCTTTCCCGGCTAAATGCTTCTAGGACAAGCTTTCCTGTCACCATGAACCTCTCCTCTGTAGCACTTATCACAGTACTAATTTTATATTTGTGTGACACTTTGATTGATGTTTGTCAAGATTTTAAACTCAGTGAGGACAGGGGCCATGCCCATTTCACCTCATGATTGCATCTCAGTATCTAGCACAGTATCCAGCACATGGTAGGTGCTCAACAAATGAATGAATGCGTGCATATGCATGAATGAACGAATAATGAATATCGTTACCTATTATTGTGCCCGGGGAATAACACTGACTTGTATCCTTATATCACCAGGAGATCAAAACCAGTAGGAGCTGTGTTAAGTCCTGGCCGAATGGGGCCCACACTGTTGTGACAAATGTAATCCACATTCATCTGAAATATAGAGGGACAGGAATGATAACGAGGGTGGTGACGGCCTTGCTGAGAGGCTTCACCTTGCTACCTGCTTCGTCATACATGGCTGCTTCTGATTACTCTCATGCCCGGTCCATACACCTCCCTGATTCAGTGACCTTTGACATCTTTATTAACATCTGTGACATTCAGGGCTTGCCAGGCAGGGCCACTGTCACATTCCTAGCACCTCATTGCAGACGGCCCACAGATTTATCGTTATCATCATCAGATCTTTATTGAACATCCCTGTGTTCCAGTCACTGCCGAATGCTGGAGAAACAGTGGCTGGGGTGGGGGCTGGGAGATAACAGTGATGAATAAGACATAATTCCTGACCAAGCATGTTTTACCATTTAGCTGGTTGGAGAGATAAGATATATACTTAGAAAAAGCTTATCAGACTATATGGCAGTTTGTCATAAATGCCAGAGACATGACACCCATGTTGATAAGTGGTGCGCAGTTTCAGAGGAGGGAGAGCAGAAGATAGAAATGTGGTTTGGGTTGGGGTGGGGTGTCCTCCGTTGTGTCATCCACATCCCCCATTTTCCACACTCAGACACCAGTCTTTGGCCCTCACTCCATCCTCCAATCCACTGACAAACTCAAAAGGGAAGAAGACAGTGGTGTCTTTGAGGAAATGCTTTCAATGTGCCTCTGGACCATGTGCAATGCCTTGTGCCTTGGAGGAACTCATTAGAATGTTGATGAATGTAGAACGAACGAATGACTCAAGACCACCCCCAACTGCACCCATCACCTCAGATATAAGGAGGTGACACAGTCCTTCTGGGTCTCACTCCACTAAACCTAGTGGAGAACACCCAACTAATGAAGTCATCCTGGTGAGTTATTTCCTGGAAAGTGGCCTGGAGAGCAAGCTCCGGCTTTGCTCGCTTAGCCTTCCAGTACTTGGCTTAGGGCGCCACCTGGTGACATCCCTAGGAAAGGCTTTCCTGCTCACTCCACCTCCTTTGCCATGCTGGCCAGCCCCAGAATCTTCCAGGCGGGGAACCAGGGGAACCCAGGACCCCAAGGTCCCAGTTCCCCAAAATAGCAGAATCAACTCTCTTCCAAGCCCCTCTTTTATATTCGTCCTGTGTGGTCTTGGCCTTGAGCATCCTCTTAAGAGAAAATGTCACCAGTATGTCAGCTTCTTAAATGTCCCCACAGCATCCAGCTCTCTGGGGTTACTCTGTGCCTCACAGCCCATGTATGGGGGGAACCAGGGCCACTGCCCACACCCAAGGATTATGGAGGGGGACTTATGTTTCCTAATGTCACCTCTAGATCTACATTCTCCTGCTGGTGTCAGAATTCTTGCTTGTTGCTCTGGGTTTTACATCCTGTTCACGCTGCTCCTTTTCTGCACCATGTACCCCTCCAGACAACACCCCAGTCTCTTTGCTCCTCAGAGTGCCACCTACCAGAGGCTGTGCACGTCACACACTTTACAGAAGCTGTAGAGTCAGAAGAGAGAAATCAAGTGGGGAGTTGTTGCTCCCCTGAGCAAGAGATGTGGGAGGAGTGGGTGGCTAAGGTCAACACGCTGCCGTTTACAGACCTAACCTTCTCGTGAGAAGACAGGTTCCAAGGCAGCTCAGGTCAGTTCTAGACCAGAGTACTGCATGGACACATAGACAAGGGCCCTGCCCCCAAGAAGCTTGAATTCTGTGGAGGGAGATGGGCAATAGACAACTGAACCAGTATATAAGTAGATGACTTCTGTAGAAATAAGTGTTATAAAGAAAATAAAGTGAAGGGGAGCGGCTGGTGGGAAAGAAGGGAGGCACCTGTATAAAATGATGTCACGGATGACTTCCCCAAGAAGGTGTCTTGTGAGCCAAGACCAAACGGTGAGGAGGACACAGAGAGGGAGGGAGGAGAAGAAGGAACAATGAGGAAGAGGCGGGGAAAGGAGTCAGAGAAATGGCCCTTCACATTTGGGGTGAGGTGTGGAAAAGAGACCCCAAAAGCAAGGTAACCAATGAGACTTTAAAGGACAGGAATGTCAGTGTACAAGGTGTGTGCAAAGAGGGGTACAGTGTAGCCCCTCATTTTCAGTAAATTGATCATGCTCACGAATGTTTTCTGCAAGGGGGTTTTTACTTTTTACTTGTGTTTCTGTTTTGGTTTTGGTGGAAATCAAGGGAAAAACTGAGACTACCACACATGGAGCAGAACAGAAAATACGTGTCTGAACAGGTCCCCCTGGGAATTCCTCCTGAGCCGGGCTTCTGACCTCGCCAGACCTGGGACTTGGGGCTCAGGCTCATCTTAGCTGATTTTTAGGATATAATTCCCAATGTTTATTGCATACTTACAAACGCTTTACTTCCAATATCTCATTTCGTCTTTGCGACTATGTACCGCTGTCATTTCCACATTTTAGATGAGGAAACTAAGCTCAGACAGGTTACGTAACTTGCTCAAGATTACATAACTGATTCGTGGAAGAGGCAGGATCTGAATTCAGGCCTGACTCTAACCCTGTGCCCTGAACCACACTCTAGACATGGCATACGTGAATGAATTTTAAAACGAATGCTTCTCCTGCCGGCTTGCCCCAAAATTCAGACACAGATACAAGCAATTCCTCACTCCTTTGAATCCCCCATAGCAGTCAGTCTGTTGAAATTTGAGAGAAACCTTGACTACACAGAGCAGTGGTTCCCACCCAGGGCACATTTGGCATTGTCTAGAGACATTTTTGGTTGTCACAATTGGTGTTGATGGGCAGGGCTACTGGCATCCGGTGGGTAGAGGCCAGGACGTTGGTAAATGTCCCACAATGCACGGGACAGGCCCCACAACAAAGATTGAACCAGACCAAAATGTCACAAGTGCCGAGGTTGAGAAACTCTGATGCAGAAGATATCATCCAGGAAAGCAGCTAGCTGGCCAGCGTGACATTATCTTGATGATTTAATCTCAGTCAGGCGTCTATTCCTCAGCCTGTAGAATCCAGAACCTAGATTTTGTGAATTCTCTGAAATGATGAGGTCCTGAAGAAATGATTCGCATCAAGCAAAAAAAGCATAAGAACTAGATTTTTTAATTTTTGAAGCAGATGGACCCTCAAAAGAAAGCAAGCAAGAACTCTCCCCATTATCGGTAGATGCTATCGCAATACCCTAGAAAAGCCAAAGGAAGAGAGTGAAAAGAAACCACAAATCCATTCAAAGCCTTGGAGTACCTGACCTCCTTCCCCAACAGGTGAGGGAGGGAGAGCACTGGGCAGAAACCACAGGTCGGCACCACTTGTCCAGGGCTGCTGCGGTGGCACCTAGGAATAGATACCAGAAGCAGCCCTTCTAGAAAGATCCACACCTGGAGATAGTCTGAGATCCATAGGGACAAAGCTAAAGGGAAAGAGCCCAGAAACGAGGCCAACCATCACCCAGGTGAGACCAGTAAATTCTCCAAAGCTGCGCTCACTAATTTGCCACCAAGAAACCCAAGGGTCACACAGTCTAGAACTTTCTCATCAGCTTAGAAATGAATTCTCTCCCCAGAAGCAAACCCTCAGAAAACCAACTTCTCATTCAATTTGAAGGGAATCCCCACAGGGGCATGAACTTAATAGGGTCTATTAATAGGGGAATGGACTTAATAGTCTTTTCCTTTGGAAGTGCCTTCCTCATCCCAGGACTGACCAAGCCGGACCCTTCTAGAAAGATTCTAGTACAGAATACACACGAGTTTCAAGCTCTGCTTCTCAGTCCTAGGGAGACCTGGATTCCATGCTGCCAACCTCCCTCCTCGCTGACACGTTCTTCCTCCTGTTGACACATTAGCCGGGTTGTGGCTGAGTCTTGCTATAGCCTGAAGCCAACAGCTCTCTTATTTCACCTGGGATGTGCTGATTTTCTAGTTTAGCTCTCAAAAGTCTCTCTTATTTCCCTTGTCTACCAATGCTAGTTCATGGGGGCTCCTGTCTGCTTCACTCTGGGCCTGTGCTAGACCGCCTGTCACTTTCTACACTGTCAGAGTTCCCTGAGTACACTGCCTTCCCCACTACATCTAGGGTTGGCAAGGCAGGTTTAATAGCACAAACTCCCAGTTTCGGCAAAGTTGAGATTGAGTCCCAGCTGTACCACATAGTGGCTGTGTAACCCTCGGCAATGGATTTAACCTCTTCACGTCTCAGTTCCCTCATCTGTAAATCAGGGCTACGAATGACAGTCTCATGGGGCTGATGTGAGGATTAAATGAGGTAATGTGTATAAAGTGCCTAGCTAGCAGGGTGCCTGGCAAATGGCAAGCACTCAGTAAATGTTAGCTATCATGGTCGTTGTCACAGCACAGGGCCTAGCAAGGGTAGTTGGGCCTTACATCACGCATCCTGCATAATATGTGTGCAGCATGTGTTTGTGATGCATGGAATAGGTGTGGCACTCCTTGTTCACTACTTGTTTCGTGCACACATGCTTGTTTGATGGGTACGGATTCCAGACTCTAGGAGAACAGAAAGGAAAGCAGCGAGACCAGGTAGAGTCCGAGGCCCAGATGTCAATCCTGCCTCTGCCACTTCCTGGCTCTATGACCCTGCAGATTACTTAAACTCTTGGTTTCTTTACCTGAAAATTGGGTCAACAGCAACACCCACCTTCTACACCAGCACCGTCCAACAGAAATGTAACACGAGTCACAAATGCAAGCCACATGTATGTAATTTTCAAAAATTTAGTACCCACATTATAAAAAGTAAATCTTTTACACACACATTGGTAGTATACCTGAAATTTACACAATGTTATAAGCCAATATGACCTCAATAATAAAAAGTAAAAAGAAACAGATGAAATTGATCTTAATAATATCTTTTATTTAACCCAAGATACCCAAAAGATCGTCATTTCCACAGGTAATCAATTAAAAAAATTAAGGAGATATTTTATCTTCTTTTTTTTTGATACCAAGTCTTTGAAATCCAGAGTGTATTTTATATACACAGCATATCTCAGTTCAGATGCACCCCATTTTAGGTGCTCAGTAGCCACATGAGGGGAGTAGCTGCCACACTGGCTAGCACAGCTCTAGCATGTTATAAAAATTAAATGAGTTACAAATGTGGAAGACAAAACAACAACAACCAACAAACACGTAGATACAGAGAACAGATTGGTGGTTGCCAGATGGGAAGGGGGTAGGGGGAGGGCAAAAGGGGTAAAGTGGCACATGTATACGGTGATGGATGGAAACTAGACTTTTGGTGGTGAACATGATGTAGTCTATACAGAAACCAAAATATAGTGATGTACACCTGAAATTTATATAATGTTATAAACCAATGTTACCTCTAAAAAAAAAATAAATAATAATTTTAAAAAATTAAATGTGTTAATGGAGGTAAATTAGTTGGTCCCAAGTAAGTGCATGATAAACGTTGCTGTTATTACTTTACCACTTGAACTGGACAGCACACAGGCGGCACTCATAATAATTATGTGTCAAAGTATTTTTTAATGCTCATCGTTTTACATCATGAACATAATATGCAGTAAAGTGTAGAGGTGAAGCACACAGCCTCCGAAGTCAGACTGTCTGGATTGGATCCTATCTCTGCCACTTACTAGCTGTGTAGCCTTGGAAAATTACTTAACATCTCTGTGCCTCAGTTTACTCATCTGTAAAAGGGGGGTAAAAATAGTACCTCCATCACAGGGTGGTTGTGAGGATGAAATGGGTCAATTCATGTAAGTGGCTAGAACAGTGTCTGCCACATGGTAAACGCACAATAAATGTTAGATATTATCGTTCCATGTTCGTTAAAGAAAATCTGAAAATACAGAAAAGTGGAGGAAAAATTAATTAATTAACCCCCAGAGTCTTTTCCACCCCAAAAAACCACAGTTGACATTTTTCTTCAGTGGTTTCCTGATAAAACATGGGGCCCCACCTAGTTCCTCTCTTGGTAAGTTATAAAATGTCTCTCCCTTACTCCCCACTCCACCTCCCAATTTTGGTTTTGAAATCTCTGACCCTAGAAGCCAAGTAAAGGTCAAAGAAGATTCCCATGAACATGAAGAAAAAGCAAAGAAATAGATTTACACTTCAAAGCAGAACTCCCCTGGTCTGTCGGCCACTGGCAGTCTCACCAGTGATTGGCATGACATCTTGCTTCCACCAAAAGTCAGTTGAGATGGGACTGTTGATTTGATCATATCACAGCACAGAGCAGCTTCACGTGTCAGAGATGGGACACTACTGCACGTGATAGGCCCAGGGCCCTCTCTCACTCATGCTGGACAGTCCTGGTGCACTGTGGTGACCCAAGTACGGTCAGAGAACACCTGTCTCTGATTACAATCCCTCCTGCTGGGCCTGCAGCTCTGACCATGTACCTTTTCTTCTAAGGCAATGGTTGTCAAACTTGAGGGAGTGCTTATGAGAATCACCTGGTACAACTGTTAAACTGCAGATTTGACTAGGTTTGAGCATCAGAAATCTGATTTAACACCTCTGGGGACACCCAGGAACCTGCATGGTTACACATGCTGCAGGGGATTCTAATGCCGATGCCCTGGAGCCCACTCTTAGAGAAAACCTGTGATGTAAGGGCGATCACTCTCTTTGCAGCTCACTGGCATCTACAGACATAAAGACCAAGCTAGAGATAGTGACAGCGAGAGCAAGAGCAAGAGCAAGAGAGAAAGGAGGAGAGAGCCCTGTCCCGCTCGCTGAACATCTGACCCACAGTCCCGTCCTTTGAAGCTCAGTGTCTGCCTTCAACCCCAGCACAGACAGCACCATTCACTATTTTTAAAAACGATGTGCCTGAAATATCACATTCCAATGATAATGGAGAGAAATATTATGTCTGGAGTCAAATCTTGATGTTGCAGCTTTTCAGCTGTGTGACTTCAGGCAAGTTTCTTCCCTCTTTGAATATTTATTCATCTTTAAAAACAGAGACAATGCAGCCAAGCTCTCAGGATTGCTCTGCCTATGAAATTAGATAACGTTATTTGAACAGACTTAGAGCAGCACCTCCCGCACAGAAGACGCTCATTTTATTTATCCAACAACTATTTTTGGGGTACCACTATGTGCCAGGCCCCATGCTAGCTTCTGGGGCATAAAGATGAATTGGAGGTGCTGCCCTTCTGCAAGGTCTCCTCCGGGTGCTGGAGAATGCAAGCAATGGCTCCACTATGAGACAGACGGAAAACCAAAGAGGCAGGAGTGGCTTCCCAGAAATATGAGTTTCCTTCTTTTCCCCAGATGATAATTTGCCACCTGACCAGAAGCTGGGGAGTGGCCCACTGAGACCAAGTTGTCCCTTCACTGAGGTTAGCCATGGAAAGGACAGGGTCATAACCCTCAGCTGGCTGTCCCAAGTAAAGCCAGTCTCCAGCAAAGCTAAAATCTGCTAAGCGAGCTAGGGAGCGCGGGCAGGTCAGGGTGCAAAACCCTTGCCTTAAAGCACATCAAAAACCTTTAGTATGCTTATGCCCTAATAATACCAGTTCTTGAAATTTCCTCTAATGAAATGATGTTAAAAGAGGAAAACTTCACACACAAAAATGATATATCAAAAGCTATCCAAAAAAAAATTGTGTGCCCTTTAGTGCAGTAATTTCACTTCCAGAAATCTATCCTGAGGAAATAATCCTAGAGCCACACAAAGTTTGTATTGTACAAGGATGTTCATTATAGTGTTTTAAGAAAGAATTTTTAGTATAATGTAACACAAGAGAGGAACTGGCTAGGTGGATTATGGTATTTCAGATATAGTAGTCAAAACATTGAACAACCAGTACAAATAAGGGTTCTGAAGTTCCCTGCTGTGCCAGGGGTTAACCGTTTAGTTGCCAGATTGTGAAAAGGTTGGGAAGGGTGTCCAGGGAAGCCTGGAGTGGACGACAGATTGGGTATTACACCAACGGTTATCCTCTTATTTACCGAGCTGAAAATTCTAATAGGACTCAGAGGAGAATGATGCAGTCATTAAAAATGATTGTGGTTACATGTATATACATTTGTCAAAACTCACCAAATTGTACATTTAGGATCTATAGATTTTACTGTATGTAATTATATCACAATTTTTTAAATTACTGTGGTATAGAGTAGTGGTTCAAAGCCTATATTCTGAACTCAAATGGATCTGGGTCGGATATAACAGCTCCACAAATATCCAGATAAATTGTTTAATCTTTCTAAGCCTCAACTTCCTGTCTGTAAAGTGAGGATAACGATAGTTTCTACATCATAGTATTGTTGTGAGGATTAAGCAAGATAATTAGTGAAAAATACACAATGCTCAACGCTTCATAAGTGCTCAATAAATGTTAGCCATCATTTGATAATATGAAAAAGCTACATACAATACAATACATATCTTATCACACATCATATACATATACATATGTATCATATATATCATATACATATCATCATATTCGTATCATATCATAGGTATATTAAACATACCTATGATATAATGTGAAATATAAAAACCAAATACAAAATTGTATCTGTGGTATGTTTAAAAGCATATTTATTTTTTAGATGTTTAACCTATGCATAAAACAAAGATAGGGATGGTGGGACGTCACCAAGATGGTGACATAGGTTGTTCCCAACTTCGCTCCCCCTCACAAGAAGAACAACTAACAACTATTCGTGGACAAGACACCACTGTGAAAATCCTAGAACGTGGGAATGAAGCACCCCCTGCACCCTAGAGACTGAGACGGACCACGTGAGAAGGGTAAGAGGACCAGCTATGTGCTGACTGCATTGTCCCTCCCCCAGGGCCGGCACAGCACCACACTGAGAGTAAGTTGGTGGCCCTGTCTGTCCAGGGAGCTTAGTGTGCAGGTCTGTCTGTTTGATTCTCAAACAAAGAGCCTTGCGGCCCTGGGGCCGGTTATGCAGCCCCAGCTAGGCAGAGAAGCTAATTTATAGCCCTACCCAAAGCTGAATACAGCCTCCAGCCCAACCCAGCCAGAACTCCTGGGAATCTGTGTAGCTCTTCCTGCAACTCTGATTATAGTGGCGCTTGAGCAGAGAATCTAACCAGTACCCTACCCATCTGCAGAGATAAGACAGTGGCCTGTCAGGCCAGGGAACTTGGTGAATAGTTTTGCCTAATTTGACCCCCAAATAAGAGCCTTGCTGACCTCGGCACCTGTATGGGGTCCCAACCCCGACAGGGAAACTAATTCATAGCCTTGCCCACTGCTGAATACAGCCTTCAGCCCACCTGACCAGGGAACCTAACCAGAGCACATGGGAAGCTGCATAGCCCATCCTACAGCCCTGCTTAGAGTGGCACTTGAACAGAGAGCACAGCTCATGGCTTTCATGATCTGCAGAGCCAGAGTGCTGACCCCATCTGGCCAGGAAATTTAGTGCATGGTCTTGCCTGATTCAGGTCCCCAAACAACAAGCTGTGTGGGTCTTGGGTCTGTTCTGCTGCCCCACCAAAGCAGGGAAACTAATTCATAGCCCTGCCTACTCTTGAGTATAGTACCCAGTCCCAACTGTCTAGGAAGCCTGACCAGAGATTCCAGACAAGTATGGCACCCATCCTACAGCCTCACTTGGGCAGGGAACCAAGCCAGCAGTCCCATCCAACTGTTTTCAGCCAGCGGCAACTTTCCCCAACCTTAGAGCTCAGCAGTGGCCTTGCCCAAAAATAGACCCTGATAACAAGCCCCACCTGCCCACGGACGTTACCAGCTGACACAGCCAGAACCTCAAGCTAAGTGGACTGGTGAATAACTGTCTCTGCCAAAGTGAACCTGTAAAGTCTGGAAGAGGAGACGGCTTACTCAAATTCATAGACACCAAATAAGGAATCAAGGATCATGAAAAATCAGGTAACCATGACACCACCAAAAGAAACCAATAAATCTCCAATTACTGACCCTACAGAAATAAAAATCTATGAATTGTCAGACCAAGGGTTCAGAATAATCCTCTTAAAGAAGTTTAGTGAACTACAAGAACACCCAGAGAACTAAACACAATTAGTAAAACAATGCATGAACAAAGTGAGAAGTTCAACAAAGAAATAGAAACCATTAAAAAAACACACAGAAATCCTAGAGCTGAAGAATACAATGACTGAACTGAAGAATTCAATAGAGAGCTTCAACAGCAGACGCAACTATGCAGAAGAGAGAATCAATAACCTAGAAGAGGACATTTGAAATTATCCAGTCAGAGAAGCAAAAATAAAAAAAATGAAAAAGAATGAAGAAAGCCTACAGGACTTATGGGACACCATCAAAAGGAACAATATCTTCGTTATGTGAATCCCAGAAGGAAGAGAAAGAGAAAGGGACAGAAAGTATATTTAAAGCAATGATGGCTGAAAACTTCCCAAACATGGGGAAAGAAATGGACTACCACATCCATGAGGCCCAAAGGGACCCCAAAAAGGTTGACCCTGAATAGGGTTACACCAAGACACATTATAATTAAATTGTCAAAAGTCAAAGACAAAGACAGAATTTTGAAGGCAGCAAGAGAAAAGCAAGAAGTCACATACAAGGGTATCTCCATAAGACTACTGGTGGATTTCTCAACAGAAATTTTCCAGGCCAGGAGAGAATGGGATGATATATTCAAAATATTGGAAGAAAAAAAACTGTCAACGAAGAATACTACAGCCAGTGAAGCTGTCCTTCAGAAATGAAGACATAAAGACTTTCCTAAACAAACAAAAGCTGAAGGAATTCATCACCACTAGACCTGCTTTAAAAGAAATGCTAAAAGGGGTTCTTTGAATGGAAGTAAAATGATGCTAATTAACATCATAAAAATGTATGAAAGTAATGTAAAACTCACTGGTAATGGTAAATATATAGTCAAAGTTAGATTCTCAAATACGGCAATGGTGGTGCATAATTCACTTACATCTCTAGTTTAAAAGTTAAAAGACAAATATGTTAAAAATAACCATAACTAAAACAATTTGCTGTTGGATACACAATATAAAAATATACACACAGGGCCGGCCCCGTGGCTTAGCGGTTAAGGGCGTGCGCTTCGCTGCTGGCGGCCCGGGTTCGGATCCCGGGCGCGCACCGACGCACCGCTTGTCTGGCCATGCTGAGGCCGCGTCCCACATACAACAACTAGAAGGATGTGCAGCTATGACATACAACTATCTACTGGGGCTTTGGGGGAAAAAAATAAATAAATAAAAAAAATTAAAAAAAAAAATATATACACACAAAAAAATACACCCTCCTATGACATCAATAACCTAAAATGTGAAGGGGAGGAGAAGTAAAAGTGTAAAGTTTAGGAATGCTATCTAAGATAAGTTGTTATCAGTTTAAAATAGGGTGTTATAATTTTAAGATATTTTATGTAAGTCTCATGGTAAGCACAAGGGAAAAACACGTAGTAGCCACACAAAAGAACATGATAAAAAGTCAAAGTGTGCTGATAACCAAAAGTCATAAAATCACAAAAGTAGACAGTGGGATAAGAAGCAAGGAACAATGGATCTAGAAAACAGTCAGAAAACAATTAACAAAATGGCAATAGTAAATTTTTACCTATCAATAACACCTTTAAACATAAATGGATTAAATTCACCAATCAAGACATAGAATGGCTGAGGGGATAAAAAATCAAGATCCAAGGATATGCTGCTTACAACAGACTCACTTTAGCTTTAAAAACATACATAGACTGAGAGTGAAGGGATGGAAAAAGATATTTCAAGCAAATGGTAACAAAAAAAGCAAGGGTAGCTATACTTATATGAGACAAAATAGACTTCAAACTAAAAATGGTAAAATGAGACAAAGAAGGCATTATATAATGATAAAGTGGTCAAGCTATCAAGAAGATATAACAATTGCAAATATTTATGCACCCAACATTGGAGCACCTAAATATATGAAGCAAATATTAACAGAACTAAAAGGAGAAACAAACAGCAATACAATAATAGTTGGAGACTTCAATACCTCCACTTTCAACAATGGATAGATCATCCAGACAGAGAATCAATAAGGAAACAGTAAATTTGAACAATATAGAACAAATGGACCTAACAGACATATACAGAACATAATATCTGACAACAGCAGAATCTACATTCTTCTCAAGTGCACATGGAACATTTTCTAGTTCCTCAAGGAACTAGAAAAAGAAGAACAAATAAGCTCAAATTTAGTAGAAGGAAGGAAATAATAAAGAATAGAGCAGGAAAAAAATGATATAGAGAATGGGAAAACAGTAGAAAAGATGAACCAAACAAAGAGTTGGTTCTTTGAAAAGATAAACAAAATTAATAAAGCTTTACCTAGACTAACCAAGGAGAAAAGAGAGAGGGCTCAAATTCAACAAAATTATAAATGAAAGAGGAGACATTACAACTGATAGCACAGAAATACGAAAGATCATAAGAGGCTACCATGAACAATTATATGCCAACAAACTGGACAACCTAGAAGAAATAGATAAATTCTAAGAAACATACAACCTACCAAGAATGAATCAGGAATAAATAGAAAATCTGAACAGACCAATTACCAGTAAGGAGATTGAATCAGCAATCAAAAATCTCCCAACAAAGAAAAGCCACACAGCTTCACTAGTGAATTTTACCAAACATTTAAAGAAGACTTAACACCAATCTTTCTCAAACTATCCCAAAAAATCAAAGAGGAGGGAATACTCTCAAACTCATTTTATGAGGCCAGCTTTATCCTGATACCAAAGCCAAACAAGGACACTACAAGAAAAGAAAACTGCAAACCAATATCCCTGATGAATATACATGCAAAAATTCTCAATAAAATGCTAGCAAACTGAATTTGGCAGCATATTGAAAGGATCATTCACCATGATCAAGTGGGAGTTATACTTAATGGTGAAAGGTTGAAAGCTTTTCCTCTCAGATCAGGAACAAGACAAGGGTATGCACTCTCACCACTTCTGTTCGACACAGTACTGGAAGTCCTAGCCAGAGTGATCAGGCAAGAAAAAGAAACAAAAAGCACCAGAATTGGAAAGGAAGAAGTAAAATTGTCTGTATTTGCAGATGACATGATTTTATATAAGAAAATCCTAAAGAAGCCACCAAAACACTGCTAGATCTAATCAACGAATTCAGTAAAGTTGCAGGATACAAAATTAGCACACAAAAATCAGTAGGGTTTCTGGGGCCGGCCCAGTGGCCCAAGCAGTTAAGTGCACGTGCTCTGCCACAGTGGCCCGGGGTTCGCCGGTTTGGAACCCGGGCACACACTGACGTACTGCTTGGCAAGCCATGCTGTGGTGGCGTCCCATATAAAGTGGAGGAAGATGGGCACAGATGTTAGCCCAGGGCCAGTCTTCCTCAGCAAAAAGAGAGGAGGATTGGAGGATGTTAGCACAGGGCTGATCTCCTCACAAAAAAATTAAAAAAAAAAATCAGTAGGATTTCTATACACTAATGATGAATAATGGAAAAAAGAAATAAAGAAAACAATCCCATTTACATTAGCATCGAAAACAATAAAATACTTAGGTATAAATTTAACCAAGGAGAAGAAAGATGTCTATACTGAAAACTATAAGATACTGATGAAAGAAATCATAAATAAATGGAAAGATATCCTGTGTTCATGGACTGGAAGAATTAGTACTGCTAAATGTCCATCCTATCCAAAGCCATCTACAGATTCAATGCAATCTCTATCAAGATTCCAATGGCATTTTTTACAGAAGTAGAAAAAACAATCTTAAAATTTATATGGAACTACGAAAGACCCCAAATAGCCAAAGCACACCTGAGAAAGAACAAGGCAGGAAACATCACACTTCCTGATTTCAAGCTATATTATAAAGCTATAGTATAGCTATAAAGCTATATTATAAATCAAAACAGTATGGTGCTGGGATAAAAGCAGACACATAGACCAATGGAACAGAATAGAGAACCCAGAAAAATACCCATGCATATATGGTCAACTAATATTTGATGAGGGAGCCAAGAATACTCAATGGGGAAAAGACAGTCTCTTCAATAAACAGTGGGAAAATTGGATATTCACATGTAAAAGAATGAAACTAGATCCCTATCTTACACCACTCACAAAAATTAACTCAAAATGGATAAAGACTTAAATGTAAGACCTGAAACCATAAAACTACTAGAAGAAAACATAGGTAAAAAGCTCCTTGACACGAGTCTTGGCAATGGGATTTTTTTTTTTTTTGCTGAAGAAGATTCACCTGAGCTAACATCTGTTGCCGATCTTCCTCTTTTTGCTTGAGGAAGATTCGCCTTGAGCTAACATCTATTCCAATCTTCCTCTATTTTGTATGTGGGTCGCCGCCACAGCATGACCGCCACTGAGTGGTGTACATCTGTGCCCAGGAACTGAACCCCGGCCACTGAAGCGGAGCTCGCTGAACTTAACCACTAGGCCACTGGGCGAGCCCCGACAATGGTTTTTTGGATATGACATCTAAAGCACAGGCAACAAAATCAAAAATAAACAAATGGAACTCAAGCAAGCTAAAAAGCTTCTGCACAGCGAAAGAATCAATCAACAAAATGAAAAGGTAACCTATGGAATAGGAGAAAATATTTGCAAATTATATATCTAATAAGGGCTTAATATCCAAAATATATAAAAAACTCATAAAACTCAATAGCAATCCAATTAAAAAATGGGCGAAGGACCTGAATAGATGTTTTTCCAAAGAAGATATTCAAATGGCCAACAGGTACATGAAAAGGTGCTCAACATCACTAATCATTAGGGAAATGCAAATCAAAACACAGTGCGATATCACCTCACACCTATTAGAATGGCCATCATCAGAAAGAAAAGAGATAACAAGTGCTGGCAAGGATATGGAGAAAAGGGAACATTTGTGCACTGTTGGTGAGAATGTAAACTGGTGTAGCCACTATGGAAAACAGTATAGAGGTTCCTCAAAAAATTAAAAATAGAACTACTACATGAGACAGCAATTCTGCTTCTGGGTGGATATCTGAAGGAAACAAAATCACTACGTTGAAGAGACATCTGCAAACCCATGTTCATTGCAGCATTATTTACAATAGCCAAGACATGAGAATAACCTAAGTCCATCAATAGATGAATGGACAAAGAAGTTGTGATATATATATACATTATTCAACCACAGAAAAGAAGGAAATCCTGTCATTTGCAACAATGTGGATGGACCTTGAGGGCGTTAGGCTAAGTGAAATAAGTCAGAGAGACAAAGACAAATACTGTATGATTTTACTTATAAGTGGAATCTAAAAAAAAACAAAAACAAAATCAAGCTCATAGAAAAAGAGATCAGATCAGGGGTGAGGGGTGGGGGTAGGGGAATTGGATGAAGGTAGTCAATAGGTACAAACTTTCAGTTATAAGATAGATAAGTACTGGAGATGAAATGTACAACATGATGACTACAGTTAACACTGCTGTATCACTGGTGCATGGTATATTTGAAAGTTGCAAAGAGATTAGATCCAAAAAGTTCTCGTCACAAGTTAAAAAACATTTTTTTCCTTTTTTTTTTTGGTATCTATATGAGATGGCTGATGTTAACTAAATGTATTGTGGTAACCACTTCTCAATATATATGTCAAGTTACTGTGCTGTACATCTTAAACTTATACAGGGCTGTATCTCAATTGTATCTCAATAAGACTGAAAGAAAAAAATAAAAATATAAAAATAGATAGGGTGGCAGCCCCAGTGGTGTAGTGGTTAAGTTCACGCACTCCCCTTTGGCAGCCCGGGGTTCGCAGGTTTGGATCCTGGGCGCGGACCTATGCACCGCACATCAAGCCATGCTGTGGCAGCATCCCACATACAAAATAGAGGAAGATGGGCACAGATGTTAGCTCAGGGCCAATCTTCCTCACCAAAAAAAAAAAAAGACAGGGATAAAGTACACCAATATATTACCAGCAGCAGTTATATCATGGTACTATGGGTGATTTATTTTTCCTTCTTTGTAAACTTTTCTGCACCTCCAAATTTTCTTTAATACATATGAACTGCTTTGTAATGAAGAAAAACATTTTTGTTTTTTAAATATAAGATCATTGCAAAATCCCACTATTTGGGTGATAAGAGTGATTCCAAATGCTAAGGTTTGTTAGTATTGCCTGTCCCTAGCGTACTTGGAAAGGGATAAACCTAGAGACAAGAAGCCAGCCTTAGGGAACCAGGGCATGCAAAATCTAGGGAATAGGGCACACAGATGAAGCTGACACAGGACATGAGAATTCTGAATAAATGATGAGTGTCTGAGTGAATGAGCAGAATTTTTAAGAAGCTCAACAAACCTCAAGCAGAATATATACCAAGAAACCATACCTAGGTACATCCTAGTAAAACTGCTGAAGACAAACACCAATAGGAAATCTTGAAAAAAATCAAGGGGGAAAAAAAGACTTATAATCTGAAATGGAAGAAGAATAAGACTACTGGCTGACTTTTTGTTATAGGTGGAATGATGCCCCCCCAATTCATAGGTTAAAGTCCTAACCCCAAGTACCTCAGAATGTGATGGTCTTTAAAGAGGTAATTAAGTTAAAATGAGATCATTAGGGTGTGTCCTAATCCAATATGACTTGTGTTCTCATGAGAAGAGGAGATGTGGACACAGACATGTACAGAGGGAGGACCATGTGAAGCCACAAGGAGAAGACAGCCATCTGTCCATCAAGGAGAGAGGCCTCAGAAAAACCAACCCTGCTGACATCTTGATCTTGGACTTTCAGCCTCCTGTGAGAAAATAGATTTCTATTGTTTAAAGCTACCCAGTCTGTGGTGTCTTGTTATGGCAGCCCTAGAAAACTAATACACTTTTTAATAGAAAGAATAGAAACCAGAAGACAATGGAATTATATCTTTAAAGGGCTGATAGAAAATAACTGCCAAACTAGAATTCTATAATCAGCAAAAATGTCCTTCAAAAACGAAAGTGAGGACTTCCACTTCTGGCCAAGATAGAGTAATAGGGACCATATTTGCCCTCCCACCTGAAACCTCACTCCTACCCCCAAAAAATGGACAAAACATATGAAACAATGGTTTTCAAGACATTGAAATCAGGCAAGAAAAGACAACGACCCCAAGACAGAGAAGACAAACAGGTTGAGCCATATGACTGTCCCAATATACTTCCTTGGAAGAGTTTCCAGGTCATAGCATAGGGAGGGGAACTCTACGCAGCTGGAGTTCATAAGACAGAATACCAGGGAAGAGACAGCTACACACAAAAAGAACTTCAGAGATCTGAATACAGTTCCTTTCAAGTATTCAGCTGAGTACAGATTAGTGTGTCCATATGAAGAAACTATCTGAGGCCATGCAAAGAACCATCTGAAAGAATTACAGGGAACAGTACTCGGCACTCACACAGAACTGGAAACAGTACCTGTTCCGACTGTCCAGACTGGAGAAACTCATAATTCACAGGGCATTAGGTAGAGTACTCAGGATGATCTTGCCTCAGTAGAGGGAAATAATTAGCCTTAAACTAACCAATACTCCAGATTCACCTAACAAATCACAAAAACAAGACACAAAAGAATGAAACTATTTCCAAGTAACTTAACTGTATACCAGAACACAGCTCAAGAACAATCATAGAATTACAAAAATATCCAGCACACAACAATGCAAAATTTACAATATCTGGCACACAACCAAAGATTACCAGACATGCAAAGAAACAGGATAACATGACCCATAATGATGAAATAATCAATCAATGGAAACAATCCAGAACTGACACAGATGTTAAAATTAGCAGAGAAGGACATTAAAACAATTATTATAACTGTATTTCATATGTTTGAAAAGTTAAGTAGAGACATGCAAGATACTTTTAAAAGTCTCAATTCTAACGTCTAGAGATGAAAGTACAATGTCAGAAATGAAAAATACATGGAATGGGATTAACAGCAGATTAGACATTGTAGAAGAAAAGATTAGTGAACTTGAAGGCAGAGCAACAGAAACAACCCAAAATGAGAGAAAGATAAAAAAAAAATAGCCATAAAAGAAACTAGCATTAGTGAGCTGTGGGTCAACTTCAGTCAGCCTAAGATTGGAATCCCTGAAAGATTCCCTGAAGGAGATAAGAAAGGTGGAAACAGAAAAGTATTTGAAGAAATAATCACCAAAACATTTCCAAACTTAATGAAAATTACAAACCCACAGGTCCGAGAAACCAACCAATGAAACAAACAAACAAACAAACAAACAAAAACTCCAAGCAAAGAAAACATGCAGAAAATGACACCTAGGTGCATCATAATCAAATTGCTGCAAACCAATGTTAAAGAGAAAATCTTAAATGCAGTCAAAGAAGGACATGGTGCATACAAAGGAAGGATTCGGATAAGGATGACAGCATTTCTCATCAGAAACAATGTAAGCAAAAAGACTATGGAGCAGCACCTTTAAAGAACTGACAGGGAAAAACAGTTGATCTAGAATTCTAAACCCACAAAAACAACATTAAAATTAAGACATTTTCAGATATACAAAAGCTGAAAGAATTTTCACCAGCAGAACCACACTGCAAGAAATGCTAAAGGAAACCCTTCAGGCAGAAGGAAAAGGATGCCAGGTAGAAATCCGGATCTGCAAAAAGGCACAAAGAACACTAAAAATGGAGTAACTACATTGGTAAATACATAGTTTTTAACATTTAAATCTTTTTAAGATATAATTGACTGTTAAATCAAAAATAATTACAATGTGCTGTGGGGTTTAGAATATACATAAAAATAAAATGCATGAGAAAACAGCATAAAGGCTGGGAGAGGAGAAATTGAAGTGTACTATTTTTATACTTCTTGTACTGTGCCTGAAGTAGTATAATATCACTTAAAGGTGGGCTGTGATAAGTTAAAGATGTATACCATGTTTATATCTTTAAATCCAAAAGCAACCACTAAAAAAAAAAAATCCAAAGCTAATAAGTCAATGAAGCAGATTTTAAAATACTCAATCCAAAAGAAGGCAGAAAAATGGGAATATAGAAAATATGGGACAAAAAGAAAAGAAATAGCAAGATGATAGACTCAAACCTAACTACATCAATAATCACATTAAATGTAAATGGTCTAAATACCCCAACTAAAAGGCAGAAATTGTAAGACTGGATAAAAAAGCAAGGCCCAACTATATGTTGCCTATAAGAAATGCACTTTAAATATAAAGATACATGTGAGATAAAAGTAAAAGTATAGGAAAAGATAGACCATGTCAACACTAATCAAAAGAAAACTGGAGCCATTATATTAGTATCAGACAAAGTAGATTTCAGAGCAATATTAAATCTGGAAATTTTATGAGTATTAAATCTGACAAAGTGAAATATTATCAGAGATAGAGAAAGTCATCTCACAATGATAAAGGGATCAACTAATCAAGAGGGCATAACAATTCTAAATGTTTATGTACCTTCAACACACACAAAAACTGACAGAACTTCAAGGAGATATAGACAAATCTATAATTATTGTCAGAGATTTCAACACTCTTCTCAACAGCATACACTTTCTTTTCAAGTGTACACAGAAAATTTACCAAGATAGATCATATTCCAGGCCATAAAACAAGTCCAAATAAATTTGAAAGGATCTGAGTCAAAGTATGTTCTCTAATCACATTGGAATTAAATGAGAAATTAACACCAGAAAGATATCTGGAAAATCCTCCAATGTCTGGAAACTGAATCCTACGCTTCTAAATAACCCATAGTAAAAGAAGAAGTTGAAAGGGAAATTAAGAACTATTTTTAACTGAATGAAAATGAAAACACAATGTATCAGAATTTGAGGGGTGCTGCTAAGCAGTACTTAAGGGGAAATTTATAGCACTAACTCCCTACACTAGAAAAGAAGTTTCAAGTAAATAAGCTTGGTTTCTACCTTAAGAAACTGGGGTGGGGGGAGAGAAAATTTAACTCAAAGTAAGAAGAAAAGGAAAGAATAAAGATCAAAGTGGAAATTAATGATAGAGAAAAGAAAACAAAACAAAAAAATAGAGAAAATCGATGACACCAAAAGCTGGTTCTGTGAGAAGATCAATAGAATTGATAAACCTCTAGCCAGATCAGTCAGGATAAAAAGGCAGAAGACACAAATTACCAGTATCAGGAATGAGCAAAGCGATATCATTCAACAGGTTCTATAGATATTAAAAGGATAATAAGACAATATTATAAACAACTTTATGTCACAAAATCTGAAAACTTAGATGAAATTCTCCTTGAAAAAAACAAATTACCAAGGCTAACTCACACACCCAAAAAATAGATAACCTGAACAGCCCTATATCTATTTAATAATTTGAAATTGTAGTTAAAAACCTTCCCACAAAGAAAATTCAGGCCCAGATGGCTTCACTGGTGAATTTTACCAAACATTTAAGGAAGAAATAATACCAATTCTACACAAACTCTTCCAAAATAATTGAAGAGAAGGGAATACTTCCCAAGTCGTTTTATGAGCCAATATTATCCTGATACTAAAACCAGTGAAAGACATTTACAAATAAAGAAAACTAATAGCCAAACTCCCTCATGAACACAGAGGCAAAAATTTAAACAAAATTTTAGCAAATTGAACCCAACAATCTATTAAAAGGATAATACATCACGACCAAGTGAGGTGTATCCCAGGGCTTCAGGTTGAATTAACACTTGAAAATCCCTCAGTGTAATTCACCACACTGACAAACTAAAAAAGGAAAACCATATGAACATCTCAATATGTGCAGAAAAAGCACTCAACAAAAATTAACATCCAGGGCCAGCCCCGTGGCTTAGCGGTTAAATGCGAGCGCTCCGCTACTGGTGGCCTGGGGTTCGGATCCCGGGCGCGCACCGACGCACCACTTGTCTGGCCATGCTGAGGCCGCGTCCCACATACAGCAACTAGAGGGATGTGTAACTATGACATACAACTATCTACTGGGGCTTTGGGGAGAAAAGGGGGGAAAAAAGGGGAGGAGGATTGGCAATAGATATTAGCTCAGGGCTGGTCTTCCTCAGCAAAAAGAGGAGAATTGGCATGGATGTTAGCTCAGGGCTGATCTTCCTCACAAAAAAAAAAAAAAAAAAAAAAAAACAAATTAACATCCATTCCAGATAAAAACTAGAAATGGAAGGGAACTTCTTCAACCTAATAAAAAACATCCACAAATAACATACAGCTACCATCATACTGAATGGCAGAAGACTGAATGTTTCCCCCTAAGATCAGGAACAGGACAAGGACGTCCCCTCTCACCACTTCTATTCAACATTTTACTGGAGTTTCTAGCCAGGACAATGAGGCAAGAAGAAAATAAATAAATAAAAAGTATCCAGGTTGGATAAAAAGAAGTAAAACTGTTTTCTTAGGAAACATGATCATCTATGTAGACGACCTGATGAAATCTACAAAAAAGTTACTAGAATTAACAAATGAGTTTAGCAAGGTAACAGGTTGCAAGATCCATATACAAAAATCCATTGTATTTTTATATACTAGCAACAAATAATCAGAAATTGAAATTACAAAACAATACCGTTTACAATAGCATCAAAAATATCAAATACCAAAATTAACCATACGCTGGTTACCATAAATCAAGCCTCAATGACTTTCAAAAATTGAAATCTTTCATGGGGAGATGTTGTTTAAGGGTACTTGCAACTAGTAGATAAGTTCTGGAGGTCTAATGCACAGCATAGTGATTATAGTTAACAATACTGTATTATAGACTTCAAAGTTGCTAAGAGACAAAACCTTAATTGTTTTCACTACCAAAAAAATGATAATCAGTCGACATGATAGAGGTGTTAGCTAATGCTATGGTGGTAATCATACAGTGATATATAAATGTATCAAATCAACACTCCCATTCTGATTTATCCTTTGAACAATTAGGTGGTTTTAGGGTTTTACATTTCCAAATGCTTGGTGATTGTTTCTTAGTTCTATTGTCATTGCATTTGGTGAGAGAACACGATCAGTATGATACAGATTCTTTGGTAATCATTGGTATTTGTATTGTTTGGTATTCTTTGTACACCTTACACTTACACAATGTTATATGTCAATTATATCTCAATAAAAAAGTTGAAATCATTCACAGTATAAATCAATAAAAAAGAGATAATTGAAAAATCTTCAACTGCCAGGGAAGCAAACAATATACCTCTAAATAATCCAGGGACCAAAAGAAATTGTAATGAAGATTTAAAATATTTTTTAACCAAGTGACAGACATAACTAAACTTGTGAGATGTGGCTAAAACAGTGCCTAAAGGGAAATTTATAATCTTCAATACAAAATGAGAAAGAAGGAAGACTGAAAATCAGTGATCTAAGCTGCCATCTCAAGACGATTTAAAAAAAACAGAGAGGCCAGCCTAGTGGTTAGGTTTGCATGCTCCGCTTTGGCGGCCCGGGGTTTGCAGGTTCGGATCCTGGGCGTGGACCTACACACCGCTCATCAAGCCACGCTGTGACAGCAT
Source organism: Ceratotherium simum simum (assembly GCF_057802395.1). Classification (NCBI taxonomy): domain Eukaryota; kingdom Metazoa; phylum Chordata; class Mammalia; order Perissodactyla; family Rhinocerotidae; genus Ceratotherium; species Ceratotherium simum. Next base: position 68,546,453 of record NC_141906.1, read on the forward strand.
CCCATATACAAAATAGAGGAAAACAGGCACAGATGTTATCTCATGGTCAATCTCCCTCACCAAAAAAAAAAACGAAAAAAAGCAAAGCAAACCGAAAGAAAGTAGAACAACATACACAAAACAAAAAGACAACCCACCAACTGGAAGTAAATATTTGCAAGTCATATATCTGACAAGGAGCTAATTTCCAAAATATATAAAGAACTCCTACATCTCAACAACAAAAAAATGAACAACCTAATCAAAAAATGGGCAGAAGATATGAACAGACGTTTTTCCCAAGAAGATATGTAGATGGCCAACAGGCACATGAAAAGATGTTCAACATCACTAATTATTATGGAGATGCAAATCAAAACTACAATGAGATATCACCTCACACCCATCAAAATGGCTATAATTAACAAGGCAAGAAATAACAAGTGTTGGAGAGGATGTGGAGAAAAGGGGACCCTCATACATTGCTGGTGGGAATGCAAACTGGTGCAGCCACTGTGGAAAACACTATGGAGATTTCTCAAAAAATTAAAAACAGAAATACCATATGATCCAGCTATTCCACTACCGGGTATTTATCCAAAGAACATGAAATCACTAATTCAAAAAGATATATGCACTCCTACGTTCATCATAGCATTATTCACAATAGCCAAGATTTGGAAGCAACCCAAGTGCCCATCAACAAATGAATGGATAAAGAAGATGTGGTATATATATACGATGGAAACCACTCAGCCATAACAAAACACAAAATCATGCCATTTGCAACAATGTGGATGGATCTTGAGGGTATTATGCTAAGTGAAACAAGTCAGACAGAGAAAGACAAATACCATATGATTTCATTCATATGTGGAAGATAAACAAACAAACACATAGATAAGGAGAACAGATTAGTGGTTACCAGAGGTAAAGGGAGTAAAAAGAGGGCGCAAGGGGTAAAGGGGTACATATGTATAGTGACGGAAAAAAACTAGACTATTGGTGGTGAACCGATGCTGTCTACATAGTAGTTGAAATTATGTAACATTGTGTAAAAATCTGAAATTTACACAATGTTATAACCCAGTATGACCTCAATAAAATAATTAAAATGCAAAAAAATAAATAAATAAATTCTAGGGTATATGGCATCAGCAAATGTCTGATTAAGAGACTTCTCAGGCCAGCCCCATCGCGAAGTGGTCAAGTGCCCGTGCTCTGCTGCTGGCGGCCTGGGTTCAGATCCCGGCCGCACACCAGTGCACCGCTTGTCAGGCCATGCTGTGGCGGCATCCCATATAAAGTGGAGGAAAAGGGGCACGGATGTTAGCCCAGGGCCAGTCTTCCTCAGCAAAAAAAGAGGAGGATTGGCATGGATGTTAGCTCAGGGCTGATCTTCCTCACACACAAAAAAAGAGAGAGACTTCTCAAAATAGACCATATATATATATTTTTTAATCTTGGTGTCAAAATATTTGTATGGAAAAATATTTAGTGAGGCTGAGTGTGAGTCAGGCACTTTCTGGATGTTTTGGGTTGAGCAGATCCGTGTTCTATCAAAAACGAATGATAATGGCAGGCCCCGTGGCTTAGCGGTTAAGTGCGCCGCTCCGCTGCTGGCTGCCTGGGTTCGGATCCCGGGCGCGCGCCGACGCACCGCTTCTCCGGCCATGCTGAGGCCGCATCCCACATACAGCAACTAGAAGGATGTGCAGCTATGACATACAACTATCTACTGGGGCTTTGGGGGAAAAATAAATAAATAAAATTATTTAAAAAAAAAAAAAAAGAATGATTATCTTCTCCGTAACTGTCCAGAAGTTTCTCCACTTTTCTGCCTTAATTAAAATCTAACCCCACCTCTCACAAGAAAAAAAAGAAAGTAGAATTAAGGACATAATAAAGATAAGTGCAGAAGTTTATGAGTAGAAAACATAGAATTAAAGAATATACAAAGCCAAAAGTTGGTTCTTTGAAAACATTAGTAAATTTGATAAACATCTAGCAAGACTGATTAAAAAATAAGAAAGAAAACATGGATTATTAATCTCAAGAATGAAAGAAGAAGGTGACATTACTACAGATTCTGCAGACAATATATAAATACTGAAACTATATTTTGAACAATTTTATTCTAATAATTTTGACAATTTGGATGAAATTGATAAATTCCTTAAAATAAACCAATTTAACAAAACTAAGAGAAGAAGAAATGGAAAATTGGAATATTCTGATATCCATTAAGGAAACTGAATCTCTTCTTCCAGATCTCTGCTGGATTTCTTGTAGTCTCACTCTGTGTATGTACAGGACAGGAGTCAGATCAAGACTTAAGAGGAATGTGTAGGCAGATTTGGGGCTCCCTAGTCTTCGGCTCCCTTCTTCCCCAGATTTTTCCTTCTCAATTTCCAGCTGCTCTGGCAGCTCCGAACCTTGATCTCTGACTCGGTTCTCAGCCCAGTAAGAGCCTCTCTTACGTGGAACTCTAGTCCCCTATGTTCCACCATGAACTGGGATAAGATCTCAGGGACCTTATCTAGTTTGCTTCCCTCCTTTCAAATAACATGACCCGCTGGATGCTGCCTGCTTTGCTTAATCTCTAGTGCCTTCAAAATAGTTGGGTTTGAAAATTTCTGAAAATTTTATAACTTTGAAAAAATGATTTCAAACTTCCAGAAGAGTTGCAAGAATAATACAAAGAACTGCTATACATATTTTACACAGATTCATCAATTGTTAACACATTTCCATGATTGTTTTGACAAATGATTGATAGATAGATAGATGGATAGATAGAGACAGATGATATAGATATGTGTACATGTATGTTTGTATATATATATTTTTAATATATATGTATTTTTTAATGTATATATATTTTTGTGTGTGTGAGGAAGACTAGCCCTGAGCTAACATCCATTGCCAATCCTCCTCTTTTTGCTAAAGAAGACTGGCCCTGGGCTAACATCCATGCCCATCTTCCTCTACTTTATGTGGGAAGCCGCCACAGCATGGCTTGATAAGCGGTGCATAGGTCTGCCCCCAGGGTCCGAACCTGCGAATCCCGGGCTGCCGAAGCGGAGCATGTGAACTTAACCACTATGCCACCAGGCCGCCCCCTGTTGCATATGTATTTTTAATAGATTTTATTTTTTTGGAACAGTTTTAGATTTACAAAAAAAAAAAAAATTTTGAGAACATAGTACAGAGAGTTCAAATATACCCCACACCCAGTTTTCCCTGTTATTAATATTAGAACATTTGGTTAAAATTAATGAACCAATGTTGATACATTTTCATTAACTAAAGTCCATGCTTTATTCATATTTCCTTAGTTTTTACCTAATGTCCTTTTTCTGTGCCAGGATCCCATCCAGGGTACCACATTACATTTAGTCATCATGTCTCCTTAGGCTCCTCTTGGCTGTGACAATTTCTCAGACTTCCCTTGTTTTTGATGACCTTGACAGCTTTGAGGAGGACCGCTCAGGCATTTTGTAGAATGCCCCTCTACCGGAATTTGTTTGATGTTTTCCACACGGCTATACTGGGATTATATGTTTTGGGGAGGAAGAGCACAGAGGTTAAGTGGGATTCTCATCACATCATATCAAGGGTAGATACTATCACCAGGACTTATCACTGTTGATATTGACCTCGATCACCTGGCTGGGTTGGTGTTTGTCAGGTTTCTCCACTGTAAAGTTTCTCTCTTCCCCCCTTTCCATACTGTCCTCTTTGGAAGGAAGTTACTATGCGCAGCCCACACTTAAAGAGTGGGGAGTGATGTTCACACACTGGTTGAGGGTGGAGTATGTACATGAATGGTTTGGAATTCTTGTACATGGGAGATTTGTCTCTTCTCCTAGTTGGGATTTTTTATATTTCATTCAGAGTTTATCATTGTTATCAGCCAGAGGTTTATTCCAATACAAGCTATTGCATCATTACCTGAACTGGATCTTCCCATATCTGACATTTGTTGGACACTTATTAGGTACCATGCACTGTGCTAAACATCTTTTATGTATCTAATTTCATTTCATTCTTGCAATAACCTTACAAACTGAATACTATTATACCCATTTCATGGATAAAGAAACTGAGACTCAGAGTTACTCTGCTTGTAAACCCCATTGTATTCCTGTGTATGCCTTGCACACCATACCCTAAAAATTGGAGTGAATTTCCATATACTTTGTCCACTGAGGTTTTGTGCTGCTAGGTGAACCCTGCTCTGAATCCTCTCCTTTATACATTTCTCAGCCTATCTCTGAAGTTACCTATCCTCCTTTCCCTACAGGGCCTGGTTGTGTAGTAACTGGGCGCTTACCCCGGCTTGCCCTACAGCCCACCCCAGAATCCACTTCCATGATTTCCCATGGGCACCTGAACTCTCAGGCACAGACGGCTAGACCCTGGCCATTATAGCAGCCCTAGGGCATGAGGGGTCACAGCCCAATGCCTCTGCTCACACAAACAGTGCCCTCCCCACGGAAGGACAAAAACAATACCTCACACCTATGAAGACCTGAGAGATGTAGAAGTCTGTTTCACACTCTGAACAAAATCCCCCACCCAGATGTTGAAAGGCGAGAGAGCAGGGAGGGAGCTGACGACTCAAAAGCTGTTATGGTTGGAAAAAAAACCAACAAAACAACTTCTGGGTGGTTAACCCACCTGGCCCCACGACAACCACTGGAGGAGGAATCATGGGTGTCACTGAATGGTAAGGCTCGCCAAATTTAGAGAGTTCAACCACTCAACACACAAGGTTTTGCCCCTCCTCACCCCCACCTCTAGATGCCACATTGGGCACCGCAATGGGGTGAAAACAGGACTCAGGGGCAGAATCTCGCTTGATTTTTACAAAAGCCCTAGAAGGATGGAAGGCAGGAATTTATATCCTCACTTGACCATAGAAAATGAGGCTTAGAGATGTAAGGTGATTTGCCAAACACAGTCCAGTGAGTTGGCGAGTTATCAGACCCTACCTTGGGCTTTTCATACAGATGGTTCAATGGGAAAGACTGGGGCCAGTGCCACTACAAAAAATCAAGTAGAGGCACCTGATAATAGCGGCTGATAAACAAAGATATAGATGAAAATTGTTGGTTAAAACAGTACTCCACAAAGTTGGGGGTCATTCAGAAAGAGTAGACTGGCTAGTGTTCATCCAGGAGGGTTCTCTGTGGACAGCGTCAAATATTCTGCAGGAGGAGGGAAGAGGAGGCAGAAAGAAGGCCAGATGGGCCCACACTCCCGGGACACATGTCTCCTCTCTCTGACTGCCATCTCCTGGAGCGCTGTGCCTGGTGTGGGGCCCCGTGGGAACCATTTGGTTGCATGTGCCCCAGGAAACCATCTGGAACAAGCACTGCAGGAGACAGAACTGGAGCTGGAGTCCTTGGAAACAACCAACCTCAGTGTCTGCTCCCAGTCTCTGAGGGTTGCCAGAACCTGGCCTACTGGCACACAGTGGGGCCACATCACATGTTTACTGACTTGAGTTAGGTGCTCCCGAAAGGGGCCGAGGCACAGAGTGGTAAAGTCATTATTCCAAGATCACACAGCCAGTACGGAGCAGAAGCAAGGTTCAGCTGACTACTCAGCACTTAAGCCCTAGTGCTTTCCCCTCCACCACACGGCCTCTTGCCTCAAGGCCCAGTATAGTGTTGTTTTCTCACCCTGTTCCCTGTAACTTCTGACACAACGTCTCCCACACAGTAGGCTCTCATGAGATTTTTGTTGACCAGAGCTTAGAGGCCTGCCCCTAACACTGAGCTCAGGGGCTTTCCTTGCTAAACCACACTGGGCAGGAAGTTGAAGGATGGGGCCTGAGGAAGGAGCAAGGAGGAGCGGTCCCTGGATACTGAGCAGTGGCCATGGGCTAGGATTGGGGTGGAGGGTGGGCAGGAGGTACACCATATTGACCCCCACCACAGTCCCTGAAACCCTGACCCCTCTCCCCATGGACCCCACCCCAAGCCCACACATCCCGCCATGCGGGTCGGCTCCAGCTCTGCCCTCTGTCCCCTCTGCCTGGAACACTCTCCCCTCCCCAACTTGCCCCTCACATTTCAGCTCAAGCAGCACCTCCTCATGGAAGCTTTCTTGGGCCCTTCTCCCCAGGTCAAGTCCCAATCACAGACTCGCATACTTACCACAGTACTTACCAAAATGCAATTTTGCATTTTATTTGGGTGATTATTTGATTAACATCCATCTCCCCTTCTAAACCGTGAGCTCCAGGAGGGCTCTGCTTTGCTCACAGCGTCTTCCCAGCGTCTTGCAGTGTCTGGTATTGAGTGAACGCTCCATAAACATATGTTGAATAAATGAATGATTGAATGAATCTAGAATCAAATGTTGAAAATTGATCACTCTCTGTGGTAGGATGAAAAATGGCTCCCCAAAAGATATCTATGTCCTAATCCCCAGAAGCTGTGAAGGTTACCATATATGGAGACAGGGTCTATGCAGATGTGATTAAATTAAGGATGTTAAGGTGGGGAGGTTATCCTGGATTATTAGGGTGAGTCCTAAATGTAATCACATTTAGGCTTTTAAGAAATTTTTGTTATAAAAAGGAGACAGAGGGAGATATGACACACAGAGGAGAAGGAAACACGAAGACAGAAGCAGAGACGGGAGTGATGCAGCCACAAGCCAAGAAATCCAGCAGCCACCAGAAGCTGGAAGAGGAAAGGAAGAATTCTCCCCCAGAGCCTCCGGAGGGAGTGTGGCCTTGCCAGCACCCTGATTTCAGTCTAGAGAAACTGACTTCAGACTTCTGGCCTCCAGAGCTGCGAGAGAATAAATTTCTGTTGTTTTAAGCCACTAAGTTGTTGGTAATTTGTTACAGCCGCCCCAAGAAACAAATACACCTGCCAAGCTTGACCTTCCTTCTCACACTAAACCCCAACCCTCCTCCCATCAACCTTCTCCACGACCAGACACACTTCAGATTCGGGGAAGGAGGAGAAATCACAAAAGAAAAGAAAGAAAGACGACAATGGAAAAGAAAGAGAGGAGAGTTGAGGGAGAAAGTCTAGAGCATGAGCACGCAGAGGGAGTGTATTTACTCAGAGGCTGGAGGCAGGCCCAGAGCTGCAGGAAGAAGAGCCCCATGTCCATGCTTCCCCCACCCTTCCCCCAGTGGGTGTTCTCAAGGTGAAGTGGGAGAGGCTGAGAGTTCTCAAGTCCTCTGTTGATCTGTCTGTCAGCCACCGGCCATGCTCCCCATGGAGAAGCCAACTTACAGCCACGTGAGCCTCCCTCACTGGCCTCCAGCCCCACACTGGCCTTGCTGTTCCCAAATACGCCATGTACACTCCCACCCCAGGGCCTTTGCACTTGCTGTTCCCTCTGCCTGGAATGCTCTTCATCCACATATCCACATGGCTCATTCCTCACCTCCTTCGGGTCCTTGTTCAAATGTCACCTACTGGGTGAGGCCGTCCCTGACCACCCTATTTAAAATTGTAACACTTTACCCCATTCCCTAGCCATTCCTTATTTCAATGTTCTCTGTAGAACTTATCACCCTCTGACACTCTACATATTTACCTAATTTATTGACTATTTACATGTCTCCTCCCTCCAGAATGAACACTCCATGTGGCAGGGGTTTGGGCTGCTTTGTCTGCCTAGAATGAAGCCTGGTACATGGTAGGTAGTCAATAACTATTTGCTGAATGAATAAATATTTTCAGAGGGCCTCTTTCTGGGTAAAATGGAGGTGCTGGGCTGGGAGCTGTCAGGCGGGAACAGCTGGGAGCAGGATGATAATGCCTCTGCTTCCGAAACCATCAACCCAGCCACCTCTTCTGCAGGTCTCAGTGGCAAACACAAACCTCGTCAGGGCTTTTTTTTACAGTTTCTAGTCATTTTCATACCCATGTGACTTAAGAGGCCTGGCACTGTGGGATAATCAGAGATCCCACGCTGGCTGCCTTGCGTTCTGGGTCTCTCACAGGGGGACACAGCTGTACCCTAACACCTGCCAGCAGGCCCCAACCCCTACAGCTGGGACTGTCCCATCTGCTTTTCTTGTCTGTGGCTGGTGTGGGCAGGGGCGGAGAGGAGGCGGAACATGGTGTAGTAGAGTCAGACAGACCTGGACTGGACCATTTGCTGAGTCACCTTGGGAAAATCAGAGAACCTCTCTGGGACTCAGTTTCCTCCTCTGTAAAATGGGAAAAGAACACCTCATATAGGGTCAGATGAAGTAATAATAGCACATTACCCAATACAATAATAAACTTCCTTTCCCCTGCTCTTTCAAACTAAACATCCCCCAAGGCAAACACAGTTTCTTCTCCATTTTTATCCCCTGGTGCCTAGCACGGTGGCTGACACACAGCAAGTACTCAACGAACGTTAGCAGATTTGTGCTGTTGACCCAAGAGTGAGAGGGGCCACGAGGAAATGTGGCAATTATGGACTTTGTCATCACAGTGGGACCTCAGAGGAGCTGAGTTACTGACTTACGCTTTAATATGTGGTGACCAGAGTGGGCATGGGGAGGAAAATTAAATGGAGAAGGAGAAGAATAGAGTCCCGTGCTCAAGGACACGGTGTAATAGAAAGAGGCTACTGGACCAGGAGCCAGAAGTAGTACCTCATTATGTGGTTGGACAGGGGGCATCTCCGGGGACCGAAGGATGCGCAAGCATCCAGCACTCACACGGAAACCCTTCTGTTAACTTATAAATGTGGACACAAGTAGTGACCACTTATAAGAATTTCATGAACCTCAGAGCATTGGTTTACTCCAGCTTTCTGCAATTAGGCTTAGAATTTCTACAACTTGTAACATTATACACGAGTCACTTATTTGGAACTTTATACTGTGCATCAAAGTGTTGAAAAAATTGTAGATATTTCTGAATATTTATCACTTAATCAAGAACTTTTGTGTTAAAAATTTATTTGCCGGGGCCGGCCTTGTGGCATAGCGGTTGAGCGCACGCGCTCCGCCGCGGCGGCCCAGGGTTCACAGGTTCAGATCCCGGGCGCGCACCGACGCGCTGCTGTCAAGCCATGCTGTGGCGGCGTCCCATATAAAGTAGAGGAAGATAGTCACAGATGCTAGCCCAGGGCCACTCTTCCTCAGCAAAAAGAGGAGGACTGGCATTGGATGTTAGCTCAGGGCCAATCTTCCTCAAAAAAAGAAAAAAAAATTATGTGCCAAATCAAAGTTTTAAGAAGTATAAACATGAGCTCACCATACACAAGAATTCTAAAAAGCTGCAGAAGAAATACTAAGTTTTCTCTCCTGGGTCCTGAGAATGTTCTACTTGGGTTCCTTTCTTGAGGAGAGCGGCTGGGGCAGGAGAGAAGGGCATGTTAGTGAAGGCAGGAAGGAGGCTGGCTACTGGCTACTGGAGAGACCAGCAGGATCTCCCCGCCTCAGTCACCCAAACGTTGGTTTGTGAAAAAGAGTTGGGAAGAAGGTGAGAACATTGACTGACTTGTTCTTATGTCCTAAAAGGTCAGATGGTCACGGAATGAATCTGAGGGTAAGGTGTGAACTTGCCGTTATCTATACGAGCTGTTCCTCTCTGACTTTCGTTTTCTTATAAATTATAAGAACTTCAACTCCGCCCTAGGACTGTAGAGCTTCCCTCTTCCATGCCCCCCTCCCACACACCCATCTGCCGAGTGCATGTGCACACTCACTGTTCAACATCCCAGCTGACCTCCGGTTATTATTTCTCGTACTTGCCATTAATTCTGTGAAAGAGGAAAGGCCATATTTCTAATACATCCTAGGGAAAGTTCTGGAACAGAAGCAGGGGGACAGATAATTGACTTCCACGCAGGGATTCCAGGATTCCCTGGGGACATCGAGATCTTCTGGAGCCATGAGGGACAGGGAAAAGAGGCTTCGGGTTGCGAGCTGGTCAAGATATGCTAGGCCTGGCAGCAAACAGAGAAGAAACTCAATCCATAAGAAAAATGACAATAATACTAATACCACACGTATGTTACACCTTAGAGTTTACAGAACAGTTTACATACTATCCCCTGACAGTACATGCACCTGATAAGGCCAGTCTCTGACTAATTTTTGTATCCCACAGTGCCTAGTGAAGGGTACTTAACAAATATTTGTTTGTATTAATCCTCTTAACAACCCCAATAGGTTGGAAGAAGAGGTATCATCCTCATTTTACAGCTAAGAAATCTGAAACCTGGGAAATTTATGACTTGCCCAAAGTCACAGAAGACAACTGATGACCTGGGGTTTGACCCCCAGTCTTGGGTCTTCCCAACCAGCACTCTTGCTGCTACCAGATATAGGGTGGAACGTACATCTCTAAATTCTTGAAGCTAAAAACTGTAATTCAAGAGGTTTCAAGCAATTTCTCCATCACAGAGTAGTAATTAGGATGCATCTTTAGGTGGGATCCTCCCTCTGTCCTGGTGAACGTTCTTAGTCATGTCAATATAAAGTAAGTGTGTGCCCAAAACCTGGACATTCAGTGCTGGGTCCCAGGCAGGGGCCTCAGACTGAGGTGTTACAGACTTTGTTTGGTGGTGTCGACTGAGTATCTCCTTTGCAGAACCACAGCCCTGAGAAGTTAGAGAAACGGTTTTCCCCAAGTCTCAGTTTAGGCAGTCCCATCCCACTGAAAATCGGTTCTTTGTCCCCGTATTGCTCACAAAAGACCAGGAGCCCAGATAACGGCAGGAGGAGCAGGCGTACCCAGTCTCTTCCCCTCCAAGGAGGAACGACTGTGGCAAGGCCCAGGATTGGGCCTGACGTGCCCCTGTCTGGGCCACCTAGCTGCTGTCCCACCTGTGCTGTGATCTAAGGCTAAGGTAGACTTAAGGAAATATACCAGCAACTTAGCCCTATGTGGGCCATTGGAGCCAGACTATACCTTCAAGGTGGGGCTAGGAATTTCCCTTAAAGGATATTGATATTTCTGCTGTGAATCATCTTAAATCAAAAAAAAACTGGCTTTGGGCAAGGGAAGGAAGGTCTGTCCTCTCTCTAGGGGCAAGAAAGGTGTTCAGAGAGGTTCAGAGATTTCCAAAGGTGGGAAGTTAGGTGATCTCTCCCTGCCACAAAGACTGCCAGAGCTTAAGGAAGGTTTTCAGATGGGACTGAACTGGTGGAAGCTCCGAGTAGCTACTTTTTGAAGTAGTTATCAACTATCTCTTTGGTACTTTTGTTATTTGCAAGCCTCTACCAGCATTTTAAAATGTTACGGGCCCTGTGATGGGCCTGTGTCCATGCTTCAAGCAAGCAGCTTCAGCCCAGAGGCCACCATCGTGAAACTAAGAGGTGACCTACGAGACCACCAGGACGGCTCTGGGTATGTGAGGCTTCCCTGGAGAACCCCACAAGTTATGTGCAGTGGGAAGCCAAGAGCAGATGGACTTCCTGCTTTTGTGGAATGGGGGCTCAGACTGCTAAATTTAGAATTAAAAGAAAATGTCACCCCTAAAAACTGGAGACATCAAAGTCCTCTGGACAACAGAAGGAAGACACAGCTGCTTCTTGAAATGACAAGGGATATTTTTGTTAATGTTCTATTCTTAACCTCTTGCATCCTGAGTTCACAAAGCAATGGCAATGGGCTAGGTCCTCATTCTTCCTGACAAGATGATTTCCTTGAAAATCGCTTTGGAGGCAGAGAGGGATCCCAGGTACATTCAAACAGCCCAGTCATCCTGGGGTGGGGCGGGGCTTAGCACAACACACAGCCTGCAGAGAGGCCAAGTGAACACAGACACTGGGAGTGGGGGCTGGATCCCTCTAGTCAGTATGAGGCCTTTCTGCTGAATATTTCTACTAACCACATCCCCTCTCATTTGGGTAGCCTTTTTCAGTTGTCAGAACACTTGTGCATCTGGCCTTACAACAGCCCAGGAAGGTTTCAATTATTCCAATCTTGTCAATGGCTAACAGAGGTACAGGGACTGGTCCAAGGGCACACAGCTGGCAGTGGCCGAGCTGGGGCTAGAACTAGGTCCCTTGTTTCCCAGACCCCCGGGCTCCTGCCTGCAGGATTCTGAACACTGGGCACTCACTGAGAATGAGGTCCCGGGCAGATTGCAGGCAAGAGAAGGCTGTTAGTCCCAGCTCTACTGATTCAAAGGGAATCAGCCGGGGAGGTCCCTCACCTAGGAGAGCAATATTTCTTCCCCTTTCCTCTAGGCTGAGGGGCACAACACCCTCACACAGTCCTCAGAGTTCTACAGGCTCAGCTGCTGTGGCATGTCAGGCAAAGAGAAGTGAACCTCAATCAGGAGACCAGGGTTTTGATTCTGCCACTAAGAAGAAAGTCACCCTGGCTAGTCACCTCCATGTTCTGGGTTTCCTCTTCTATTTAAAATGCAAATCCGTCATGTCCCTCTCCCGCCCAAAACCTTTCAGGGATGCCTATCACCCCCCCAGCTAAAATTCAAATGACTCCCCATTCAAACCTGAGTCACCATCTAAACAGAGTAGAGAGGGACATTTAGAAGGGGGTTCTGTCCCTTCTGAGCTCTTTTCTATTCATCCAGGGGGGAGTCAGGCAGACAGTGAATGGATGTGGACATCAATTAGGTCCTGTAGACAACAGCCAGAAGGCTCCTCCCGGGGCTGGGGCTGGCCCTTGGCGGCCCCTTCACCTTACATCTGTGATTCTCCTTGACCTAATGACTGTCCCCAGGCAGTTTCCTTCTCTCTGTCTCTTTCTCGGGGTCAGTTCCGTCTAGGTTTCTCTCCTTGTTATGTATAGCTCTGACACTAGTCACAAGGCCTGGAACTTCCCTAATTCCTAGTCCCGGGACAGAAACTGCAAGTTGTCACTGTTACCACACTCAAGCATGGACTTCCTACCCTCTCAGATGCCCATACTACCCCCCAGTGATGCGCATTTAGAAGCATCATCCTGAAGACCAAGATACAGTAAAGCGAAAATGAGACAGTGGAGCCGTCCAAGGCTCAAAATTTGCCCTAAAAATTTCCCGGTGTGGCCATGGGGGCAAGATATCTACCCAGCTCTGTCCACAGTTCCCTGGGGTTCACCACATTCCCTCTACGCACAACACTCAGCCCTGAGCTGTTCCTCCTCCCCCGCCCTCACTCTCTCTTACTCTCTTTCTCAACTCACTAGTCTTTTGTCTTTTCCAAGAACTCTCCCAAGACTGGGGAGGGTATTGTTTATATAGTGGTGAAGCACGAGTTCTGGAGTCAAACAGACCTGGGCTGTAACCTTAGCTCTGCCACTGCTGGCTAAGTGACGTAGAAAGTGATGTAGTCTCTGACCTCACTTCCCCATCCACCAAACACTGATAATAATGCTAATCTCACGGGCAGTAATAAGGATTAAATGAGACAACGTTTGTGCATTAATCAGGGTAGTTAACACTAGCTACTGTAACAAAAACTCCAAAACCTCGGTGGCTGGATACAACAAGAGCTCACTCCTCACTCAAGTGAGGCTGATGTAGATTGGGGGTCTTTCCTGCATAGCTCCCCTCCAAGAGGTGATTCAGGGACCTAACTCCTTCCATCCCCTTGGAGGCCTCCACTGGGCCCCCTCCACCTGGATGACAGATGGCAAGACAGAATTAGAGGCTAGGCCATGAAGTGGCACCCATCAATTCAACTTTACATTGGTTAAAACCCAGTCACATATTCCACCTAATTGCAAAGGAAGCTAGGAAATATAGCTGTCCTGCGCGCCCAGGAAGAGGAAATGGGATTGTTAAGCATTTAGCCAGTCTCTGCTACAATTATTTAGCATAGTGCCTAATACATAGTAAGATCTCAATAATGGAAAGGTACTATTATAATTACTTTCTATTATCTGTCCTGATACTGGTACGAATATCAGAAATCACAGAACTTTAGGGTGGACTTTTCGGGAACACTGAGCATAAATAACTGAATACAAACCAAAACAAACATATGAATTTCTTAAAAAAAAAAAAAAAGATATGGTAATTACGTGTCTGACATACCTCCTGTTCTGGGTATTTTCTATGAGGCAACAGAATACATTGGAATAGCCTACATTCAAATGTTGACTCTGCCCTCACCAAAACGTTAACGTATGTCAGCCATAGGGGTTTTCTCATCTTAAAACAGGAACGCTACTTTATCCACTTCACAGAGTTCTTAAAAAATGCCATATTCCAGGGCCGGCCCCATGGCTTAGCTGTTAAGTGCGCACTCCGCTACTGGTGGCCCGGGTTCAGATCCCGGGCACGCACCGACCCACCGCTTCTCCGGCCAGGCTGAGGCCGCGTCCCACATACAGCAACTAGAAGGATGTGCAACTATGACATACAACTATCTACTGGGGCTTTGGGGGGGAAAAATGCCATATTCCCTCATCTCTAAGTATATACTTTCCTCTGTCTGGAACACCCTCCCTATCTGCTCTTCACCCAGCTACCTCCTACTCATCCCTCAATTCCAGTTTAGATGTCACCTCCTCCAGGAAGCCTTCCCTATCCTCTACCCCAGTTCTGGTCGAATGCCTGTTTCCTGTGTCTCCACGTTACCCTGTACTTCGCTTCCCAGGGTACTTACCACCGCATATTAAAATCTCCGTTCACTTTCTGTCTCTAGCTAAACTGTTAATTTGTTGGGGGAAGGGACCTTGTTTTGATCACCATTTTATCCCCAGCCTCAATACAATGTCTGGCTGATAATGAGTGTGCAGTAAATGTTTGTCATATGAATGAATTAAGAATCCTGATACTTCTTCAAAACAGTAATGAGGTAAGAATTTTAAACTCTTATAACTTGACAAAAAAATAAAAGTAAAGACAAGTTCAGAATGAAATAGCACAGTGTACTCTGCCTTAAACCGGCCAGAGGGAACTAAGAAGTCATTTCAGAAAGCAGCCACACCCCTTGGGTCATGCCTCAGTACTTCTGAGCAATTGGCCACTCTTAATCTCTCAGTTGAGCAACAGAGAGTCCAAAAAACATCCTCACACATTAAAAGCTGTGGGATTCTTCCTCCCAGCTGCTCTGAGAGTGTGGTAACGAGAACTGTTCCCTTCAGGCAGCCCTGATTGACCTTGTGTCCTGTTGGGCCTGGGAGAGTGGGCCCACTCTCCACGAAGCTGGAGCATCCCTTACCTTCACTGACCATCAACAAAAAGTGAGGTCTTTCTAGTCCCAATGTAGACCTGCAGAAACAGCGTGGGACCCCCAGCTCTCAATACGCACACATACTCTGAAGCAAGTATCACCTCGAACAAAAGTGAAGCAAAGTTTGTGAAGCAGACAAAGATGCCTTTATATCTTCTGTCCACCTGGAGTGAAGTCTCAGATGAGCCAAGTGACACAGAGATGCAAGTAACTGATCATGTGTTACCCAGTTCTCTAGGAGTGCTATTACCTAGCAGTAAAAATAGCTCTAAACGTGAGATTTCAGGCAAGCGAGGGAAACCAAAAGGGGCGGGAAGACGTCGTGGGCACCCCTCCAAAAATACTGTCTGGTAGAGGACCGCCTACTTTACCGCTGGTTTAGCTCAGAGCCGTACACCGAGGTACTAGGGCAACACCAAGACTCACACAAGTGTCCTCTCACAGGTCCCCTGAGCGCCTGGGACAGTTTCCTTCCCCACTCCAAGCCGCTGCGGCCACATCTCCATCCCAACCCTACTCGTCCGGTAAAATCAGCTCTGACACCCTCACCCCACCTTCCAAACCCAAGTGGACAAGGTGTCATCACCTGCGCCCCAACACACAGAGACACACCCACACGCGCACTTCTCCAGGCTACCCAGATCTCTTTCACCTGATCGCACCGGGGGCGCAGGGGGCAGGGAGGGGAAGAGTTGGCCGGGGCCCCGCGCCCGCCCTGACAGTCCTGCATCCGCATCCTCCGCACCGGCGGGGCGGGCCGCCCTCGCCTGCGGGTACCCGGACCGGCACCGGCTCCGGGACGCTTCTGCCTCGGGGGCGGGGCGTCTCGAGGCCCCGCCCCCCCCTTGACGTCAGTCTCGCGGGGCGCGGGCGGGGCAGGCGGCCGGAGCTTCCAGTCGCAGTTTGGCGGAGCCGTGGCTAGAGGCGCGCAGCCTGGCTTGGGCTCCCTGTCCGGCTCCGGAGGATGCGGCGCGCCCAGGATGCTACTGCGCCTGCTAGTGCCGCTGGCGGCGCTCCTCAGCCTGCGCCTCGGCCCCCGCGCGCACGGTAAGGCTCCGGGGCCCGGCCCTGCCCTGCCCTCTCCGCGCCCGCCCGCTGGGCTGTGTGGGTGGCCAGACCCGAGTCACACCCGTCGTCACCCCACGCTGAAGTTCTGCGTCCCCCGGAGAACCCCGTGTGGCTGGGCCTGCGGGGAGAGGGGCGCTCATTATCTCCCCCCCTCCCCGAATCGCCCTTATTCTGGCAAGCTTGGGTCTCAGGCTCACTCGTTGTGGAAGTGGAAGAGGCTGAGATTGATTGGGGGAGGGGGCAGTGTGGATAGAGAAGTTAAATGACCTCCCCAACACACACACACAACACACACACACACACACACACACACACACACACACTCATCGTCCACGGGCGAGTCATAAAGTTAGCCCTGGCTTTTTTGTTGTTCTAGTTCAAATAATGGGACGGCTTGTCACCCTGGGGAATGACTTTGATCCGCTATCTGACTCTACCTTCCCTCCAATTAACCTATTTCTGCCCGGTGCCATCTCACCCCATCCCAGCTCTTCCCCCCGCCCCATTACCCCCATCTGATCATCTCTGCTCCTTCTGTAGCCCCAATGAACTCCCATTGCCACCCGCCTCCCTCCTCCCTCCTCCTACACCTTAGCCCAGTCTCCTAACCCAGCCAGCTGTCCTGGAAAGTTTCTGTGACTGAGAAGAGTAAACTCTAGAGAGAGAGAATGAAAGGGCGGGGAGTTGGAGGGACCAAGAGCAGAGGGAGGGAGAGCAGAGACTGAAACTGCTTCTACGTGACGCCAGAATACGAAGTAAAACAGGCAGTCAGTCATTCCCATGACCGAGAGCTGACTGGGGATGTGCAGCCCAAACACCACAAAGACCCACTGCATTTTTCACTTTCTATCTGATGTTTTGAAATCGAGACACAGACTTGAGGATCAAAGACAGTATAAGACGGAAAGCAAGGGGCAGGGACAGATGTGCTTTCTAAGTGAGAATGACAGTCAGAGAAAAGAAGCATTATTAGAGAGACGACGATAAGTCAGAGAACAGGCGAAGCCTGAGAGAGTCGCTGTCAGAAGGGGGGACATTAAGGGATTAAGGAGAGAAGAGGAGCTGACTGTGGGTATTGGCCTTGACCTACTTCATTGCACTTGATCCTAAGATTCTTAAAGTAGGTGTATTTATTGCATTCTTACAAATGCGACAGCAGGTTCAGCGAGGTTAAACAATTTGCCCAACTCACACTGGCAAGTGCTGGTTTGAGGCTCCTGAAGTTGGCGTTTCCCGTAGTGCATGGTGTGTGTTGGGAGGGAGAGGGAGACAGGAATTGAAAATGGTCTTCAGGGAGCCGGCCTGGTGGCGTAGTGGTTAAGCTCACATGCTCTGCTTTGGTGGCCCGGGGTTCACAGTTTCGGATCCAGGGCGCGAACCTATGCACTGCTCATCCTGCTGTGCCGGCGTCTCACATGCAGAATGGAGGAAGATGGGCACAGATGTTAGCTCAGGGCCAATCTTCCTCACCGAAAAAAAAAAATGAGCATCAGTATTTAGTATCTCACCTGTAGCCAAGGGTGCTAGCTCTTTGTGGAAATGTCCTCAGCCCAACCTAGAATCAGAGCTGCTTCATTCTGTCTGTCCTCACCTGGCCTGATGCTGGGCATCTGTCTATAGGTAAAGCCTTTCTAGAAGCCGGGGAATGGGGGAAGCACTCAGCTAGAGTGTTGCCCAGGAGACCTGTGAAGAGAAATAGGCAGATGCCAACAAGCAGGGTATCTGTGTACCCAAAGACCTCCGGAGAAGGGGGCCTTGGGCTGGAGCCAGGCGTGGGGCCAGGGTGGATGGGGGGCAAGCCTTGGGATGGGGCTAGAGCAGGGACAGGGACTGGGCAGAGGCAGGGACTAGCTCATCTGAGAGCTCATTGTGGACATCCCTTAGCCCTCAGCACCTGCCTTCTCACCTGGGATGCATCAGACCCAGCTTGGCTCTTCTCAGCCACCACTTCTGCTCCTGACCACAGACAGCGCGGGATAGGGATTTCAGGGCACAGCACTAGCTCTGGAATCAGACGTATCTGGATTCAAGGCCCCAGTCTGCCCCTTACTAGCTCCACTCTGCCGCTTACTAGCCCCATTGGCCTTGGGCAAGTCACTTAACCTTTCTGAACCTTCATTTCTTCTCCAGTAAAATTGTAGGCTGTTGCGATAATTAAATGAGACAATATACGTCAGGTACTTAGCAGAGTGCTCAGCTCATAGTACAATACTCAATAAACAGGAGCTGTTAGGATGCTTGCCACCATCACCATCCTCATCTTCATCTCCGGGAGGTGGGCCCTGCTAGCTCTGGGACTGACACTCTTCTTCCTGGGGACAGGACTGCCCAGCCCTCCATCTGTGTGGTTTGAAGCAGAATTTTTCCACCACATTCTCCACTGGACACTCATCCCAAATCAGTCTGAGAGTACCTACTATGAAGTGGAGCTCCTGAGGTAAGGAAAAGTGAGGAAAGGAAGTGAGTGAGGGAGTGCGTGAATGCATCCCCTTCCACTTCTCTGGCACCGGAAGATACCTCTCATTACTGAAGTGACACCAGGAGGGACCCTGGCACATATCTATCAGTTGACAAGTATTGATTGAATCTCACACGTGCTGAGTAGTGTGCTGGGAGCTCTGGGGTGAGAAAGCCAGGGTATTGCCTTTACCCTCAAGATTTTTCCATCTTACTGGAAAAACAGGAAAAGCATCCATAACGTAGTTGGTGAACGAGGAAACCCCACTGACTGCAAATGGAATTGGGAAAAGGGAGAAATTAGGCTGTGCTGCAGGGAGGAGCAAGTCTTCCTGGAGGAGTTTGGATTTGAGCTGCTCATATTCCAATCTAAGAGTCTTCTAGAGCACAGAGAAGTTGCTACTGGGTCCCAGAACCAAGCGAGGTCCCCTTGCAATTAGATGCCCTAGACTAGAGGAAATACCCTGAGGACTGTACCCTCGTGGGAGCTCTCTCCCCTGGCCTCTTCCATCCCTCTTAAAGGAGGTGGGCTTGAGCACAAGTTCCTCTGCCAATGCCCACCCTGATATCTCCCCAGGTATGGAGAAGAGTCCTGGAAGTCCATCCCCAGCTGTAACCAGACCCTGGTGCTGTCCTGTGATCTCACCATGGTGACCCTGGACCTGTACCGCAGCAATGGTTACCGAGCCAGAGTCCGGGCAGTGGACGGAAGCCAGCACTCCAACTGGACCATCACCAACACTCGCTTCTCTGTGGATGAAGGTGCTTTTCCTTGCCCAGGCCTAGAACATGGTTTTTGGGGTACCCTCCAGCCAGAAGCTCTAGTCTAGAACTTTTCTCTTTGTTCCTGTAGAGAACATGTCAGCCCAGCTTTGTGGCGGGGGACCTAGTTGCCCAAACAAGCCTGAGTAAGGACTTCGGAGAAGCTTTAGATGAAAATAGCCAAGTTGTTCAAGATTTAAAAGGGAACTGGAGTTGTTTATCCTACAGAAGAGAAGTCTTGGGGTGACTTGAGTCACAAGGGCCAGGCCTGTGTACTTGTAGGGTTCCAGGAGAGGAAGCGAATCCATAATCACTCAGCGTAGGGCAGCCAGCAGTAGGGAGAATTTGGATCAGGTCTTCCCCATTTTAGGGATGAACTCCCAGGGGTCAGGATGTGAGGCTTTGAAGCAGGGAGGTGCTACTAAAGAAAAGTTGGGAGTCTCTTTTTGGAGACATAAGAGAAAAGGATAGGCCCCAAACTTGATGTAATTCTTCCATTCTGCAGACTGGGGTTGACCATGCTCTGTGTGTGTGGCAAGCCTGCTCTGCAGAATTCAGTCAGAAGCGATGGTTGAGGTGGTCATTGGCTCCCAAATGCCTGCCCACAGGCCAGTGCTCAGCTGGCTGCAGAAGCATTAGCTGGGGAATGTGTTTAAAATAGATGTTTCCAGGGCCTAGCTTCAAAAATTCAGGTTCACTGTGTCTTGAGTGGGCCTGGGGCATCTGTAATTTTAATGTGTTCCCCAGGAAGTTGTTCTGCCAGGTTGGGAAAACTGTGGCCCCAGTTTTAGAGTGGGTAAAGCTTGACCCTGGAGGCCAGGCATGGGTGGGGGACCCCGGCTGTCCCCAGCCTGCAGGCCTCATGGTTTTGCCTCCCCACTCAGTGACTCTGACAGTTGGCAGCGTGAAGCTCGAGATGCTCAAGGACATCATCCTTGGGACCATCCAGCCCCCCAGGCCCAAGGTGGCCCCTGCAGGCGACACATACGAAAGTATCTTCCAACACTTCCGCGAGTATGAGATTGACGTTCGCAAGGGACACTCTGCGGTATGGGATTCCCTGAGGCCACAGGCCCCGGCTCCCTGGGCTTCTGTCACCTGGGCTGGAAGCACCTTTTATGCACCCCTGGGGAACTTTGCTGCAGAGTAGAGGGAGGTCGTAGGGGCGGGGGAGGGAGTTGAGATGACCTCAGTCCTCAAACCGGTGCTCCTGCCAGGTGGCAGGGAAGACGCTGCCTACCAGGTGTCAGGCACCACACAAGACTTTTTATAACTATTGTTTCAATCCCGTTGCACATGGATATTTTATTCCATTTTATAGATGGGGAAGTGAGGCTCCGAGAGGCTGTGCCATTGCCCCAGGACCCTCCCATAAGTGGGAGATCTGGAATCTGCAAAATCCATCCTCTTTCTTTTCTACCACAGTTGATTCCAGCCCTTTCTGGGAAGGTCTCTTCATCTATAAAACACTTCCTTTTCTCTTTTAATACAAAATAAGTCATGGTAATCACAGAGATCCTGGGCTGCATTCATCGTACAGAGTTTGTTATCTTAGAAAAAGAACACTGAAGCAGGTTGGCCTAGATTGTCTCTAGATGCCCCCCCCCCCCAAGCTCTCAGCTTCTCTGTACCATGAAACAGGATATTTTGTTTATTGCTGTTGTTGCTTTCATTTCAGTTCCTAAACAAGAAGGTACAACATGAAAACTTCAGCTTCTCAGCCACTGGAAAAGTGGGAGAGTTCTGTGTCAGGGTGAAACCATATGTCAGCTCCCGACTGAACAAGGGTATATGGTCAGAGGAGGCGTGCATCGTGGTCACCCCTCAGTGTGAGTCGGTCAGGGCTCTTGCCGGGCAGGAAGGGAGGCAGGAAGGGCCTTGCACAATCTGAAAAGCATGCGTTGAGTGCTGCTGTTGCCAGGCACTGGCTGGGCACGCCCCCACATAGCTGTCCATCCTCACGCAGCCGTATGAGAGAGCTCCTGTTGTCCCATTTTAGAGATGAGGGAACGGAGGCTCAGTGCGTATAAGCAGTTTGCTAGGGCTAGGTGGCAGAGCCAGGTCTCCTGATTCTGCAGGTGCTTCCACTTGAGGACAGCTGCTCTTCCCAGGATCTCCCCCTCCCCCCCAGCCACTGTCATTCAGCTGTGGTAGTTCCTGTTTGTCACATTCCTCTGCTGTCCTTCCTTGGAGCTGGGGGCACAAAAGGCCTTCTCCTCACCCTTCCTCCCCCTCAGAGGAAGAGGAACTGAGCCTACTCCTCACCACAGCTGCTCAAGTCAACAAATAAGGCCCTGGGCTCCCAGCCGGGTGCTGGGAAAGGAAGGAGGGAGAGAGGATAGAGATGTGAAGACCATGGTCCTGCCTATGAGGATCTTACAGGCTGGCTGGGGAGGCAGGGTGTGCCCAGAGGAAGCTGTAACTAGCAGCTCAAGACAAGTGCCTGATAAATCATGCCTACAGTCAGTGCGCTGGGAGTGCCCAGTCCAGTGTGGGCAGAGTCCAGAAATGACCAGAGTGACACCGACATTTGCACAGTACATTTTAGCTAATGAAGGACACTCACGAGCACATTTAAGCCTCACCCACATTTAAGCAGAGCGAGGCCCCACCTGTGTGTCAGCAGCTTTAAGAGCTTTGCAGCGTTCACTCAATGATCGAAGAAACAGTTTTGTGTACAGGTCTGGGTTCAAATCCCAGCTTTACCACTAAGAGGTATACGACCTTGGGTAAGTTACTTAACCTCTCTGGGCCTCAGGATCCTGATCTATAAAAATAGGGATGATAATGGTCTTTACCTCCTAAGTTGTTGTAAGGATCATAACATAAGTAAAGGACTTGGTAGATGGTAAGTGCTGTGTCCGTCACAACTGTCTTATGTGGGAGGCGATATTATTTTTCCCATTTTATAGATGAGGAAACTGAGGCTCAGAGAGGCTGAGTAATTTGTCCACAGCCTCACAATTAGTAAGTGGTGGAGCTGGGATTTGAACCCAGGTCTGGCTGCCAAGGTCTCTGTGCTTACCGGCTGCACCACCCTGCCTCGCTGCTCCGTGTGCTGTAGTGCGAGTCGTGCGCAGAGAGCTGGAAGAAGAGTCAGTGGGTAGTGAGGGAACCCTTCAGGGCAGAGGTGGGAAGGCCAGGCAGGGATTCCCAAGGACCCAAACGCGTCTAGAGTTGTGGCATAGAAGTAGCCTGGGGAGTCACCTGGGTCACTCGCCGAGTGGCCGTGGAATGGCTGGGGATTGCCCCTCCGCGTCCCACGGTGCCAGGCCACAAACGCATCTCTCTGGGCCTGCAGATTTCACCGTGACCAACTTCAGCATCTTCTTCGCCTTCCTCCTGCTGCTCTGTGGAGCCCTGGCCTACTGCCTGGCCCTCCAGCTGTACGTGCGGCGCCGGGGAAAGCTGCCCGCCGTCCTGGTGAGTCTCACAGGGAGCCCACTGCCCCGTCCCTCCCAGCTGCACCAGGACTCCAGGAGGCTGGGAGCGCCCTCCCAGACAGTCCACTCCCTCAGCCCTCACATTCTCCAGAGGTGCCTTCCTCAGGCACGGTGGGGATGGAGGGAGGACTTGAACTCTAAGCCCAGTGCTGAGAAGGTTACCTTCTAGTGGCCCAGATAAAACATGTGCTGAATAGTCCCAAACCCCCATGCGTCATTCTGTTACTATTTACAGTCATGTGTCACTTAACGAGAACACATTCTAGAAATGCGTGGTTACATGATTTCGTTGTTATGTGAACATCGTAGAGTGTACTTACACAGACCTAGACGGTATAGCCCACTACACATCTAGGCTACATGGTACTCATCTTATGCGACCACTGCCAGATACGTCATTGACTTAAACGTTGTTATACAGCGCATGACTGTACTAATAAATGGCTATAGACCAGCCCCTGTGCATAAGTACCTCTGAGGCAGATACAGTTATTATCCTCATTTTACAACTCTCTATGAAAAATAAGGAGAGAGACAAAGACCCTCTGAAATTATTTTGAGTAAGAACTCCAGGAAGTGGGGAGGTGGGGAGTGAAGAGGGGTGGGACTGCCTGGCCTAATTAGGCCCTTTGTCCAAGCAAAAAAGCACTGTGTTCCTAGCTGCAGTGCCCTGAGTAGAGAGGTATGATAAGGAGACTGGAGACAGACCCCCCCCACAGCCTTAGGGGATCATAAAGTTCTTCCTTGTGTCTAGCTGAAGTGTGTAACTCATTATCTTTGCTCTGTGCTCTGGAGAGATTCGGTTCCACAAACACACCTGCACCTGTTGAACAAGTGCTTTGAGCATATTCTATATGCAGGGCCTGGAGCCAGGATGGGGTGGTGTGGAGATGAGAGTGCCGTGGGGCCTGCCCTCGGGGATGGATAGCTAGAAAGCAGAGGGGTGGGGGACAGGTGGTCCTGGTACACTGGATGGGAGATTCAGAGTCAGGCATCAGGAAAAGCATCTAGGAAGAGAGTCAATGAGGTGGCAATTGAGCTACAGTTACTGAGCACCTACGATATGCAAAATGTTGTGTGGGAAGAAGCTGATTAATGTGGCCCCTGGTCTCAAGGGGCTTGATCATGGCCTGGTGGGCGGCCAATGTATGAACTATTAACTTGAGTGCAAACCAGTGAAATAGACATAGATGCAAAAATGCCAAAGGAGATGACAAGCAACCTCTGTTTTTTTGTTCTTTCTGTACATTTAGGTCACAGAATTGAGTTGTCCTTGAGAGTTTTTTCCTCCTCGAGATGAATACAGCCCACTTCCTTTCATCTAATGATCATGGTCATTACTAAGTTTATGAATAACTTAGAGTGCACAGAGCACTTTCACATTTATTAGCTTGTTCTCATTCGTTAGCTGCTTTGATCTGATCTTTCAAGAGTATATCAAGGTAGATATTATTGGGCAAGTGGATTTCAAATCAGGACAGTTTAGTACAAATTCCAGGTTTGTTCTTTGCTGCTGTGTGACTTTGGGCAAGTCATTTAACTTCTCTGATGTTCAATCTTCTCCTCTAGGAAATAGAGATAATAATACTCCCTTAGAGAATCATTAGAGAGTAAAATTCAGTTCACCAAGTGTTTGTTGAGTGCTGTCTATGTACCAGACACTGTTCTAAGCACTTTACGTGTGTTAACCACAACACAAGAAGGCAGGCACTGTCATTATTTCCATTTTACGGGTGAGGAACTAAAGGACAGAGAGGGTAAATAATTTGGCCGAGGTGACACAGCTGATAGGAGGCAGAGCTGGGATTTGAACTCATGACGTCTGGCTCCGGCATACACATCCTTAATCATCAAGCTATGTAATATTAATATAATATTAATAGGCACTCGACCAATAAGAGTTGCATTAGAGTCATCACGTACAAAGGGAATGAGGGCAGATGTGCAACAGTAAGTCAGTCAACAAACCTTATGAGTGCTTACTGTGTGTCAGCTCAGTTTAAGCTCTGGGATCAGAGTGGTGACCAAGTCTAGATAGCAACTACCCTCAAGGAGCTTGTATTCTGTTGGGAGTGGGGAATGATTGTGTGTGTAGGTGTGTGTTGGTGAGGGTGGGGGTGGGGGCAAAAACAAATAAAAAAATAATTCCAGGAACTAATTGCTAGGAAGAAGTAAACTAGGTTAATGTGGAGAGAGAGTCTGGAGTCCCAGGGCGATTGGGAAGGTCTCTGAGGAGATGACATCTGAGCTGAGACCTGAATGATAAGGAGGACACAGCCATACAAAGCACTGAGAGAAGAGTATTCCAACCAGAAGGAGTAGCAGGTGCAAAGGCCCTGGGACGGCACTACACTGTTGTGCTCTGGGGCAGAAAGAACAGCAATGGGGCTGGGGCAGAGGATCAAGTGTTAAGTGACTTCCCTGGGACCCTTGGCAATTAGTGGGGAGCAGGTCCTCCTCAGCTGCTAGTCCTGCGCTTGTTCCGCTGCCCCACACTGCAGCCACCCTCTGTTTGTGTGAGTCACAACTCAGGCAGTGGAGAGATTAATTTGTCTCACATCTAGCATTTAAAAAAACACAATGGAGGGGCCGGCCCAGTGGCATAGTGGTTAAGTTCGCACTCTCCGGTTCAGCAGCCTGGGGTTCACGGGTTCAGATCCAGGGTGCGGACCTACACACCGCTCATCAAGCCATGCTGTGGTGGTGTCCCACATACAAAATAGAGGAAGACTGGCACAGATGTCAGCTCAAAGACCATCTTCCTCAAGCAAAAAGAGGAAGATTGGCAACAGATGTTAGCTCAGGGCCAATCTTCCTCCCCAAAAAAACAAACAAACAAAAAAAAACGAAATGGATAAGACGAGATAGAATAAAATAGATTAGATTAGATCATGGTACACAAGTAGTGATGATAAGCATTATTTTGTGAATTTATATATGAGTTATATATTTATTGGCTATTTATATATGGGTATTCAGCCAAACTGAGAATTAGGAGGAAAACTCGATTCTGAAATGAAACAAAGAGAACAAGTGGCAGTGTAATCTGGCTCTGGGGTCCCCTCTGTTGGAGCAGCACCTCCTTGAGCTCCCCTCCTGGCCCCATGGCCTCACCTGGCCTCACTGGGGTGGGTTCCTGCAGGTGACCCTCCGCCTCCCTCACTCTGCTCTCTCCTTTCCAGGTCTTCGAAAAGCCCAGTCCCTTCAGCCTCATCAGCCAGCTTCCCTGCCCAGAGACCCATGACACCATCTATCCCCTCGACGAGGAGGCCTTCCCCAAGGTGTCCCCAGAGCTGAGGAACTCGGAGCTGCACGGCAGCACGGACAGTGGCTTTGACAGTGCCAAGCCATCCCTGCAGACTGAAGAGCCCCAGTTCCTCCTCCCTGCTCCCCACCCCCAGGCCGAGGAGGCTCTGGGAAAGGGGGTGCCCCCCGAGCTGGAGAACAGCTGCAGTAGCGGCAGCAGTAGCAGCACGGACAGCGGGATCTGCTTGCAGGAGCCCAGCCTGAGTCCTGGCACAGGGCCCAACTGGGAGCAGCGGGAGGGGAACAACAGCCAGGGCCAGGATGACAGTGGCATTGGCCTAGTCCAAAACTCTGAGGGGCGAACTGGGGAGACACAGGGTAGCTCAGCCTTGGGCCATGTCAGTTCCCCGAGACCTGAGGTGTCTGGGGAAGAAGAACCAGCTGCGGTGGCATTCCAGGGCTACATGAAGCAGACCAGATGCACAGAGGAGAAGGAAGCCAAGGCAGGCTGCCTGGAGGAAGAGTCTTCCTCAACAGATGGCCTTGGCCCCAAATTCAGGACGTGCCTGGATGCTGAGGCAGGCTGGCCTCCACCAGCACTGGCCAAGGGCTATTTGAAACAGGACTCCCCAGGAATGACTCTTGCTCCCTCAGGGGCCCCAGCTGGACAGTGGAACCAACCAACTGAGGAATGGTCACTCCTGGGCTTGACCAGCTGTGGTGACCTCGGAACATCTGACTGGAGCTTTGCCCATGATCTTGCCCCTCTGGACTGTGTGGCAGCCCCGGGCGGTCTCCTGGGCACGTTTGACTCAGACCTGGTCACCCTGCCGCTGATCTCCAGTCTGCATTCGAGTGAGTGACTCAGGCTAAGGGGCTGCTTTTGATTTTAGCCATCCCTGGACCAGGAAGAGGGGCCCCAGGGGTCAGAAGTGAAACACGAGGCCAGCCTGGGCACTCTTCTGCAAGCCCAGTGATGCCAGCCTTAGCCAGGCCTGGCATGGCTGGCTAGGGTGCCAGGGGCAGGAGGAGGCTGTCTCGCTAAACCAGCACAGCGCACGTGGGTGGCATTGGCCTATTCTGCAGACAGGGCCCTGCAGACTCTGGCAGAGCTGAGAAGGGCACGGCAGAGACCTCCTCCCTCCTTGGGACTCTTCCTGTTTTGTAAAGGATTATTTGCTCAGGGGAATTGTGGTGTTTTCTGGAGTTGTGGTGAGGCCGCCAGACTGAAGTCACCTCAGACCCAGGCTTTCCCCTTAGGCCGGCTATGTATCAGGGCCTCCAGCAGGACTGAGGGCTGGGATGATGGGGGCCTCCAGAACTTGCTGCAGGGGTCATTTCTAGGGGAAAAAGGAGGGAGCAGAGACCAAGTTTGACCTCTGGGATGGTCAGAGCTGACCGTCAGTCTGGGGTGGTCATAGAGAGAAGCTCCCCCACTGGCCAGCCTCCCAAGCAGGGAGCTTGTCATGGAAGATCTTAAGGTGTGTCTGCCCTGATCAGCCAGTTAGTCAATCAGCCATCGTTATAGAGCTACAGGGGAGCTGAGACGCAGAATGGGGCCTCTGGCTTGGAACCGGTCCCTCTGGGGATGTCTTTTGTCCATCTGCAGACAGCTGCTGCTTTCCAGCAAATCAGGTGGCATCCCCCTGGGGCACTTGCAGTGGCCAAGCCACTCCCTATCCCCACCCTGCTGTCCCCACCATCTTGCTGACAGTACCAGAGAAACCATGGTTGTTTGTATTGGTCACGACTCAGCCCTTGAGACGGCCTCTGGACTTGGGTGCCAGCTCATCTGCCCCAGAATGTCAGGGTTGGTACCTGCACTTTTGTTTGCTGCTAACATCCAGCTACAGACCCACAGGACAGGGCACTGGGCTGGGATCCCTGCTGTCTCAGCGTTCAGGTGTGTGACCTTGGTCCAGCCACTTCTCAAAGGGCCTCAGTTACTCCATCTGTGAAATAAGGGGCCGTCCATGCTGAATGTTAACCAAGCTGTCCTCTGGGGTGACATTGCCAACCCTATCTGACCCTAAGCTGGGAGAAAGTAGAGTCTGGAACCCATGTCTGCACAGAGCCAGCTTCTTTCTCAGGCTGAGGACCAACAGATCTCAGCATGGCATCATGCTAAGAGAGCTTCCAGACACTGGGCCCAGAAAGGGGGCAGTTGTAGGCCCTGGTCCCCACAGTCAGTTTGGAATCTGTCTTCAAAGCCAGTTTACAGTCCATGGACCCGGAAGCTGGGAGAAGTGACAGGCCTGGGGAATGCCCCCCAGAGTCATCACATGGCCCTGCACTTCTCTGTGGCATTCTGAGAATAGACATTCTGGCCCAGGAAATCCAGCCAGAACCCCTTGCACTCTGCCAAGAAGTTCTTAGGTGCCAGTCTGATAACAACTCCCTCTGGAAGCTTAGGCTTGAGGGCGGACTCCTCGGGGTTTCCTTGGAAGGTTTATTTATTTATTTTGTTCATTTATTTATTGACGAGGCAGCAGAGTACAGTGAAAGAATTCTGGGTATTTCAAGAGCCTGGGAGTTCTAATTCTGACTCCACTGTTTCTAGCACTGTGTGACCTTGGGACAGTCACTTTTCCTTATCTGTTTTCTCATCTGTACACTGAGGGGCCTCAGTTTCTTCATCTGTAAAACCTGACTTGTTTCTTTCGTAGGGATGTGAGGTTCCACTGAGGAAGTGGATGTGAATGTGCCTTGAACACCAAGCTCTGTAAATGAGCGATGTATATTTTTTATTCCAATAAATTGTCAGGACCACAGGAATCTTGTGAAACCAGTCAGATTTCTGATGACACAGTGGCTGGTGGAGGACCCAAGTTGTTGATAATTAAGGATGATAATGAATGAGATATGTGATGTCACTTTAAGGTAACAGGAACGAGGACTCAGGCTCAAATCGGACAGACTCAGGTACAAGTTCTCATGCTAACGTTTATTGTCTGTGACCTTGGGCAGGTTACTTATCCTCTCTAAGTTTGTTCCCTCATCTATACAATGCAAATAATAATTCCTCATGGCATGTTTAAATGAGATCATGTGTAAAGAGTTTAACACCCTGCCATGCATGTGGTGTCCCGTGTATAAATAGCTGTCATTGGCTTTTAAAGTTGTAAAGGGAAATGGACATTTTTCGTGAAAATGAAAGAATGAAAATGTATGTAAGAGTACGTAATGAAAGAGTACGTAATGAATGTAATGTAAAGTATGTAAAGAGTATATGATGTAATGAAAGAGATCACGAAAATGTATGTAAATGAAAGAGTAAAAGGGGTTCTTTCAGAAACTGAAAAGGAAATGGTAGAAAGCATAACAGTGTGTTTTGGATGTGAATTCTGACAGCTTGGAAAGGAAACCCTGTAAGCCCCTCCTTTCCATGAAGACAGCAAACCGGACCTCCCTGGAGCCCCACCACCTGCTCCCCTCAACCTGGAGGTGCGTCCTGGGGTGCTTCTCATAAGTGTGGAAGCCTCTGCATTCTCTTTTAAAAGCGGCCTGCTCCTTCCACGAAAAGCCACACGTGGGTTTGAATCTCTCCCCAAGCTCAGCCCAGCAGGTGGAGCGAACCCAGGGCCCGTGGTGTGAGTCTCTGGTGCACTTTGCTCTTTATCCCAGCCTATATCCTCGAGGAGGTCACCGGGGGCACCTCATCTCTTTTCCCCTGTGTCATCTCCAACGATGCCTCTCTCCCTTTCACTCAGAAGATAACCTGTTCTGGGGAAGCGCTGATTCTATCATCTTCAGAGAACTTGACTAATCTCACACCATTTGGGACCTGCTCAGTCTTGTCTGATTGGTAAGAGGTGTGGGGTTGGTCACTTTCTCCTGGAAGTGAGTGCTGGAGATGGCTTCTGTCCGCCAAGGAAAAAGCCCCCGAGGCGGGTCGGGTGAAGACTGATAGAGAGGTGAATATAAAGATTCAGAGACTGAGAGGAATCATCCTCAAGGAACTGGGGCCAGTTTGGTTGGAAGAGATGAAACATGGAGCAGCTCCAAGGAGGGAATGTGGTCTGAGGCCGTGGGCTCCGGCTGCTGGCTGTGCCTGCTTCCCTTCTGTAGGATGAGTGGGAGCTTGTGCTCGGTCTCCTCTGCTTTAAGCTACTCTGACTGCCCAGCACAGCTGAGACTGTGGGAGAAATTGAGAGAGTTCTTCCAAGCAGCTGGGTGGTGGGACACTTCCAGGCTTCTCAGGAATTTGGATTAAAGTCCCCAACAGAAGATCCCATTTGTTCTTAAACTGAGTAACCTTCTTCGAGGGCTTTTCCAGGCTGAAGAATGCGTGATTCTGCGTTTCTATGAGCTAATGGAACTTCCTCTTGGTAAAAAGAGAGAGGAAATGGGCCAACATTGACTGAAGAGGAAATTCTATTGAACTGTGTTTTCCCAAATTTGTAAATAGCTGCAGTGAAAGAGTCTGCCTTGACTTCCCCAAAAGATCTCTATCCCGCCCCACCTACCCCGAAAACACACACTATCACAGAATATACACAATCCTTAAGAACGGTCACACCCACAGAGCCCACACTGCACTGCGGGGCAGAAGTTCTCTGAGCCCCGCATGGGAACAGCAGAAAAAGGGGAGCTGCAGGCTGTGCCCACCTGGGACAGCACGCTGGTAACCATGTAAGGCAGGTTCAAGCAGTTAGGGCTGATTTTATCAAGCCCCAATCTAGAGGACACTAGGTAGTGGGAGGCATGACTCAGCCATTTCCTGTAGTGCTCATGGGTTTGGGGGTTTCTTTTACAGCAAAGCCACAATTTAAAATTAAATGCATTTTTATTAATGACCCACAGCACCTTTCCTCAGTATCAGCTGGATCATATCTTCACCTAGCTCCCATAAACAGTCAAAAAGGGTGGTGGGACCCAATAAAGACTAGGACAGAAAGGGTTGGGTAGGGTGAAATTAGTGTTTTATAAAGATAACCCCAGCCAAAGGGTAAGGCTTGAGTCAGAAGGGAGAGACAGGATGCAGGGAGGCTGGTTGGAGGCATTTATTGTAGTCAGCATTTCATTCCTTCAACAAGTCTATTATTAAGCACCTACTGTGTGCCAGCCATGGTGCCCAGCCCTGGGTCCAGAAGGGTGAACAAAAGAGGCACAGCTTCATGGAGGGGGCCATCTGGTTATGAAGATGAACACCAAGCTGATAGACTAACAACTACATTATTACAATCAATGATAAGTGCCATGAAAGAAACTAATATTCCACAAAGGGATGGGGGGGGCAGAGAAACTGAGTAGGAGGCTGTCCTAGTCAGCTTGGGCTGCCATAATAAAATACCATAGACTGGGTGGCTTAAACAACAGACATTTATTTCTCACAGTTCTGGAGGCTGGAAAGTCCAAGATCAAGGTGCCAGATGATTCAGTTCCTGGTGAGGGTTCTCTTCGAGGCTTGCAAATGGCCCTCTTCTCCCTTTGTCCTCCCATGGCAGAGGGAGTGAGGGGAGGCAGGAGAGAGAGAGAGAGAGTGCTCTGGTCTCTCTTCCTTTTCTTATAATCTCATCCTGGGGACCCACCTTCATGACCTCATCTAACCCTAATCACCTCCCAAAGGCCCCACCTGCTAATACCATCACAGGAGTTAGGGCCTCAACGTATGAATTTGGGGGGGACATGAACATTCAGTCCACAACAGGCTTAAATGATAATCCAATCAAATGACTATATTGTGCAGGGGCAGTGGGAGTGGAGAGGAAGTGATAGATTCAAAAGACATTTTGAAGGGAGAATTGGCAAGACTCGATGACAGGCTGGAGTGAAGAAAGAAGGAATTAGAGGGACTAATCACACAGGAACGCAGAGGATGAGCAAAGTGCAATATGCACATGGACGGGAGACAGGGGGGCGGGGGTAGATGGGGAGCTCTGGCTTTGCTATGACGAGTTTTCCAAGGCAAAGATCCTCCAGCAGTTGGCAAGGCAGGCCTGGCACCAGGTGAGGGCTCAGGGC
Organism: Ceratotherium simum simum; assembly: GCF_057802395.1. NCBI lineage: Eukaryota > Metazoa > Chordata > Mammalia > Perissodactyla > Rhinocerotidae > Ceratotherium > Ceratotherium simum. The sequence continues at coordinate 68,578,490 of NC_141906.1, forward strand.
TGGGGATGCAGATGTGAAAGCATTTGTGCTCACTATGACCCACCTGATGGGTGAGCCCACACCCTGGGTGTGGCGATGAGGACACAGGTGTGAAGAATACCACGAAGCCCCCCTGCAGCCAATATGCAGTTAGAGTATTCACTGGATGACCTCCTGTCTTGAGGAAAAGCAGGCTACCATCCCTTTGCTCTTAGAGTGGCAAGAGCCATGCTTGTACTTGGCGCTTGTCTTGCAGACCCCAACCAGGAGCCCCATTGGTTCCATGTTGTTCCTTTGACAGTCACAGCCCATCGTGAGGGTGCAGCTGAGGGTTTTTAGTAAATCAACTGATCTGTAGAGCTGGTAAGCTCTGGAGTGGGCGTGGGTAGGGGTGCCCAGTGCAGACTGGTACATGATTGGCAACAGTCTGGGAGTATATACCTGTATACCTCTGCCTACACAGGGAAGGAGGGTTTGGTGGGAGTTAAGGCCTCATGAATGGCCCTGGAGAGAACAGAAACTTTCTTCAGGATCCTGCTACCTGGTCACCTCAACCCTGGCAATATTCCCCACACTCCCATCCACCTATCCCCCAGGGCAGTTTCTCAAAGTATCAGCTGCAGCAGAATCACCTAGGGGTGCTTGTCTTCCTGAGCTTCTCCCCAAGGCCCAGAATTTCTGAATGCTCGTTCCCAGGGACCTGCTTAGTAAATAAGTTATAGGTGATCAAATTGTGGTGCGTCCCATACCCACTAAAGTTTGAGAGCCGCTCCTTTAGAGAATAACTTGATGACTTGCTGCTTATTTTATTAAAGTTGACCCTTCTCTCCTCACTGCTCCTAGATGGTATCACCCAGCTCATACCTTTAAATGCCATCTGGGTGCTGATGACTTCCAAATATCCCAACAGGACTTCTCCCCTGAACTCTACTGCCTCCTCAGCAGCTCCATTTGGATGTCTAGCATACATCTCAAAATTATGATGTCTACAACAGAACTCTTGATTGCCCCACACACTCCCTCCTCCCCCGGTCTTCCCCTCCTGACTAAATGGCACGACCACTCACCCACTTGTTCAGGACAAGAACCAGGAGTCAGCCCTTCACATCCCACATCTGATCCATCAGGTAGGTCCTATTAGCTCTACCTTCCAAACATATGGTGAATCCAACCACTTGTCACCAACCCGACACTATCATCCCCGTCACATCCACTCTCATCTCTCACCTGGACCACTATTTGTCCCCTTACTGTCGCTCTGCTTCCACTCCCTCTCCCTCAGGCTAACACAGCATGATTTGTGCAGTGTACTCATTCTAGTGCAGTAGCCAGCATGATCTTGATAAAAAAGAACTCGGGTCACAGTATTATTCCCCTGTTGAAAGACTTCTCCTTTGCTCTTGGTCCAAACGAGAGGTAAAATCCAAATGAGTCTGTATCTGCTGACTCTCTCGACACACTTCGTCCACTCTCCCTCTTGCCCACCCTGCTCCAAGCTAATTTCCACCTCAGGTCATTTGCCCTGTTCTTCCCAGGTCTTCTCCTGAATTCCTTCCTCATTTGGTCAAGTATCTGCTCAAGTAGAGCCTCCTTGGAGAGGTCTTTGCTAATACCCTATCCAAGAATCCTGCCCATCTCCATTCCATCCCTCTCTATCCCCAGCTTTTTTCCTTAGCACTTATCACCTGAAATTATATGATCTATGTCAGTATTTATTTGCTCATAGTCTGTCTTTCCCAATAAAATATAAGATCTATGAAGGCAGAGACTTTGTCTCTTTTGTTCACTCCTGCATTCCCACAACCTAGAGCATATAGTAGACACTGTTTGGATTTGTTGAGTGAATGAATGAATGAATGGGCAAGCAAGTAAATAAATGAATAGAGATAGACTTACAATATAATGTGATAAGTGCTGTCTTTGCCTAGATTGCTCCTCCAGAAGCAGAACCTGATTCAAGGACTTGTGAGCAGGTAGTTTATTTGGAAGGCAATCACAGGGAACAAGTGTGAGTGACCAGGAGAGAAGGAAAAGCCAAAACATGAAAACATTATCAAGCTGGTCATGCTGGGAGTAACCGTGCCTTGACCCCAATGGAATGCTCCTTGGAGTGTATAGAAGCCTCTTCCAATTGTCCCCAGAGCATTGACAGGAGAAGCCCTGATCCATCAACTCCTGAACCCCACTGGTTGAGGCTTCTCCCATAGGTGTTGACTCCTCTACACTCAAGCAGTTGCTGCATGGGGCTGTGTGGGTGCTCCCAGAATGGGAGAAGCCAGGGCAGAAAGCAAATGATGTGCAGTGGGCACTGGAGATGAGACTTGTCAGCGCAAAGTAAGTTGGAGCCCACTCAGAACTGGCTGGAATCAGAGGTGGAGCTGAAAGGATGTGAGGCTGTGACAGAGATGTGCACAGGGATCTACAAGGTGCATAAAAGGGGCATTTGGCCCAGCTAGGGTGTTAAATGCACATTTGTTGGACTGAGTTGAAAGGAGTGAAATATGTGATTCATTAAATTATGCTAAGTGAGGTTTGGAGACTCTCCTCAAACTTGAGAGATTATAAGATCTGAGCCTACAATTCAAATCTGGGACAAAGAGATGACACACGTAGTAGAACAAGCATGTGTGGCATGATGCAATGGAGAGAAGAAAGCAGGACACTCACACGGAAGGAGCGTCTGTCAGGCTGAATGGACAAGTGCATGGACAGACCTCCACGTGAAGGCTGTTAGTCTGGACATGCCCCAAGGGCAAACGAGAAGAGGCAACAGACCCAGGGAATGGAAAGAATGCCGGGCTGGACTGGACCTCAGGAGACCTGAGTTCTAGACTCACTCAGCTCAGTGGCTATCTGTTCTTTTGACATGAGTCTGCTGTGTCAACTCTGGGCCTCAGTCTTCTCATCTGTCAAATGGAGAGAGTAATCTTCAATCTGACTTCTCTCATTAATGCCCTAGGTATATTGCTATCATTGAATGGATGCCCTGGACATATTTTTGTCATTGAATGGATGCCCTGGACATATTGCTGTCATCGAAGGTCCTACATTCAGTACTCATTTCACTGTGAGCTCTTAGAGAGCAGAAACTCCTCTTGGTTTATCTCTGTATCCTTCACACCCAACCAATGCCTCACACACAGTATAGGCGCTCAGTAAGTTTTTGATGAATAAATGAATGCATGAACAAATGGATTTCCTCACAAGGAAAAGCATGTGAAAGAAGTTGAAGAAGTATAATATCCAAACATGAGATGGCAGTCATGGTAATGGTAGACTAAGGCTTAATGAATACTTGGGAGACATTAAACTAACCAAAAAGAAAGCAAGCTGTACATAAACTTGATTTTAAATTTTACTTTCAGCCTTGTCTTGTTAGCTTAGTCGTATTTTACCATGATTATTCCCTTCCCTGCTGTTTTTGCCCTACAGCTCTTGGGTGTTGTAGGGACTCAGGGGTACAGACCAAACAGGAAGCCTAAAGCAAGGGGATGTGGTCAGGAGGCAAGGCAAAGGACCGTGAAAATATTCAACACATAGTCATTCACTTCTTCAGCAAACATTCATTGACTACCTGCCATGGGCAGGCCCTCTGGGAATACAGCAGGCAACACGGCATGATCCCTCTCCTCCTTGGCTCACTTCTGCAGTACACGCACGTGTGCGCGGGCGCGCGCGCGCACACACACACACACACACAAGTGTCTCCACCTAACTCCTCCCCCGCCCCCAGCACTGTGGAACTAAAGTTACCCACACTCTGAAATAGCCTCACAGCTGGAAGGGACCTCAAAGTCTTCAAGTCCAATGGCAGCCTTATACAAACAAGGCACCTGGGACTCACGAGCTACTGGGGCTAGAATGGAAGATGAGATTTCTTATATTTTCTACCCATGCCCCTCATAATGGCTCCCTGCTTGCATATAAGAAACCTCATCATAGGCTTTGGGGAAGGGGAGACAAGCCCCATGGCTCTGCAGGTAAAAACCCAGGAGATCAGGAGTCCACCAGGGCCTTGGCAACCAGCACTGCCCCACCTGTTGTTTTGTCAGGCTGTTGCTACTCTGGGCAGGCAGAACATTTTCACTTCTGGTCCCCAAGTGTGAGAATTCACCAGGCCACTAGTTTCCTGTTTTGTACCAGATCTGCTTAAATATCACCGCTTCTAGATAGTTTTTGATCACTAAGCAGTTTAAAAATATATAGTATTGATACTCCCATCTGCTCCCACTTTGAGATTCTTAGACCTCTGGAGCAGAGAGAGGGGTACCATAGATGCTGGCCCCTCCACAGCCACTGGCATGGAGCAAGGTCATTACAACTGAAAGAGAACCTACAGGAGAGCAGAGGCCCCTCCTCAGCTGCCCAGACTCTTCGTGGGTTTGACCATCCCTTAGGTTATCCCTTAAATAGAAAAAGTCACCATCTGCGTGTGCTCTGTCTCTAGAACTGTATCTGATGATGATCACAGGGTTGAACATGATGGAGAATGGGAAGAGAAAATCAAAGGGGTTTTCAGAACACCCAGGATAGGACCAGGGATGAAGAAAAGCCCAAGATTCCCTGAAGAGACTGAGGAATCCTTCAATATAATTTCCTGAGAAGTTCCTGGCTATGACCAGAGCTCTACAAGGCACTGTAGAGAACTCAGAAAAGGTATAAGACCTGAATTTTGCCTGTAAGAAGTGCCCATCAAACAGGAGAGAACAAGGTTAATCGCGAGAGAGACCGGGTTCCCCCACGGTGCCTAGCACAGTTCTTGGCATATTATAGAAGCTGCATGGATGAATGAATACAAGGGAATAATCAATAATTAGGTTATGGAAGCCAGAGAGATCCACAGGTCTTGAAGAAGCCTCCCTGGAGAAGTGAAAATTGAACTGGCATAAAGAATGGGCAGAATTTGTTGATGTGAAGGCCAAAGGGGGTGTAAAAAATAAAAGGAAGAATGAGAATGGGTCAATGAGAAGCTCAGAGCTGAGGACAGGGCCTGGGGAGCCCAGGTGTCTGAGAAGCCCTTTGCACTACCCCAGGGGACCCGGAAAAGAGATTAGAGACCAGAGAGAGGAGCCTCCTTCCTTCGGGGGCAGGGAGCTCGGGGAAGCTGCTAGCTTGGACAGAGGCTACAGGTGGGTGACAAAGGCTTATAAAGAAAAAGACACTGTCGCCTGGCCTTAAGCAAATCATTTCATCAGACTCTGAGCCTCTGTTTCCTCACCAGTGAGGCTGTGAGGATGAAGTGAGACTGGTCACATGGAGCCCTTGTCCTGCACTAATATGCACTCAGCAAGTGTTAGTGTTCCCCTTCCTGGCAAAGAAGGGTTTGGTTGGAAATGGTCTAGTCTGGGATGCTGGTCAGACTTACCCAAGGTCAAAGAAAGGCTGAGTAATATTTAGGATCCTAGACCATCCATGGTCTAAAGGAACTGCCACAGTCACCTTTCTACTGCCACCTCCTAAGTCAGAAAGTTATAACTACACTTTGTACTTGTATCTTTCGTCTGTTGAATACCTACTGTGTGCCTGGTCCTGCACTAAACACTGAGAATACAGAGATGCTTTTTAAACAAAAACAGACATGACTCTTTTTCTCCTCCAAGTAAAAGAGAGGAGCCTTGGAGAAGTAGTCCAATCCCTCAATTTCTGGATGATGAAATATATGCCCAGGCTGGTGAAGTGACTAGCCCATGGCCACACAGCATGGCAGGGGAGGTCAAGACCAGACCCTCTTCTACAGTGCTCAATCCCCATCCCACTAAGCCCTGAGGTCAGGCTGCATCTGTGAGGCCTCAGATTCTACTCAGGCTCCAGTGCAGTCGGTAGCTGGCTGTGCAGCCTTAGGCAAAGCATGCTAGCTCTCTGAGTCTCAGTCTCCCCATATGTAAAATGGGGCCAATTATAATTCCCATGCCACAAGGTTGCCACAAGGCTCAAGATGCAGTAACATGTATGGAAATGCATTATACTTTGTTGACTGTGTATTGTGCAAGCAGTTTCTGCTCCTCCTCTGGTCACCTGGGCATCTTTCTCTAAGACAAGTCAGCCTTCTGTGGCCATACTGGGTGTTTCTTCTCTACCCAGCAGGCATTTATTTATTTATTTATTTTTTTGTGAGGAAGATCAGCTCTGAGCTAACATCTATTGCCAATCCTCCTGATTTTTCTCCCCAAAGCCCCAGTAGATAGCTGTATGTCATAGTTGCACATCCTTCTAGTTGCTGTATGTGGGACGCGGCCTCAGCATGGCCGGACAAGCAGTGCGACAGTGCGCGCCCGGGATCCGAACCCTGGCCACCAGCAGCGGAGCACGCGCACTTAACTGCTAAGCCACGGGGCTGGCCCCTCAGCAGGCATTTATTGAGCACCTCCTATGTGCTCCTCCACTTTTAGCAGTTACTAAAGACCTATAGGACATAACCCTGCCCCCAAAGGGCTCAGGCTGGTTGGGGAACAGCAGAAATGGAAGAAACATGGCCATCTACAATTAGGATCAAAATGAGTGGCATCGAGTCCGGAGTCCGGAGGGAAGCCACAGGACAGAAGAGACTTGAGCCCACCATAGAGACTAGATGTGGCTGGGCGGGGTGGTGTGGTGGAGAGAGAAGGCATTCCAGGCAGGAGAACAGCCCTGGCAAAGGCGCCCAAGAGGAACAGTGTGGCAGAGGGACCAGGAGTGGCCTGCCCATAGAGCTGCTGGCTCTCGTGACGCCCTCCTGGCTCTTGGGGCCATTGGAATGAAGAATGGGTAAGGGGAGGAGAGGGAGGTTCTGGGGTAGGCCCTGGCACGGCCACAGGTCTGGGTGTCCAGCCAGGGCCCTGCCCAGCCAGATCTGTAGCCAGATTTCTAGACACCTGCTCCCTAATCACTTCTGAACAAGCTGGAATCTGCCACTTTAGGGCCCTCAGCGGAAACATGTAGAGTCCTAGGGTGGGGCCTGGGGCCCAAGGGTAAAGAAAGCTGTGCTGGCCAGTAGGACTGCAGAAGTCAGGAAAAGGAGGGGGAGGCAGAGGAGACAGGGAACACGTCAGAGGACCTGGAAAGAGGAAGTAGCCCAGTCTCAGTTCCGCTCCCAAGGATGGGAAATACCCTCCACTCTCCAAGACCTTGGCAGCTGTCCATCTCCTTACATGATGCCACCAAACCTGGCACCAGGATCACCTGGGCCTTGGGCCCCATCCTCCTTTCAAGTTTCCCCAAGGCCTCTGAGTCCTGAGCACTTCCAAGGGACTGGGGCAGCCCTGTGTGGGCTGCAGATCCAGAATCCACACTGAGCAGGGCATAGTTGAGAGTTTTATTTAGGCTGGACACCCCATGGGCTAACGAATGGGGCCCAGCCCCAGAGCTGAAATCCAAGGAAGGATGCCAAAGTCAGCCCATCTCCCCTCCCCCTCCTCTCCCAAAAGGCCTTCAAGGAAGGAAGGGATCCAAACTCCCACCTACTCAAGGATAGAAGAGTTGGGGCCCATTTGAAGACCTCCAAATCCAGAGATTTGGTTTATGAAGTCAGAGCCTGGCTATGCTGGGAGAATGGCCCGCAGACCCTGGCAAGAAGTGAGGGGGTAGGAGCTGGTAAGCCCCTCTCCTTCCTTCCCTCCTCTGCAATCTGCTAGAACCCAAAGCAAGAAAGAAACCAGGCCTCAGGAAAGAGAGGATAGGAAGACAGAGAATATGAAGTCCCTCCTCCTTGCCTGTCACTCTCCTGGGCCCCTGCATCTTGTTGGCCTTGTTGCCAGGACATTGGCAGGGAGACTAGTAGCTGGTAGTTCTAGCTGCAGGTCTCCGCAGTGGCAGGGCCCCTCTCAGGCCCTGCTCCACCCACAGCTGCCCCAGGAACTCAGCCTCTCTGGATTGAACAACTCTACATTAAGTGCCTACTAAACTGCCATCCCAGTGCGGGCTCCACCTCAGGTCTAGTAGGCACAGACCAGAGGAAGAAGTGATGACTCACGAGGCAAACTGTTCTGCTGTCCACCAAGCTATACTTGGTTCTCGATTTCCCTTGTGCATTTTCTTGTTTCCTGAGTCTAGCCTGGGTTCCTCTCTCCCATTCCCACCTTTTCTGGTCCACCTTCCCTGTCACAAGGCAGGCCTTGCACAGGAAATGCAGAACATTGGGAGATAGAGCTCTCCCACACTGCCTCCCCTCCTTGCCCACCCCATCGCAGGAGCCTAAAAACAAGAACATGTTTCTAGACTGTTCTCAGCACTGCCCTCAAAATTGGGAGGCACTGAGGCTGGTCAGCAGCAGGGAGAACAGATCCAGGTGGTGGACAGTGGTGTGGGAGGGCATGGCAGGGTTGGGGGGAAAGGGTTGAAAGAGCCAGAACCAAGCACAGAGTGGGGCAAGGCAGAGTAAAGGCCCAAGCTCAGCCTTCAGCTCTTAGCGGAAGTTGGCTTCCAGTAGGAAGGTTAAAAATAGTGTCCGGAATCACCTCCACTCCCACATGACTTTGCCTATTGAAGATATGACTGGTTTTCTGGTCCCTGGTGTCAGCCCTGCAAAAGGAAGCAGAGCTCCCAAGTAGAGCTCCCTCTAGAGTCTCCAGGCCCTGTGCACACTGGGCTGAGCTGGGAGGGCTTCGCTCTCCAGGACACCTGGAACTTGTCCCACAGGCTCAGGGGCTTCCTGGGAACCAGTCCTTCCTCCCTGGAGAATGGCCCGCCCCTTTTGTTTCTGTGAGAAAGCCACTGCTACTTTGCCAGACTCTGTCCCTAGAGGCCTGACTCTCCTGGGGACTCTCATGCCACAGGCTGGTGGTGTACTCAGAGAAGACTCCTCATCGTCCACAATAAGGGGCCAGCCCAGGCCTTGAAGACCCAGGGAGGTGAAGGCAGCCCAGGGGAGCCCGGGAGGGGCAGGTGCTGAGCCAGGAGCCTCCTCCTGCAGAAAAAGAAAAGGGAGATTCAGAAAGAGATGAGGCTTGGGAAGGATTCCTCTAAACCATCGCATCTGGCGAGGCTTCTCCTGAACAAGAAGAGAGCGACAGAGGGGGGAACACGTGGAGAAGCTGAGTGTGGTGTTCTCTGGGGAGGAGATGAGAAACTGAGGTCCCATGCAGGATGGCTGGAGGGAGAAAATGTTTGGATCGGAAAGAGCAACTGCAATGTGGAGAAAGGATGGGCTTGAAGGCAGGGGGAGGGAAGGTGTAACCAGAGGGTCAGCCAGCCATGAAGCACGGGTGGCTCCTGAGCTTAGAAAGTTCAGAAACAAAGCTCTAGAGTGACACTTCTTGGAGAGGGTGGCCATCTGAAACCTTCATCTCAGAGCAAAGGGTTGAGATAGAAAACTCTATTCTAGAAGCTTCCATATGATTAGAAATAGAACCTCTCCAGGAAAGAAAGACAGGACATGGATTCGGTGGACAAGTGGAAAAGGAGCAGCCCCCTGCCGGCAGGAGGTGGGGACAGCAGGACCCCAGGCCTTCACTCTGGGTTCCAAGCAGTCCTTGGTGCTAGGCTTGGGTGCCTGGAGTCTCTGAGGACCTACTGAGACATCAAACTCACTCAGGAGCTCACCAAACTTCCACTCACCTTTCTGGGACTCCAGAGGCTGATGCTCCCCCATCAGACTAGCCTGTCGGAGAACTTCATGTAGACACCATCTGGGCTGCTGATGTGGCCACTGATGGTGAAAGGTGGACCTATCTCCAGCTCCTTCAGGTTCCTGAGAAAAATGATCCAACCAAGTTATCGGGGCTGAGAATCTGGCCTCTCCCTGGTTGCCCAACTCCTTGACCAGAGCATGGGAAGAACTTCCGGGCAGTGACTCACTGACTCACTGACTTATCTTCCAGAATAGGAGTTACCTGGGCCAGACAAGGAGCAGGCCTGCCCTGAGGCAGTGTGTGGATAAGATGACTTACCCCAAGAGGACCTTTCTTTCTTTCTTTCTTTCTTTTGCTGAGGAGGATTCGTCCTGAGCTAACATCTGTGCCAATCTTCCTCTATTTTGTATGTGGGTCACCACCACAGCATAGCCGCCGTCGAGTGGTGTATGTCTACGCCTGGGAACCAAACCTGGGCAGCTGAAGTGGAGCACACTGAACTTAACCCCTAGGCCACAGAGTGGCCCCCCAAGAGAACTTTCTGACTCTCACTCCCTGAATCCCTGATTGTCTTCATTTGCTCCTCTCTTTTGACACCATATTGTGCCCGACATTATATTATTTGTAATCAGGCCTGTGTCCACCATAGATAGTGAAATGCTTGAAGACAGACTATGCTCACTTATCTTTGAACCCTTAGAAACTAATCCACAATACCTGTTACAATAGATCCTCACTGAATAAACGATGAGTAGATGATGAATGATGAGTGAATGAATGAATGGACAGATGGATGGTCCCCGCCTGGGGGTGAATGTTAAGATCACTGTCATCAGGGTCTTACATGGTCCTGTCCAAGTTCAAGTTTTTATTCACGCAACTTTCTAAATGGACTCTCACTCCTTCGTTTTCCCTTGTTTGCTTAGGGGTATGGAGAGGAGACAGGGAAGGGAAGCAGTAAGTTTTGGCTCTATCTTTGATTTTTTCTCAAGCATAACTAACCCCCCGCCCCCACCCCACTCAGATCTGCCTTGAATCTACTCACCGGATTTGGTACAAGTTGAAGACAAAATTAGGCCCTAGGAAGACAATCCAAAAAGAGAGAGTTAGTCCTCCCAGGGAGAGCTGCCCATCACTCTTCTGGAAACATCTGGTGCTCCCTCACCCCTGTCAGGGAGGAGTGGGGTGACTGGGCTGGGCCTCAGGATGCTGTGGGAGGGTCCCAAGCCTGCTTCCTGCCCCACACCCATGGGTGCACCCCATCTTCCCAGACAGAATCACCAGCTTTTTGGGGGCAGATCCTGCCACTGAGGTTCCCTCCATTAAGGGCACTGATTACCCTAGGAAGGAGGCAGTCCTAGCTTGGAGCCCAGCAGAAGACCTGGGCCTGAATCTGGACTCCACCACTTTCCAACCCCGTGACTTTAGCTTCACATTCTCATCCATAAAAAATGGAGACTAAGAATTTCATCCTCACATGGAATTTTAAAGAAAATCATATTAGACAAAAGTGCATTGGCACTTAGTAGGTGCTCCACAAACATTCATGGAAGCTGTTGAAGTTAATTGCAGATCCAGGAAATGTTCTCTATCTCTCAGCATTCCAGCACGCCCTCCCAGCTCTCCTGGGTCCTATGGGAAGTGCAGATATGGATCAGAGTTGAGAGAACCACAGCAAATTCCAAGGGACTCCCCTTGGAGCTGAAGCATCAGCAAGCTTAGGAGAGGGCCCTAAGACCCACAGGCAGGGGAAGAGATGCACAGGGAGCCAGAGTGGGGGACACTTGGAGCTTGGCCTGTCTGGCCCATTGCCCTTGGCCTCGAGGCCCACACAGGCCTCGAGGATGGACTCCTGTAGGCTCTGAGGAAAGAGGAAGCTGGGTGCTTGCTGGGGTGGGAGGAGCCCCCACTCTCTCAGTAAAGGCCCCAATACCCCACCCCCACTACCTCTAGCGCTCAGCCACCCACTCAAGTCTTCAACCACTGCAGCCACCACAGGAAATATTTTTGCATGACTCCACGCTAAAGACTTTGCAGCCCCACCCGGCCTTGCTAACTGCTACTGGAGGGAAGGGGTTGAGCAGAGCTGAGGCAATAGGGTCCAGTGTTTACTCACCCTCCCAGCAGTACCCACGCTGGTACCACTTGGCCAGGCTGTAGCCCAGGATGGACACGAGCAGCAGTGTTAGCCCCACGCCAAGGATCAGGCCCAAGGTGCTGATGGAGTCCTCACCTGCAGAGAGACATAGCCTCCTTCACCCAGCTGCCCAGAGCCCTCTCACAGCCCCCTACACCAACTGACCTGCACCATGTTCCAAATTTCCTCTCCTCCTTCCCCACTGCCACCAAAATGACTGTCCCCCAAGAATCTTGCTCTGAGCTAGCTAGTTGAGCTAAGCCATACTAAGACGTGAATGTCTGATATCTGATTTTTTATAGTGAGCTTGTTTATCCAAAGTAATAGTCCTCTGACAATAGAGATAGTTTGGAGCTGGGAGGCCTTCTTGAAGCCACAGGCTTCTACTCATTGGAAAAGGCGCTGCTGTTTGGGGGAGAGCCCGGGAGGTCTCTCCTGAGTGTGAAGCCTGGTGGTCAGGAAGGGCGGCCTGGAGGGTCCCAAGAGCAGATCCACAGGACCCTCCCCCTGAAGCCTGCATACCCAGTGGCAGAGTGTTAACCCTTGGGCTCCGTTTGATGCTTATATCTTTATCGTTTCTTCCCTTTTTGTGGTATGAGCTCTTAACTAAATTTATATTTTATTTGTAAAGCCAAACCAAAAGAGACACAGAGATTGGAAACCTGCAGGGCGATGAGACAGGCCTGAAGCAGAAGCAGAGAGGGAAACCAGGTTTGCAGGAAGAGGCTGACCATGGGAGCACCGTGGAGGGCAGGGCAGGGAAGGAAGAGGAGGGCCAGCCCCACTCCTGCTGGATGAGCTGCCAGGAGCACAGAAGAATAAAGTGATTCCCTATCTGTATATGGCCTGGTGTCCTGAGGCTCCAGGGGTGTTGCCAAGAGGCCAGGAGGTGCAGTGGTGAAGCACTGCCCTTGGCACAGCAGGCTTGTGTCCGAAACCCAGGTCTATCATTTGCAAAATGTGAAAAATGTGTGAGGGAAAGCAAATCCCTTTCCCTCACTAGACTTCAGTTTGCTTTTATGGAAAATAAGCATAATAATAAATACACATAGAGTTGTTGTGAAGATTAATGGAAATGCCATATAAAGCATTCAGGAAGGAGCTGGCATACACCAAGTGTTCAGTAGTTGTTAATTATGTCATTATTGTTGTTGTCATTATTATCAACGGTGTGACTGTATTTTTAAAATATTTCACAATTCCCGCCATGCAAGCCTTTCCCTCTCCCATGCCCCTTGGCCCTTCTCCTCATGTAAGCAGCCAGGTTATTGTCTACTCAGGGAAGAGAATGTGACAGCAAAATGCAGAGAGAAAGGGTCTATCCTCCTAGTTCTAGATTTCAAAAGTCCAGGCCCTTAGAGAAATGGAAAGGATTCACAACATAGACAAGAGTTGAGCAAAAGCAAGATTATCCTCCTCACCGTACTAGGGAAGATATCTCCAGCCCGAGAGGGAAGGGAGAAAGCGAGATAAGAGAGATGAAGAAAAAGCACTGGGAAACATTGAAAAGATGTCAGTGGGTTCCAGAGAGAAAGTCCTTGTTCCTTGATCCAAAGTTAAGTTCCAGGGAGGCAATAGAATTCCCAGATAGATCTGTAGGATCTGAGAGCTGGACTGGGCCCCAGAGAGACAACAAAAGCCCAGTAAGAATAGTTACACGGAGCACCTTGGCCGATGGAGCCTCAGCTTTGAAGAGTTGTTGTGCTCTCTCATGGCATGGGAGCAACCAAATGATTTCTGTGTCCCAAAGAGGGGTAGGGAAGTCACGCAGAGGCTCTCCAGACCTGAAGGAGTCATACAGCTGGGTTCTAGGGAGACCTCTGCAGCACCCTGCATGGCTGATGCTCAAAACCCAGTTCAGCTGATGGCCATTGCCATGGGTTGCAGTGTGAGCAGATGGCATCAGGGACTATGCACCCCTCCCCCATTCCTTAAGTCCCCAAGAAAAGGAGGAAACAGGGATCCCCAAAGCCACCAATGGCATCTTCTCTGTGCCAGGCACTATTCTAGGCACTTGTATTACAGCAATAAGTAAAACATAAAAATCCCTGTCCTCATGGAGATTATATTCTGGCGGAGGGAAGCAGACAATAAACAAAATAAAGAAATAAATTATATAGTATATTGGAAGGTGATACATGCAAGGGAGAAAGAAAGAAAGGAGAGCAAGAGAGAGAACGCACTGTGGGGATGAGAGTACAGTTTTAAATACAGCAGTCAGGGAACGCTTCGTGGAAAATGTGACAATTGAGGAGAAAGCCCTGAAGGAGGTGAGAGAAAGAACAAGGCGTGTAGACTGCTAGAGCGAAAATGTTCTAGGCAGAGGGAGCAGCAGGTACAGCTGAGGCACAAGCATGCCAAGCAGGTTCCAGGAGCATCAAGGAGCCCTGAGTGATGAGCAGGAGAGCTGCAAGAGACGGGGTCAGGAGCCACATAAAGCCGTGTTTTGAAAGTGATAAGGGAAGTTTGAGTTTTTCTCTGAGCAAGGTAGGGAGTCATGAGAGGATTTTGAGCAGAGAAGTGACATGATCCAATGTTTTAAAAGGATCACGCTGGCTGCTACTGTAAGAATAGGCGTGGTAGGGGATGATGATGAAGGAGGAGACCCGTCAGGAGGCTACTGCAAAAACCCAAGCGAGAGATGATCATTGGGGGAAAGTAGTGCCAGAAACTGAGAGGCTCAAGTCAGAGAGAGATCATCTGTGTGAATAAGAAAGAGCACAACAGTGGCCCAAGAGCTCAAGTCTTCAAGAACTAGGGGTAGTAACCCCGGGGTGAGTGGAAGGATGACTCAACAAGGTGAGGTATTAGTATTTGTGGTGTTTGTGGAAGCTGGGGTTTTGAAGGGTTTCATCAAAGAAAAGTCTGACCAGGAGTAGAAAGTACCAGGAGGAAAACACCAGCAGGGGAATCACAGCCCTTCTAGAAATGCAGCTTGAGAGAGAAGCAGTTGCACTATCCTGTTTGCTACCATTTTTTCCCACCCCTAATGATGCCTCTGGCTTCGGTGGCTTGCAGACACATTTAATTACTCTATTTACCTCTTTATCTTTCTAAGAGGCTCCTTTAACTAATATTCTTTACCTATCCTCCCTTTTGTATACCTTTAAATTTTTATTATAAGATATTTCATGCACACAGAAAGTACACAGAGTGACGTGATGAACATCCACGTACCAATCTTCAAAGAATTCTAAAATTTTGCCATTCTTGCTTATTAAGTATCTCAATTTCAAAATAGTCCTCTCCCGCCTCTCCCTCTAAGTAACTATTCTCCTAAATTTGGTGTTTAGCTTCCCTATGCATGGTTTTTATACTATTATTTCATTTTTTCCCATGAACTATATAAATATATAGCATTGTTTTACATGTTCAAAACTTTATAAAAATGATACTAAGATTACTTCCACTTCCGGCCCCAGTAAAATAATGGAGACCAGATTTACTCTCCCAGCTGAGATAACTAGAAAACCAGAAAAAATAGGTTAAATTATGGAGAAAGGTAGCGCGAGAGGGTGATCCCGGAAGAAGGAAGTGAAATGCGGTGCGCTCTATGCCCGCCTGGCTTACTGCCTGGGGTGTTTCCCACTCACCTTACAAGGAGGTGGGAGCAGAAGAGAGTCCAGCAGTCTGCGCTGAGGAGAAAGAACTTGGCATCCAGGAGACCCACACAGTTCAAATTTACAGGACAAAACACCGGGAAGAGGGCCTGCCCAGAGAGAGTTCCAGAGAGATGTCTGCAAAGGGGTCGCCTGAAGTCTTTGGCTTTGGCGTGTCCTTTAATTTTGCTTATGGTGTCTTTTATAAGCAGAATTTTAACTTTTATTTCAGTTAAATTTATCCATATTTGTAGCTTTTAAAATCTTATATAAGAAATCCATCCCTACTTCAAGGTAGACTCCTTAATTTTCTTCTAAAAGTTTTAAAGTTTTGTTTTTCAAATTTAGGACACTAGTCTACCTGGGATTCATTTTTGTATATGTTATAAGAAAATGATCTAATTTTTATACAGAAAGTTAATTTTCTATACTTTCCTCCCATTATCTTCATTGCCACCACTTTCATATATCAAGTTTTACATATATGTATCTTCTTTTTCTGGGCTGTCTATTGTCTCTTGGTCTAAATGTCTAACACTATACCACTCCTAAATTATCTTAGTTACTATGGTCTCATAATAAATCTTGATAGCTGGTAAAATAAACACTGCACCTAGTCTCCCTCAAAAACATATTAGTTATTCTGGATACTTTGCTTTTTCATGTGAATTTCAGAATCAGCTTTTCAAGATCAGTGAAAATCCTTATTAAAATATTGATTAGGATTACAGTGGATTTTTAGGTTCATTTGGACGAAACTGATATATTTGTTACATAGAATCTTCAAATTTATAAATATGGCATATATTTTAATTTGGGGAATCATCTTTTATAGGCCGTCATAATTTTTATAATTTCCCCCTTAAAGGTTTTACATACCTCTCGTTAGATTTATTCTTAGGAACTTTATAGTGTTGTTGCTACTGTGAATAGGCACTTGTTTTGTGTATATTGGTCTTAAGTCTAGCAATGTTGCTGAAATCTTTCATTCTAATAGTTGTTCTGTGGTTTCTCTTGGATATGTAGACTATCATATTGTCCATAAATGAGGGCAATTTAGTCTCTTCTACTTATTTCTAAATTTATTTTTCTTGTCTTATTGTATTGATTAGAACTTCCAGTATAGTGCATTTTGATATATATATATATATTTAATGCTCTAAATTTACCCCTAGTATCACTTTAGCTTCATTCTGTAAGGTTTGATATGTAATATTTTTACCTTTGTCTCATCTAAATGTTTTGTAATTTCTACTGGGATTTCCTCTTTAACCCATGAATTCTTTGGCAGTGCCTTTTTAGTTTCCAAATATATGGAATGACGTGTTTTTCTTTTTACTGTTTATTAAGACAAATTTTGGTTATAGCATCATGGCTGATACTTTTTATAACAAAAGAGAGTAACGGTTAAATTAATTTCAATAATGGCTCAGTGTTTTCATCTAATTCATGAAGTCAAAGTAAAGCTTTTGGAAGCTCAGTCTGTAGAAGGTAAAACATCTGAGATTATTGTGAATGCTATTGAAAATTCAGTTTAAAAATTTAATGTTAACAATAAAATTGTCTTTTGCATTTTTTCAAACTTTCGTCATTCTGACCTTTAGTCTTGGATATTTTTTCTGGCCTATTTTCTAGTTGACTAATTCTGTCTTCAGCTGTATCTAATCTGCTATTAAACCATCCTTTGTGTTCTTAATTTCAGTTATTGTATTTTTCATTCCCAGAATTTCTATTTAATTCTTTTTCATAATTTCTAATTATTTGTCAAAATTTTCCATCATGTCATTTAATTTCACATTATTTGCTATACCTCTTTGCTTTATTTTTTTATTGGTTCTTCTAGGGTTTATAATATGTATCTTTAACTTACCACAGTCATATATAAGTTAAATGTAAAGGATAAATAAAGATATACCATGCAAAAGCTAATCAAAAGAAAGCTGAAGTAGTTACATTTATATCAGACAAAGTAGATTTCAGAACAATAAATATTACCAAGGATAAAGAAGGATATTTCATAATGATAAAAGGGCTGATTTATCAAAAGAAAATAGCAATCCTAAATGTGCATGCACCATCATTATTCATTTATAAAATATAAGATGGAAAAACGGATAGAACTGAAAGAAAACTAAACAAATCCACAATTATCATTAGCAAATTTAACTCCTCTCTCAGTAATTGATGGAGCATGAAATCAGTAAGGATACGGAAGATATGAACAACACTACCAGCCAACTTGACCCAGTAGACATTTATAGAACACTGTATCCAACATCTGCTACGTACACATTCTTTTCAAGTACACATGGAGCATTAATCAAAATAAATCATATGCTAAACCACAAAACAAGTCTTAATAAATTTTAAAAGATTAAAATTTTATGGAGTATATTCCCTGACCACAGAATTATATTGGAAATGAAAACCAAAAAAAATATGGAAAATTTCCCAATATTTAGAAATTAAACAACACATTTCTAAATACCTCATGGGTAAAAGAAGACATCACAAGAGAAATTAGAAGATACTTTAGAACCAAATGATATTGAAAATACAACATATCAAAAAATATGGGTTGAGGAGACAGTCCAGGGAGACAAATGCAGCTGGAGTTCACAGGACAGAGGTGAGCACTGCTCAGAGAGAGAAGCCCAGAGATGTGCAGAAGGTCCCCCTCAAGCATTCAGTAAGGCATAGATCAGTGTGTATGTGTGAATAAACTATCTGAAGTCGAGAGAGAGCCATCTGAAAGAATTAGCAGGAACAGTGTCTGGCATTCAAATAGAGCAGAGTACAGTGCTTGTTCCCATAAGCCAGACTGGAAATACTCAGAATTCACAGAGCACTGGATAGAGAACTCAGGAAAGTCTTGCCTCATAGTGGGGAATAATTAGCCTTAGACTGAGCACTGCTCTGGACCCACCCAACAAATCATAAAAGCAAGACCAGAAGGGATCAAACTACTTCTAAGTACCTTAACTGCTTCCCAAAATATTTATAGGAAATCAAAAATATCCAGCATTCAACAAGGTAAAATTCACAATGCCTGGCATCCAATGAAAGATTACCAGGCATGCAGAAAAGCAGAGAAACACAACCCGTAATGAGGAGAATAATTAATCAATTGAAACCAAGCCAGAACTGACAAGGATGTTAGAATTGGCAAAGACATTAAAGTAGTTATTATAACTGTATTCCATACGTTCAAAAGTTGGGTAGAGACATTCAAGATATAAAAAAGATGAGCCAGCCCTGATGGCCTAGCAGTTAAAATTTGGCACATTCCGCTTTGGTGACCTGGCTTCAGTTCCCAGTCACAGAACCACACCACTCATCTGTCAGTTGTTATTTGATCACAGCAATGCTGTGGTGGTGGCTCACATAGAAGAACTAGAAGGACTCGCAGCTAGAATATACAACTATGCACTGGGGCTTTGGGGAGGAAAAAATATATATACATAAAAAAGACCCAAATCATATTTCTAGAAATGAAAACCACAATGTCTAAGATAAAAAATATATTAGATGGGATTAACAGCAGATTAGACATTACAGAAGAAAAAAAGTAGTTCCCTTGAAGATATAGCAATAGAAACTATCCAAAATAAAATAATACAGAGAAAAAAAGAATAAAACAAATGACAACAGCATCCGTAAGGTGTGGGACAACTTCAAGCAACCTAGTACGTGGGTAATTTGAGTTTTCGAAGGAGAAGAGGAGGACAGAAAAAATATTTGAAGAGATATAGCCAAAAATTTTCCAAACTTGAAGAATCCATCAAATTATTTATTTAAAAAATACATTTCCAGGGCCGGCCCTGTGGCATAGCGGTTAAGTGCGAGCACTCCACTGCTGGCAGCCCGGGTTCGGATCCCGGGAGTGCACTGACACACCGCTTGTCAGGCCATGCTGTGGCGGCGTCCCACATAAAGTGGAGGAAGATGGGCATGGATTTTAGCTCAGGGCCAGTCTTCCTCAGCAAAAAGAGGAGGATTGGCATGAATGTTAGCTCAGGGCTGATCTTACACACACACACACACACACACACACACACACACACACTAAATAAAAAAATAAACAAAAAAAAAATACATTTCCTTCCCTATGAGAAATTCTGGTACCCATTGTTGATAGCATAACTTTTCTTTTCCATTACTTCAAGGAAAGCCTAGACTATCCTTAGAGAGGGAAGGACTACATTTCCTTTCACCCAACCCTCCATAAGAATCACTCTTTTCAACTAGAGTGTATGTGTAAGTTGGAAAATATATAGGACAACGGTATGGTCTCCGGCAAGAGTTTGAAGTGTGTGTTTTCTGTATTGCTTATAAAGAGTAAAGGCAAATGTTTAGAACTAAACAAAGCAGATGAACAAGTTAGGGTGTATTTTCTTAGTGGAAATTGATAAGGTTTACCCTTTTTCTCTCCTGTGTAATGCCTGTGCAGAGGTGGACCAATCTTCAGGCACAGCCAGAGTTTTCCCCAGTTTTAGGATACCTCAACTATAAGAATAATTAAAGATGAACAGAGAATCCTTTCCTGGGATTTTACATAGGGAAATAATATTTCTACCAAATCCGATACATTAAAATGCAGGTTTGGGCCAGCCCTGTGGCTTAGCGGTTAAGTGCGTGCGCTCCCCTACCGGCGGCCTGGGTTCAGATCCCGGGCGTGCACTGACACAACGCTTGTCAGGCCATGCTGTGGCGGTGTCCCACATACAGCAACTAGAAGGATGTGCAACTATGACATACAACTATCTACTGGGGCTTTGGGGGAAAAAAGGAGGAGGATTGGCAATAGAAGTTATCTCAGAGCCGGTCTTCCTCAGCAAAAAGAGGAGGATTAGCATGGATGTTAGCTCAGGGCTGACCTTCCTCACAAAAAAAAAAAAAAAAAAAAAGAATGTACAATGCAGGTTTTATGTAAGTCTCAGTCACTATGAATTTATGGTAAACTGATAATGATAGCTGTTTCCTCTCCACAAAATTCAAGTTTAAGAAAATGTCAATAAATTAACATTGATCCCAAAGATGGTGCTATAGGTAAAAATTCTCCCAGATTTTTCAAATAGACTGTCAGGTATGTGAGTCCAAAAAACTCTAGTATCACATTTTTTTGCTTAAGTTAGTTTTTACTCTTTTAGGCTGCAATATTATTGCCACCATTATACAGTTTAAAGGAACTATCAATAGAGCTCATAGAAGTTAAATAATCACCCAGATCCACAGAGGTCTACATGCCAGGGCCACAGCAAGAACCCAGTTCTTTCTGGCTCCAGTGCCCATGCCCTTTCCACTATCCTTTTGTTTAAAATGACTTGCTCTATAAAGTTATTAGACAGAAATCAAATAAATTTTAGATGTCATCTCCAAAACAATGATATCAGTTTTAGAATAGTTTATATGAAACTTCTTTGTGTCAGTAGTTAGATAACAGTATTAACTGATTACTGATGCTACCCCCACCCCTAATTCAATACACCCATTAGCATCAGCTCACAAAAGCAAACTTATACTTCCGTTATCTACAGCAGGGAGGCATACATCCACATTATCCAAAAGCAGTTTCGAATCACTAAGATGTTTGTTAAAAATGAGGTTGTTCAAAATGGGAATCCTATTTTATGCCACTCATAGTTGTTATTTGGTCTGGGGCAGGGGGAGTCATTTCTTTCAACTCCCAGTCTTACCATTAAGATGCAGATTTTGTGTAGGGATCAGCAGCCTTATAGTCAAAGGTTAATGAGGAGTCAGTATAACTGTGATCTTTTATTAGTCCTGATCTCACAGAGGACCAAGGGGCTCTAGGGGAAGAGATGCATTCAAGACCACCCTTTTACGTCCCCTTTCCCTCCTTGCTTCACTGCCTCCCCTGAGTCATGCTGATTGGCTCAAGCTTGCTAGTGGGCTAGGTCAATGTGTGTTAAAAGTTCATAGTTGTGGCTCTTCTATTTCACTTCCTCCTTTTCCAGGTCTGGAGCAGTAGGGAACCAGTCTCGCCGTCATGCCCCCTTCATTTATGCTCAGGCACTCTCATTACGACAGTTTCTTGCCCTTGCAGGCCAGAATGTGGTAAGATTCAGGATTGGGATTTGGGCTAATGAGAAGAAAAAAATGCCCCAAGGGTCTTTAGCCTTGGTCATTGCTTGAGCCTGTGGGAACTTGAGACACAAGACCTTTGCTATAATGTTGCTTTATCTTTCCCTTGTCCCCTGTTTCTTTTTGTACATCTCCTCCAAAGATTTTGTGAGGTCTATGGTAGGATTTCAGTATTTCTGGATATGGCCAAAATATTATCTTAATTCCATCAAAACCCCATAAAAAACCTGTACAAACTGATTTTACAAACAAGCTTACGCTTGTCCTTATATAAAATATTGACCTAGGAAACTCGTCTTTAGTTTGTAAAGAAGAAAACTGGCATAAAGTTTACTTAGAATGATGAAGAAGAAAGACAAGAAGATGGAAGAGGAAAAGAAGAATCTGCGAACAAAGTAGAGGGAAGATGCGAGTCAGGAGGCTGGGGAGGAGAAGGCAGAAGAGGGAATTGAGAGGAGAAGAAGAAGAAATTAATGGGTGTGTAGTTTGCAATGCAGGGTGAAAACTGTAATTTCCCTTGTTGAAAATAGAATCAAGAGGCAAGAGAATACAGTCAGTCATCAATATGTCAGACAAATAGAATGCCTAGACTTAGCTGCCCAAATAAACGGCATAGCAACCACACAAGCAAAGTGCAGCATAAATATACAAATAAAACCAAATGCAAAAGACCCCAACCCAGAACAAAATATGACTCAAACAACAGAAGGAAATTCTTCAAAATTGCTTCACTCTCTAGAACCACTTATTAAAAACATACATTAAAATAAAGGAAGGTTAGCCCTGGTGGCTTAGCGGTTAAGTGCGCGCGTTGCGCTACTGGCAGCCCGGGTTTGGATCCCGGGCGCACACCAACACACTGCTTCTCCAGCCATGCTGAGGCCGCGTCCCACATACAGCACCTAGAAGGATGTGCAACTATGACATACAACTATCTACTGGGGCTTTGGGGGGAAAAAAAAAGGAAGTTTACAGGAAAAGAAAGATTAAGGAACCAAATTGAGGACAACATAATATCATTATGGAGATAATACGTTCAACAGAAATTGCAAGGAATAGAATAGATATCATTAAAAACTAAATAACTGACAGAGAGAAAAAGCTTGAGATAAGCACAGAAGACAGGGAAGAAGAACACAGAGAGATTAAAGCAATTAGTGAAAAAGCTAATAGTTACGCAAGACAGACAAAGATAATCCAACCTGAGGAAAATTGGCAACCCGGAGTAGAGAAACCAATAAATTAAATAGAAAATGTTTTCAAAGATATAAGAGAATTTCCCTGAAATGAGAGGTAGATGGCATCTGCAGATCAAGAGTATATCAGCTTTTAGGAAAATTTGATTCAAAATACTCAAAACCAAGATATATTCTATCAAAGCGTTGTTTCAGTTATTAAGCTATTGTTTCTCCACTTCAAGCCCACCCTCTATATTCAACTTTGTGATGCTGCAGGTGGGACTCTGCAAACCACATTTCTCCCCTGCCAACTGGGGGAGGTTCTACCAAAAGGGGATGGCAGAGGGAGACGGAAATGCTGGAGGATAAAGAGTGGACTTGCTCTGTCCTATCTGCTTCCTATTGCCTTCCTGTGGATTTTCTACTGCTGTCAGCATAACCCATTGCTTCTTTCTTACCCCAGCAGTTTCTTCTACAAGCTGTTGGGTCTAGCTTGCAGTTTTTCCAAATTCTTAAAACCAATCTCATACTCCCACCCGCCCTCCAGAAACATGAGCACCAGACCGCCACAGTGCCCTCCCCCAGAGGTCTGAGGCTCTCCTCCAAGATCTATGTTTTAATGCTTCAAAGTTCTTCTCTTTGTTCCCCCAGTCCTAAGCGTAGTAGCTGCTTCTTGCAATTGCTACCTCCATGATACCTTAGCGTTCTCAATCTGCCTTTTCAGTTAACAATTCTCTATAATAAATTCTCTCTGTTAAAATACCTGGTGTGGTTTCTGTTTCCTTACTGGATGCCGATTGTCCAGGCAGAAATATAAAAATCTCCTGGGGGAAGTGTAGGGGGGATGCAACATAATTTAGGATGACCTCAGACTTCTTCACAGAAACTTAGTGCCACGAGACACTGGAGCAATGTCTACAAAGTTCCAAAAAAAAGGTGAAACCCCAAAAATATTTTATCCAGCCAAGATGTTCAAATATAAAGACAATAGGCAGACATTCTCAAATATGAAAGAGCTTAAGGAATAGAATATGTACGTGTGGTTTTTGGTCCCAACTGCAGTTGGTGGGGAGAGTGGCACCATGGTGGCCCTGAGCAGGGTGACGAGGGGGTCCAGGGAGGAAAGCTGCTCAGTGCAAGGGTCTAGTTCCCAGTGGGGTGAGGAGGGTGTCCATGAGGAGGGGCTGCCTGGGGTGAGGAGTCAGGGATAAGTGGAGAGAGGAGGGAACCCACGTGGGAAGTGAGGTCTAACATGGTGAGGAGGGTATCTGTGGAGGAGTGGTCTGGCATGTGGAATGAGAGCCTGAGTGGGATGAGGAAGGCATTCATGGCAGGGTTGGGGAGGATGGCCCAGCAAGGGGAGTCAAGGCCAAGCAAGGGGGAAGAGGATATCCCCTGGAAGAGTGGCCTGGCACAGGGTCAGAGCCTGCATGGGGTGAGGAGAAAAGCCAGGATGGGGCAGCCCAGTGTGAGGGGTCAGATCCCAAGCCAGGTGATAAGGGCATCAGTGCTGGAAAGGAGACAGCAGAGATAGGAGATGATTATGTACAGGGGGTTAATCAAATAAGTAAATATGTTAAGAATTATGGAAGCCATATTTCTCACCCTTGGACAAAGGACTTACAAATACAAAAAGGGACAAACCTAGAATAAACCCTGTGGTGTTATCATGGATTGGAGTTCTTGGTGTGAATTCAGGTTTTCTACCTATATAAATAGATATATGAAATAAACTTGGACATGTATGTACGTAGCTCTGTCCTCTAGGAGGGCTTGGGAGCAACAACGCCCCAATATCAATGAACACACCTACTGCCAAGATCTTGGCTTCTAAATACCATTTTCCGCTCCAAGAAACCAGGGCTACTTGAATAATGGGCTGATTACAGGACTGGCAGGGAAAATACAAGATGAACCTGAAAATCTTCTTTTACCTCCCTCCCCCCAAAAAAGAAAGGCCTATCAAATAATGGGGGCATATCAAAAGGACATTTAAGCCAACTTTATTGGCCAAATCATGACAATTTGAGCATCAAAATAAATAATAGCAGTAACAACCCACTGAATAAATAAAAACCATAAATCCATGCAGATATTAATTAATTAACCTATTATTTAAAAGTTTAGTGCATATTGGTATATTTACATAGTTTCAAAGTCCCTCCCCACAAAATACTTACTAATTACAAAGAGAAAAAAGAGTAACTGTAAAGAGGAAGCCTGGTAAACACCACCATAATCGAGTGATCAAAGTGAACATCATCAGTAATGAGACAAACACAAATGGTGTGCCTCCTGATAGCATGCCATGAGAAGAACACAGCATCACTTCTGCAGCATTCCTGCCAAAGATGCAGAACCTGAGTCTAATCATGAAGAGACATCATATAAACCCAGACTGAGGGCATTTAAGGAATAGTTGGCCTGCAATCTTCAAGTGTAAAGGTCATGAATTTCAAGAGAAGATGGAGGAACTATTCCAGACTGAAGCCGACTAAAAACACATGACAACTAAATGCAACCCTGATTCTGAACCGGATACTTTTGCTATAAAAGCCATTACTGGGGCAATTGACAAAACTTGAATAATCTGAGGATTAGACGGAAGTAATGTATTGATATTAATTTTCTGATTCTGATCATTATATCATGGTTATGTAGTAGGGAAATGTCTTTGTAGGAAACATACTCTAGGGTATTCAGGTGTGATGGGGTATCAGGTCAGTAACACTCTCAAATCATTCAGGGAAAAAAGTTTTGGTGTACTTTTTTTAACATAGTTCCAACTTTTCTATAAGTTTGTAATCATTTCAAAATAAAATTTAATAATTTTTAAATTGCAATTGCGGGGCCGGCCCCGTGGCTTGGTGGTTAAGTGAGCGCGCTCCGCTGCTGGCGACCCGGGTTCGGATCCCGGGCTCGCACCGACGCGCTGCTTCTCCGGCCATGCTGAGGCCGCGTCCCACATACAGCAACTAGAAGGATGTGCAGCTATGACACACAACTATCTACTGGGGCTTTGGGGGGAAAAAATAAATAAATAAAATCTTTAAAAAAAAAAAATAAAATAAAAAATAAATTGCAATTGGTCTCTATTTACTGGTTTACAAAATCTCCAAGACATTGTATAAATGAAAAAGCAAAGTTTAAACGGATATATTATACTATCTTTCTTGTATACTTTTCAAAAGAGTATATATTTTGGGGGCCGGCCTAGTGGCACAGCGGTTAAGTGTGCGCACTCCACTTCGGCGGCCCATGGTTCGCAGGTTCGGATCCCGGGCGCGCAGCGGTGCACCGCTTGTTAAGCGATGCTGGGGCAGCGTCCCATATAAAGTAGAGGAAGATGGGTATGGATGTTAGCCCAGGACCAATCTTCCTCAAGAAGAAAAGGAGAAGATTGGCATCAGATGTTAGCTCAGGGCTAGTCCTCCTCACACACACAAAAAAAAGAATATATATTTTGATACATATATATATATATATATATACACACACACACACAGTTTTTCTGGACAGATGCAGAAGAGCAATAATGCAGTGATCTGACAGAGGGACGGGGTGGTGGTGGGAAGGAGCTTTTATTTTTCATTTTATATCTTCATGCATGGTTTAAATGTTATTATCAGGTACATATATTAGTCTAATTTTTAAAAAAAACAATAGGAGTTTTCTGGAAAGTGAAATTATGTGCCATTTTTGTTTTTCTTTATATTTTTATGCACTCAAAAAAAACTAATGAATAATGTTAAACATTTGCATGCACACACATTTAAAAATGTATTTTTCTGTCTATAGTTAGGGTAAAAGGTTGACAAGGATCAGATATTATTAAATCAAGTTTTGAACAATTTTTGTAGCCAAAAGTCTTTACCTGGTGTTTTATTTAATTTAGGCTTTTTAATTTAAAAATGTATATGAGGAATTGTTCTTGGCTACCAATTAGCAAGGATTCTAGAACACACAGGCGTCAAGGCAGTTATCTCAGGACCATGTTGCTGAGAAAAGAAGACTCTCATTGATTAATTTAGGTCTATGCTCCACTACTTCTACCACCAAACCTCACCCTGTGGAATACGTTTTTAAATCTACCCTCCTGCTGGTTCTAAGACATTTGACAAGCATTTTCCAAATGTAAAGATTTTGGAGGTAATAAGTTTAAATAGGATTTAGATTTGATAAACCCTGTGTGTTCTCGTCCATATTTCTCTCTGTGCTGCCTTACTGTTACAGTCAAGGGGCTTTTCCTACTGTTATTGTTGTTGTTGTTTGGCCTCCTGACAGTGTCCTCACAAAATCAAGAAAACCTAGAGCAAGAATCACATTTACTCAAACATGGCACGGTTAAAAGAGATTTTAGTTTGCAACGATCCCTTGATCAGAGATGAAAACAGAAGGCTCCTTCTCTCAAGGCACTTAAAGATGAAAGTTTCAACAAGCAGTTCAGATGAGTTTACTTGAAGTTTCAGAAGACTGTCAGACAGCAAGAAATCACTTACAGAATTCTAGAATCCCTTGGCAATATAGAACAGAAGTTAAGAGTTTAGGTGCTGGTACCAAACAAACATGAGTTTTAATCTCAACTTTACCATTTACTTACAATGTGCCTTTGAGCGAGGTATTTAATCTCTCCCAAACTCGGCTTATTTACCTATGAAATGGAAATAAAAGTACCTGCCACTTGGAATTATTATAGGTTTCTTTGAAATAATATATGTCTACCACAAAGAAAACACTTAATAAATATTAATAGTAGTAATCGTTGTTGTTGTTGATGATGATGACTTTTTTTAAAAAAATCATTGCTGTCTCGATCTATATTCCCGATTTCACAATTCCAAATATGGGTTAAAACAGGCTCAGAGACCACAATGTCAAGGGTAAAAGTAAGAGGGAAATGACTATTTTCTATATGCACCAAGATATTCATCATAAGAATCCTAAGAAAGGAGCCAACCACCTTATCACAACATTAGCCAAAGGGTGGAGCTGTCAGTGAAACTTCCTTTGGAATATGTGTCCATTAGGCTGTCAGTAAGACCAGGCTGTAGTTATGAATATAAGTAGCGAGGAGTTTTCCTCTGAAATTTACAACTTTCCCTCTGGTTCCACATCGGTTTTAAGTAGAGCTCAAGGACCACTCACACAAGCGAGCTTTCTATGATTCAGACAGCATTTATTCCCACACTCAATGAGTATTTATGGAGTTCCAGCTCTGTGCCAGGTCTTGCAATAGACACTGGGCATAGAGTTGTCAAGGCAGACAGGACCTCTGCTCTCATGTGTCCGTGTTCTACGGGGAGAGGTATGTTAAATAGATAATCATCCTAGTAACCTATTGATCAAAAACATACATTCTATGAAGAAGTACAGGGTGTCAGATTGTTATTAGAACAGGGGGAACTGAACTATTCTGGGAGGTTAGAAAAGGCTTCTCAGAGGAGGTCACATCTAAGCAAGACCTGAATCAGAAGAAGTTAAGAACGGCATTTAAGGCAAAGAGAACAACGTGTGCAAAGGGCCTGAAATAGGACAGAGCATGCTATATGCACAGTAAAAATTTGAAAGCCTAGTGTGAGACTAGAGTATATGTTGGTGTGGGGAAGAGGGGAGGGGTGGAGCAGGAAGTGGGCAGAGAGAGATAGAGGCATGAGAAGAAGTGGAAGAGATGAATAAGATCTTGTAGTCCATGTAAAAGATTTTGTACTTTATTGTAAGAACAATAGGAAACCACTCAAGCTTTTAAGTGATGTAATGTTATGACCAAATGTGCTCTTTGTAAAAACCACTCTGACTGCCATGTGTAGAATAAATTAGAAGTGAGCAAAAATAGAGGCAGGAATGCCAGTTGGGAGGCAAGAGAAGATGGTGACTTCAATTTGGGTAATTATTATCTTTGCCATGGAATACAGGGAATAAGTAATCCAAACATCCAGACAATTCAACAGGTAGCTTTGGTGGAAGGCATATAGTATTGAGGCTTATATTCAGTTAATTAGGAAACTAGACTGGGCCAAACAGGATTTTATTGCCTTGGTCCAGGAGCTATGTAATAACTTCTTTAAGGTTGTTCAAAAAAAAAAAGGAGCCAGAGAGATAAAATTCTAGCACGACAGCATAAGGAGATCAACTGACCCACTCCCCAGTGAAAGTGGTGAAAATTATTTTTTAAAGACAACCATTTAAAGCTCTGGAAATGGTTCTAAGGACAAACAGCAAACACAGAAACATCTATATTCAAGAAAATCTATGAAAATTTGGTGAGAAAGGCAAGAATCTGTGGTATTTGAACCAAGACCACTGCCTCACCGCCCCCCCACCCCACCCCTCAGCTCAGCAAGGCAGAGACTTCACTCCAGACCTCTGCATCCAAGAACACAGGGCTCCCCCTTTCCACAGCACCCAGTTGGAGGGCTTTCTTCCCCGGAGGAACAGGACTTCAGCATTTCTCCTCCAGTCCCCAGATACTGCTGCTGAGGCTAAGTTCTAGGTGAATGGGGTAAAGAAGTGGGGTCTCTCTCTTCCACCCAATCCGCTTTCATGGGATGGAAGCTCTACTTGGGGCATGGCAAGCTGAGACTATTGGGACCCCAATTGCCCTTGACTTAGCTCATGAGGCAGTGCTTCCACACCAGGAGAGCCAAGCCAAGAGACCTCAGGCTGCTGTCCCCCACCCACGATTATTCAGCTCCTAGAGTAGAGGTGTCATTCAGAGAGAAATTTGCCATTGTCCTCATCCCCAGCTCCAGAGTCTTGTCTCAGAGATTTTTTCCTGAGGGGAAAGCAGACTGTAAAACAGATAATATTCATAATGTCTTCCAAAAGGAACTGACTTCCTTTGCAACAGAGCATGAAGTTCAAACCTAATATTTGCTCTCAAGACAGTGAAGGTTGTGGAGAAAAGCAAATGTAGGAAGATTCACTGATTTAATGAAGATACAGCCCAGATTGTAGGCTGGCTAGTTTGTAGGAGAGACGCAGAGGATAAGGCAGTTGGGAGAAACCCTCATGGAGGCAGAACAAATATCAAACATAGACCTCAGATACTATTCCTTCAAAATAATCCACAATTTGGTTGAATTTATTTATAGAGCAATTTATGCCCAAGAGTATTGTTGAAAACAATACAGCAATCAACCAGAAATTAGTGTGATTTAACAGCTGAGTGTGGTCAAAGAAAGAGAGCCCTACAAATACCACTGTCATCTCAGGGTAACTGTGGGCATACTCAAAGCTGCATCTCCCTGAGGAGCAGCATCAGAGGGTGGACACTGGTGGGGAGAATTAGACTTCACTAAAACAATCCAGCCAATCACTAAAAAATAAACAAGAAATAACAATAACAAGCCTGGAAGGGGAGGGACCAGGACCCAGAATTGCTACAACGTATCATCTAAAATGTCCAGTTTCCAACAAAAATAAATATATAAAGCATGCAAACAAATAGGAAAGTATAACCCACATGCCAGAAAAAAAAGCAGGCAACATAAATTGCCTGGGAGAGCAAGTAGATGTCAGATTTAACACAAAAAGTCTTAAAATAGCCATTTTAAATATTTTCAGAGAACTAAAGGAAAGCATGATTTAAAAAGTAAAGGAAGATATGATAACAATGTCACATTAGAGAGAATATCAATAAAGCAATAGAAACTATGAAAAAGAATCAAATTGAAATTCTGGAGTTGAAGAGTACAATAACTGAAATAAAAATTTCTTTATAAGGGCTCAACAGTAGATTTGAACTGGCATAAGGAAGAATTAAAGAAGCTGAATCACTAGATTGATAGAGATTATGCAAGCGGAAAACCAGAAAAAAGAATGAAGAAAAGTGAACTAAGCCCAGAGAATTGTGAGACACAATAAAGTGTACCAACATATATGTAATCAGAGTATCAGAATGAGAGGAGAGAGAGAAGAGAGCAGATAAAATATTCAAAAGAATAATGGCAGAAAACTTCCCAAGTTTATTGAAAAAATACACACCCAAGAAGCTCAATGAATTCCAGATAGGGTAAACACAAAGAGATCCATAAACAGACACATCAATGCATCATAGTAAAAAAAAAAAATGCCAAAAATCAAAGACAAGGAGAAAATTTTGAAAGCATCAAGAGAAAAATGACTCACCACTTACAAAGGAACTCCGATAAGATTAGCAGCTAGCTTCTCAGCCGAAAGAATGTAGGCCAGAAGCAGTGGAATAAAACATTCAAATTGCTCAAAGGAAAAAAAAAACTGTCAACCAAGAATCCTATATTCTGCAAAGCTACCTTTCAAAAATGAAGGTGGAAAAAAGACTTTCCCAGATAAACAAAAGCTGAGAGAATTTGTTGCTAGCAAACCCACCTTATAATAAATACTAAAGGATGATCTTCAGGCTGAAAGTAAATGATCCCAGATGATCATTTTAGTCCACACCAAAAAAAAAACAAAGGTAATTATGTACCAGTAAAGGTAATTATGTAATTATTTTTTAGAAGTATAAATGCATATTTCTTTCCTTCCTTCTTATAACTGATTTAAAAAAAGTATAATTGTATAAATAATATGTATATAATGTAACGTCAGGCCTATTACATATAGAAATGCAATATATTTGTCAATAACAACACAAGGGAAGTGGGTAGGAGAAAAGCTATTTTGGCCTAAGGAAATGACTGCAGTTAGTAAAGTTATAAGTACAACAATGTATTGTTGGGTTTGTAACATTAATAGATGTGATATGTATAACAATAATACACAAAAGGGGGGAAGTAGAATAGAGCTACATAAAAGTAATGTTTCTATGCATCACTGGAATTAAGCTAGTATAAATCTGAAGCTGATTCTGATAAGCTAAGATGTATACAGTACACCATAGAGCAACCACTAAAAAAAAAAAAGTGAAAAAATATGAAAGAAATTAAAATGCTACATTAGGGGCTGGTCCCGTGGCTTAGCGGTTAGGTGTGTGTGCTCCACTTTTTAGGTGTGTGTGCTCCGCTACTGGCGGTCTGGGCTTGGATCCTGGGCGCACACCAAGGCACCACTTGTTCAGCCACACTGAGGCGGCATCCCACATACAGCAACTAGAAGGATGTGCAACTACGACATACAACTATCTACTGGGGCTTTGGGGAGAAAAACGGAAAAAAAGGAGGAGGATTGGTATGGATGTTAGCTTAGGGCTGATCTTCTTCACAAAAAAACAAAAACAAAATAAAATGCTACATTAGAAAATATCTACTTAATGCAAAAGAAAGCAGTAAGGGAAGACTAGAGGAACAAAAAAGACATGGGCAATATAGAAAACAAAAAGTAAAATGGCAGATATAAATCCAACTATATCAATAATAGCATTAAATATGAATGCATTAAACAATCAAATAAAAAGGGGAAGAATGTCAGACTGGATTAAAAAAGAAACCAACGTGGTCCAACAGTATAGTGTCTATAGGAGATACAATTTAGAGTCAAAGATACAAATACTTGAACGTAAAAGGATAGAAAAAAGGATATCATGCAAACAGCAACCACAAGAAAGCTGGAGTGGCTACACTTATATCAGATAAAATAGACTTTAAAAAAAATATATTACTAGAGATAAAGAGGGATATTTCATAATAATAAAAGAGTCACTCTATCAGGAAGATATAATAATTATAAACATATATGTACCTAATAGCAGAGCACCAAAATACATAAAGTAAAAACTGGCAGAAATGAAGAGAAGTAGACAATTCAACAATAATAGTTGAAAATTTCAATATCCTACTTTCAATATTTGATAGAACACCAAGACGAAAGATCAGCAAGGAAATAGAAGACTTGAACAACACTATAAAGCAATTAGACCTAACAGACATCTATAGAACACTCCATCCAACAACAATAAAATAGACATTCTTCTCAAGTGCACATGGAACATTATCCAGAGTAGACCATATGCTATGCACAAAACAAACCTCAATTAATTTAAAAGGATGGAAATAACACAAAGTATGTTCTGTGACCACAATGGAATGAAATTAGAAATCAATAGCAGGAAAAAATTTGAGAAACTCACAAATATGTGGAAATTAAACAACAAACTCCCAAGTATGACCCATAACCAATGAATCAAAGAAGAAACCAAAAGAAAAATCAGAAAACACTTTGAGATTCATGAAATTAAAGACACAGCATACCAAAATTTATGGAGTGCAGTTAAAGCAGTGATTAGAGGAATATTTATAACTGTAAATGCATACTTTAAGAAAAAATAAAGATCTCAAATCAATAGCCAGACCTGCCAACTTAAGACACTGGACAAAGGACAAACTAAACCTAGAGCAAGCAGAAGAAAGGAAATAGCAAATATTAGAGTAGAAATTAATGAAATAAAAAATAGAAAAACAATAGAGAACATAAAGGAAACCAGAAATTGGTTCTTTGAAAAGATCAACAAAATCGACAAATTTTAGCTATATTAACCAAGAAAAAAAAGAGAAGACTCAAATTACTAGAATCAGAAATAGACAGTAGGGGGTGGGCCAGCCCTGTGGTGTAGCAGTTAAGTGTGTGCATTCTGCTGCTGGGGACTCAGGTTTGGATCCCGGGTGTGCACCAACGCACCACTTGTCAGGCCATGCTGTGGCAGCATCCCATATAAAGTGGAGGAAAATGGTCATGGATGTTAGCTCAGGGCCAGTCTTCCTCAGCAAAAAGAAGAGGATTGGCAATGGATGTTAGCTCAGGGCTGATCTTCCTCACAAAAACAAAAAAAGAAAAGAAAAAAGAAATAGACGAGGGGACATTACTACCTATCTTACCGAAATAAAAAGGATTATAAAGGAATACCATGAACAATTGTATACCAACAAATTAGATAACTTAGATGAAATGGACAAATTCCTAAAAAGATACAAACTTCTAAAACTGACTCAAGAAGAAAGAGACTGAGTAGATGTAACAAGTGAAGAGATTAAATTAGTAATCAAACACCTACCCACAAAGAAAAGACCAAGCCAGAATATCTTCACTCCTGAAATCTACCAAACACTTAAAGAAGAAAGAATACCAATTCTTCACAAACTCTTCCAAAAAATTCCAAGAAACTCTTCCCAACTCGTTTTCTAGGGCCAGTATTACCCTAATACCAAAAACAAACAAAGATATCACAAGAAAAGAAAATTACAGACAAATATCTCTTATGAATATGGACATAAAAATCTTCTACAAAATACTAGCAAACCTAATACAGTAACATATAAAAAGAATTATACAACATGTCCAAGTGGGATTTATCCCAGGAATGTAAAGTTGTTTCAACATCTGAAAATCAATTAATACAGATATCAATATAATAAAAAACAAAAATGTAGTATAGCCACTATGGAAAACAGTATGGAGGATCCTCAAAAAATTAAAAATAGAACTACCATATGATCCAGCAATTCCACTTCTGGGAATATATCCAAAGGAAACAAAAACACTAACTTGAAAAGATATCTGTACCCTCATATTTATAGCAGCATTATTTACAATAGCCAAGACACGAAACAACCTAAGTGTCCATCAATGGATGAATGGATAAAGAAATGGTGGTGTATATATACAATGGAATATTATCCAGCGATAAAAAATGAGGAAGTCCTATCATTTGCAACAACATAGATGAACCTTGAGAGCATTATGCTAAGTGAAACAAGTCAAAGAAAGACAAATACTGTATGATCTCACTTATAAGTGGAATCTAAAACAAACAAACAAAAACCAAACTTATAGAAAAAGGGATCAGACATGCGGTTACCAGAGGTGGAGAGTGGAGGGAGGGGGAATTGGAGGATGGTGGTCAGAGGTACAAATTCCCAGTTATAAGATAAATAAGTACTAGGGATGTAATGTACAATATGATGACTATAGTTAACACCGCTGTATGATATATAGGAAAATTGTTAAGAGAGTAAATCCTAAGAGTTCTCATCAGGGGCTGGCCCCATGGCTTAGTGGTTAAGTTTGGCATGCTCTGCTTTGGCAGCCTGGGTTCGCGGGTTCAGATCCTGGGTGAAGATCTGCACCACTCATCAGCCATGCTGTGGCAGTGACCCACATACAAAATAGAGGAAGATTGGCACAGATGTTAGCTCAAGGCAAATCTTCCTCAAGCAAAAAAAAAAAGAGGAATATGGCAACAGATGTTAGCTCAGGGCCAATCTTTCTCAGCAAAAAAAAAAAAAAGAGTTCTCATGATAAGGAGAAAATTTTTTCTTTTCTTCTTTCTTTTCTTTATTTTGTACCTATATGTGGTGATGGATGTTAGCTGGACCTATTGTGATAATCACTTCACAATATATGTAAATCAAACCGTCATGCTGTACACTTTAAACTTATATAGTGATGTGTGTCAACGATCTCTCAATAAAACTGGAAAAAAATAAAAGTAAAATTTTTTTAAAAGTCACATGATCATCTCAACAAATGCAGAAAAATCATTTGACAAAATCCAACACCCTTTCATGATAAAAATGCTCAACAAACTAGGAATAGAAGGGAACTTCCTCAAACTTGATAAAGTACCTCTATGAGAAACCCACAGCTAACATCAGACTTAATGGTAAAAAGACTAGATGCTTTCCTCCTAAGATCAGGAACAAGACAAAGATGTCCATTCTTGCCGCTTCTATTCAACATTGTACTAGAGGTTCCAGCCAGGGCAATTAAGGCAATAAAAAGAAATGAAAGGCATCCACATTGGAAAGGAATAAATGAAATTATCTCTATGCATAGGTGACGTCATCTTATATATTTTAAAAAAAAATCCGGGGCCCGCCCTGTGGCTTTGTGGTTAAGTGCGCGCACTCCACTATTGGCGTCCTGGGTTCGGATCCTGGGCTCACACCGATGCACCACTTCTCCAGCCATCGCTGAGGTGGCGTCCCACATACAGCAACTAGAAGGATGTGCAACTATGACATACAACTATCTACTGGGGCTTTGGGGAAAAAAAGGAGGAGGATTGGCAATAGACGTTAGCCCAGAGCTGGTCTTTCTCAGCAACAAGAGGAAGATTAGGGCCGCCCCGTGGCTTAGTGGTCAAGTGCGCGTGCTCCGCTACTGGTGGCCCAGGTTCAGATCCTGGGCGTGCACGGCTGCAATGCTTCTCCGGCCATGCTGAGGCTTTGTCCCACATACAGCAACTAGAAGGATGTGCAACTATGACATACAATTATCAACTGGGGCTTTGGGGAAAAAAAATAAAAAATAAAATAATAAAAAAAAGAGGAGGATTGGCATGGATATTAGCTCAGGGCTGATCTTCCTCACAAAAAAAAAAAAAAAAAAAAACTTGTTCTAAAAAAAAAAAAAGACACCATCAAAGGCCTGGCCCCGTGGCTGAGTGGTTCAAGTTCCCCATGCTCCGCTTCGGCGACCCGGGTTCACAGGTTCAGATCCTGGGCACGGACCTGTTCCACTCACCAGCTGCACTGTGGAGGTGACCCACATACAAAAAAACAGAGGAGGATTGGCAGAGATGTTAGCTCAGGGCTAATCTTCCTCAAGCAGAAACAGAGGAGGATTGGCAACAGATGTTGGCACAGGACTAATCTTCCTCGGTTAAAAAAAAAAAAAGACACCATCAATAAAATAAAAGACACCCCACAGAATGGGAGAAAATATTTGCAAATCTTGTATCTGATAAGGGACTTGTATCCAAAATATATAAAGAACTCTTACAACTCAACAATAAAAAGACAAATAAACCAATTTTAAAATGAGCAAAGGATCCGAATAGATATTTCTACAAGGAAGATATGCACATGACCAATAAGCACGTGAAAAGATACTCGCACCATCATTAGTCATTAGGGAAAGGCAAATCAAAACCACAATGAGATACCACTTCACATCCACTAGGATGGCTAGAATCAAAAAGTCAGATAATAAGTGTTGGTGAGGACGTGGAGAAATCAGAATCCTCATACAATGCTCATAGGAATGTAAAATGGTGCAGGTGCTTTGGAAAATAATCTGGCAGTTTTTCAAACATAGAGTTACCACATGATCTAGCAATTCCACTTCTAGGTATACACCCAAAAGAAACGAAAATATGCCCACAAGAAAACTTACACACGAATGTTTATAGCAGCATTATTCATAATAGCTGAAAGGTAGAAACAGCCCAAGCATCCATCAACAAACAAATGGATAAACAAAATGTATATATCCATGTGATGGAATATTATTTGGTCATAAAAAAAGAATGAACTACTGATAGATGCTACCACATGGATGAACCTTGAAAACATTACACTAAGTAAAAGAAGTCAGTCATAAAATCCACAGATTATATGATTTCATTCTTATGAAATTTTTGAATAAGGACAGAAAGTAGATTATTGGTCACTTAGGGGTGGGAGGTGGGAAGGATGGGAAGGTAAGGGGGGTTATAGCTAAAGGGTATGGGTTTTTTTTTTTTTGAGGTGATGAAAATGTTCTAAAATTGACTATGTGTCCCAAATTGTATGGCAGTGGGGTGGGGGTAGGATTAAAAAGAGGCTTTCTGGTTTTGCCTTACTATTAGGTGGAACACATAAAATTGCCATTTTTGTAAGTCAAGAACAGATATCAGTAACTTCATACCATTTTAATTTTTTGCAACAGGAATATTTGTGTAATAAAACATATTACTGAAGAAAACTAACCAAACATGTAATAACAATAAAAGAACAAGTATCTCCCTTTTCAAAACTAGACACAGGGATTGGGAAGTGAAAAATAGGTGGAACACAGAGGATTTTTAGGGCAGTGAAAATACTCTGTATGATGTCATAATATTGGACACATGTCATTATACATTTGTCCAAAGCCATGGAATGTATAACACCCAGAGTGAACCCTAATGTAAACTATGGACTTTGGGTCATAATGATGTTTCAATGTAGGTTCATCATTTGGAACAAATGTACCACTCTGATGAGGGATGTTGATAATGGGGTCATGTGTGGGGTGCATGTGTGGGGTCGGGGGTAAATGGGAAATCTCTGTATCGTCCCCTCAAGTTTGCTGTGAACCTAAAACTGCTCTAAAAAAATTAATACTTAATTTAAAAAAAAGACACATTGGTTTGCTTACTGCCCCCCAAATTTTAACCTCATTTTCTCCTAGTCTTTCAATCCAGCATCATGAATGAGCGGACAGGAGATTTCAGGCAGATCTTCCTAACTCTTGGCCACCAGAATAATCACATCAGTGGTGTGAGATCATGGAATGAGACTTGGAGTCAGGCCATCTAGAGGGTGAAATATTGTCACTTTGGACGAGATCAAGTTTCAATCCTCCCCTATGTTGAAATGGAGATAAAAATATTAACTTCAGATGATAATTGTGAAGATCAAGTGGGATGTGTGTGCAAAAAGGGGAGAAAAATGGTTCCTGACACATAGTAGATATTCAATAAGTTACTTTCCTTCACTGAAGGTGAAATATTCTGGATCAGCATTAGAGTGTTGGCAGCTTTGCATTGATCTATCAGCAGCCTTTGACTCCCAGGACAGAAATCAGCTAGGCACCAAGCCACATGAGCTCACACAGACCTCCACCTACCAATGTTGTTGAAAAGTCTGCCTTATGACCCCTAATGCAAGAATGAGGGTGAGCAGAAACAGTCTCCTGACAGATC
The DNA here is from genome assembly GCF_057802395.1 of Ceratotherium simum simum. NCBI lineage: Eukaryota > Metazoa > Chordata > Mammalia > Perissodactyla > Rhinocerotidae > Ceratotherium > Ceratotherium simum. Next base: position 68,616,673 of record NC_141906.1, read on the forward strand.
ATGACCTCCTATGACAAAACAAGGCTGAATGTTGGGTCCCTTTCTCTTTAAGTGATGTCACATGGTCAATACCGCTTTTAGATTAGATGGCTACGCAATCTCCTTCCAAGCACACAGGAAGATAAGCATTTCCCTTGATGCTGATGATAGGGTTTACGAAGAACCAGGAGGAGGCCTCGAGGAACTCTCAGTCCTAGTACCTGCCTATGCAGAAATGCAATCTTAACATCAGGTGTTTCCCTGCCTGCTCTGCCCTGGGACTCATCATACCCCTGTGCATCATAGACCCCAGCTTGCCTCTGAGTCAAGTTCTCCCTACAATTTAGGCAAGGCAGAGCAGGTGTAGAGCTTCAGAGTCCCCTAAAGATCTTTCAAGGAATTTTTCTACCTAGGACCCCCTCCAGACCTGTCCAACCAAACTCTGCAGAGGTGGAGCCCAGGAACCTGTAATTTCCAGTAAGTTTCCCAGGGGATTCTCTTGCAGCCAGACTGCCACCATATGGGTCTGAAGGACAGAAGAATGGGTCTGCCAAAGCCTATTATATGAAAGTCAGTATAGGGAGTTTCTCAAAGAAAATAGTTCCAGTTATCTCATGTCGAAGAACAAGAAGGTGAGAGTCATATTGAATGTACTTAAAGTTAGACAGGAAGATGTTTACGTTTGGAAATGTATGGTTCTTAGTAAGAGTTTAAGGTAAATAAACATTTCAGATTTCTTGGTAGATGCCAAGAAATCTACCCAAGAATACTTGGTTTTAGTACTTCTCTGTGCAAGATATAGTCAGTGAGAAAATTAGAAGTGAGCCTCATTTCTAATAAGTGATCCTGAAGAATAAACTGACTGCTGAGAGTTAGCCCCACTCCTAACATGGTGATCTGGAGAGAAATGATCCGAATGTGTCTGACAACAGCGAGACCAAGACAGAGACAGAGATAGCGAGAACATCCAAGACTGAGCACCAGCCTGGAGTCGGGCTGCTGAGGTTGGCCTTCTAGGGCCTTCCTGACAGATGACACCCAGAAGGTCAACTCTGGTCCCTAGCTCTTCCTGAACAGAGTCTTGGTGGTGTCCCAGTAGAGCCAAGGTGTCATCCAAGGAGAGGCATATGTAGTACACGGGCAGCCAGCCCCAGCCGTCGCGGAGGACCCCAGACCTTAGACTGCACACCCAGAGATCAAGAGTTTGGAGACATGGGGAAGACGCTGCCTCTGCTTGAAGAGTCTGGCCGCCATGAACAGGAGAAGCAAATAAAATATTTCAGCTGCCACCAGTTCGGAATATCAGCTGTGGTCGCTCCCCTTGGGGGAACCAAGGCAAAGGTCCCTTTATATCAGCTTAGGCAAATGACTGCTGTGGGCTGGGGATCACTGCGGGCCTCCACTCCCACCCCAGGGCACCAGTTTTAGTGCCTAAGGTTTGCAGGATAGGGTCTGCGTCCTGGGAAGAGTGGGATGCAGAAAGCATCCCTGAGTGTTTCAAATAGCTTCTCATTGGTCTCTTAGGAGGTGGCCTTTTGCTTTGGCTCATATGGAACCTGGCCAAGGACCCTCTCTTCATCCCTCTACATTAGTGCTCCCCAGAGTGTGGGAGCACCCACTGGCAATACAGGAGGTGATTTTAGTGGTACCTGGGCCATTTTTTTTGTTTTAATAGTTATGCATTTATTTGAAAGTGTTTAAGAAGAATAATTAGCACACCAAATCTGGATTTTTCTGGACTTGATTGCTTAGGACAAGGTTAAAGGAGGTACTTAATTTTAAAAAGTAGGTCAGGTTTAACAGAAATATTAAGTAAATAATAGTACAGGTGGTTTGGGGCTGAGGCATAAAGTGGTTGGGTGGGAAACAGTGGCTGGGAAAACACAGCTCTGGATCAAACATGTGAGTAACAGCCAAACACCAGGCCATCCCAGGAGAGAGGGAGATACCTTCTGGGAAGAAACATGTCCTGAAGGCATAAAATGTCACAAGGTCTGGGCCAGGAGGGGGAGGGGAACTTGTACCTGTATTTCCTTCCACCCACAATCACATGTCTACAGCCCAGGCTGAAGAGCTACAAACAAGAACAAGTAAAAACCACAACAGTTTTGTCAATAATCATAATACACTCCTTCTGTAACCAAAACCTAAAAGTGCTATCTCTCTAAACTTCCCAGGGGACCTTGCAAGTGTGAGCTATAACAGCCAAAGTAGACCATGGCCCCTCAATGCTGACAGCAGGCCGGGGACATTAGACATCTGCAGACGTGAGGGCTCTCCACCAGGCTCAGCAGGGTAGCCACTGCCCTGGCACTGGCAGCAACAGGGGACAATGCCACGACGAGCCAGAGAAGGGGAATGGCTCTGCCAAGGGCTGGCCGAGAGTGCTGGTCCAAACAGTGAACCCTAGACTGAGAGCAATTCAAAGGGAAGCCGTAATGCTGGCATGTTTGTTCCATCCTTCTCATTTTCAATTTATATTTTTTCCTGTGTGTTTTATAATGGTCACATATACTAGAGTATAAGTAAATATAATTTACAAATATGTAAATATCAGAGTGCACACTCAAAATTGTTTATGCATGGGAGGCAGGATCAAAAAAGTTTGGTGACTGTAAGTCTACGTGACTCACTCACTACACCTGCCTGGATTACTGTCAACACTTCTCTGCATAAACTGTACCTCCCCCGGTGGATGCTGAGGGAGGAGGGTTGGGGAGTTGTTGGGGGGACATATGCCACTGAGTTCAAATCACCTCATGCCATAGTGGGGGCTCTGGGGCCTGGAGGGTTCTGAGGGGCCCAGGATCCCTGTAGGATTGGGTATAGGGAGGCTTTGTAACTTCTATTTAGAGTCCTGGAAGGAGCAGGGGGCGTTCAGAGGGATGTGCACTAGAGCCTCAGCCAGTGTGCAGTCTTGGGTGAGCCACTCTGAACTTCAAGTTCGTCTTCTGTAAAATGAAGAGCTAGTGAGTGATATACACTTCATGGCACTGTTGCGAGGCCCACATGAGGTGAGAGGAAAAGGGCTTTGGGGAATCACAGAGTATCTTCCTTCTCCCGGGTACTCTCCTAGGCATGAGGTGGCCCTAGAGGCTCCTGAGCTCCAAAGCCTGCATGGACAGGGTGTCACAGGGCCAGCCAGGGGAACCTGTGCTGAGGCCCCTGCCCAGACGGGCCAGAAGTCATGCACAGCCCAAGGGAGCAGGGGCACTGGCACCCAGCCGCCCTCACCACCCTTCAGCTGCCCCCGCCATCTCCAGGCTACTGCAGCTGCTGGGGAAGTTCAAGGGCAAGGAGGCTTTCACTCTGACTCTTCTCTTTGACCTCTGCCAGACCTTGGGGGTGACAAGGGGAAGGAGAGGAGACAGCTGACACTCATGCAGTGGCAGGTACTCGTTCTGAGCACTTTCAGCGGTCCTCCTGCCTTACAGCCTCCTTTCACCCAAGCCTCCTCCGGCCCCCACCTCTAGATTCCCGGCCACAGCACAGGCTGATCTGTGCATGTTGCAGAAAATAGGATAAACCAGGGCTGCTTTGTATGGTTGCAAGTTCAGAGGCTTTAGAGTTTTCTGGATCTAGCCTTGAAGCATCTAGAAACACCTGAATACTTGGATGATTCCCATCTCTCTCTCCTTCTTGTCCCCCTACTCACCCTGCTGGGTATTGAACTCCAGACCACAGGCTCCCCAAACCTCTGTGCTCCCTTTGGAGAAAATGGTTCCACTGACCTCCCTCAATCCATTCCCATCCCATCTACTTCCTCTAAGTCCCTGCAAGAGAACTTCTCTGGGAGCAGGAATCTGCTTTGACTCATTCCATTCTCCCATTTCTGATTCTTGCCATTTGAAGAAGCAGGAGAGAGAGAGGTTCTCCTATGCACCTTTGTGGGGATGCATAAGGGAGTTAGAAGTAGGCTCATCTTTGCCTGTGTCCAGGGCCAAGCAAGAATCAATGGAGGTCAAAGTCATAGCCTTTCACTCCCGCTGGTGGCACAAGAAGCAGAGAAAGTATCCTTCCCAATTTTGTACAGACTGCATTATGCTTTTTACTGTTCTCTGCTGACATCCTGAAAGAGATTGTGAGCTTCTCATGCACAGGCACACAGTCGCTCATCCATCTCTGTGTCTCCCAGCCCAGCTCAGTGCCTGGCACACAGGAGGTGTTCGTGGATGCTGGAGTGAGCCATGAGGGCAAGGCCACGGCTGATTCAGCTCTGTCCTCCTGGGGCTAACACAGAGTCTAACACAACGGATGCTCTGTACTGCTTATTTAATTAAAGTTGCTGGCATAATGGCCACCTCTCTCCTCCCCCTGCCCTGGCTGAGACCTCCAAATTAAACACAGACTTTGGACCACTCGGTAGATCCTGCAAATCAGTGCGGAGATACAGAGATCCATTGCACAAGGCTGCCTGAGATGGAGGTTTTCCCCAGGTGTGAGCTCTCCCAACCGCCCAGGAAGGGGGTAAAGGTGAGAAGTGTCTCTCACCACAGTGCAGACAAACAGGGTCAGAAGGCTGTCGGCTCCACCCTACCTGTGCGTGCCCTCACCACCAAAAGCACACTGCCGGAGGGGAGAAGACCAAAGCCAGCCCCCGCCTCTGTGGTTTCACTTCTATGGTGAATCATTTCCAATCTTGGGTTTAAGTATTGTCAGGCCAACGGTGAACGAGAGGCAGCAGGGAGAGCCCTAGGAGTGAGGGTCCACCTGCCGTGGTCCAGCATGCCAGGCATCCGTAGGCCCAACCACAAGCCTCCTGCGGAGGGAAGAGTTAATCTGCCTCCCTGGGATGTGGTGAGAACGACGTGAGCAAGTGCTCGGCAAATGGGAAAATCCTCCACACCTGTGTGTTATTTAAGGCGCTAACAGGAGTTGCAGGACAGATTCCAAGGCGCCACCTGGAAGAGTTGTGGGGTGCTATCTGCATAGACGCAATATGAAAAGTCACCCCCCACTCCCCACCTGCCCCCAGCAAAGCAGCTCTGCCTCCCTTTCTCCAGAAGAGACCACGGACTCTGGTTGCCTGAATCCAGCTTTGTCTGGCTGCCCGGGGGCTCCAGGGCACCCAAGAAGGGAGAGAGAAAGGAGAGAGCCGAAGCAGTTTGCTGTCAGCGAGGAGCTGCTGAAAGGAAGCGGGGAAGATGTGAAAGATGGTCCCCCACGCAGAGGAGGATTTTCCAGGAAGCTAATAAGCTTAAAAGCTTCAGGCTCCTCACTCGCATGGACCCTTCCAAGTCCGTCTACCTAATTTTGTATTTATGACTTTGTGTTCTTGTTCTAAGAGCCTCCAAAACCATATAAGCTTCAGGCCCCACAAAACCTGTGTCTGCCCTGGCTCCCAAGTAGGACTCCTCTCTCCTCAGAGATGAGCTCCCATCTCTCCCCCAACCGGAAGTCCAATGCCCTCCACTGGCCAGTCTCCTCCCACTGGACATTCACCTGTCTAGCCGACTCGGACAGGCCTGCAGCTTCCTGGGCTCATGACATTCCCCTGCCGGGAATTTTCCCTAACTTTTCGGCCTGCTGCACTCCTCACTCTTCAGGGCCCACAGGAAATACTACCCACAGAAGGAAGCCTTCCCCCAAGTCCCAGGCAGAGTCAGCACTCCCTCCTGGGTGCCCCCATCATGCTCAGTATGTCCCTCTGTCACAGCACAAATACTCCACATGGAAACTTCAGTTTTGAGGGTTCCCCTCTCTGCCCAGGCTGTGTGCCCCTCCCAGAGTCCAGACAGGCTGATCTGATTCTCTATCCCCAGAGCCTACCAGCTGGGAGTTGGCCCTCCCAGGGGCTGGGCAAATGTTTCTTGAAAAAAATTAATCATTGAATGGTTCTACTGCTGGCGACAACGACAGAGTGATTTTGGAAGGTCAGAGTTCAGTCCTGGTGTCCTACCTGCAGTCATTGCTCTCACATTCTGGCCACCCCAGCTGCATACCTTATTCAGCTCCCCAGGGAAGCGGAGCCCTGAGGAACCATTCCTGGAGCCTCTGCGCCCCCTTGTGGCTGAAATGGCCATCGGCACCTTCACCAAGAACTACAGCAACAAGCAGGGCCTCATCCTTGGACACCCTGCACAGCCGCTGGTCCCCCAGAGCAACGTGTTTACCAGCGTCTGATTCACATGGAGGCTCAAGTTCTACAATTTCTGTAAGTCCTTGGCCTAGAAGGGGCTATAACGACTCATCTCACTGTGGGAGATCAAGATTTGACCATCCTAAAATATATCTCTTTACCTTGATTGTTTTCTCTGAGGGACATTTGACCTCCCCCACTAACTGCCTAAAGAATTTGACATGGTGGCTCCTTCCTGGAACAGATCTATCATGATGGCTGTAAAGATAATGTAGGATAAATGTTACAATAGGAAAGGCACCAACAAGCCCATCTTATCGGAAGTTCTGTCTCTCTGGCCACATTCTCTGGATGGCCCTGCGAGGAGTTGCCAGACAATCATTTACATTTATAAGGGAAATCTCCATTTGTAAAAGTATCTCCCTCTCTGTTTTGGGAAGAGGGGGGGATGGCCTCATTTCTAGAGGCTTATCAATGTGGAAGGTGAGGCCTTAAATCTGCATAATAACCTTACTCTTGTTTACTGTGCTTTAGTGGTAATCTCCTGTGACTCCCCCCACCCCCAACATCCTCCTTTGTCGTTGGCTGAACATGGTATTTAAGACGAGAATTTCTACTATTGTGTTGAGAAACGCAGTGTCCCTACTTTCTCCCATGTATACATGTTATTAAACTTGGTATTATTTTCTCCTGCTAACCTGTCTTGTTAATTATTTGGCCAGCCATGAGAACCTTAAGGGAAGGGGCAGAGGGGGATTCTTCCTCTTCCCCCGACAGTTTTGGCGTAGTGGCCAGGAGGCACACTGGCTGGCAAGTTGCCTTCTTTGGCTGGAAGACCTGCCTTCTCCCTGGACTACTGCAGATGATGAGATACGGGAACGCCTGACAAAAGCCGGCAAAAAAGGTAAGACTTCTTACCACGTCAGGCTCCCGGAATCTCTATCTGCAGGGTCTGGCGGAAGGAAGTGGTGAGAATTTTTTTCTCTTGCTAAATTTAGATTGGCAGGAGAAAATATTTGGGAAACTAGTTTCTTGTGCTTTTGGTGACTCTTGGTTTAAATTTGGTAGAGTACTCTTGGTTTTGATCTTGATCCCTTTTCCTCCCAGAGTAGTCTCTGTCTTGTTCTGTGTCCTGAGAACTTGGCTTTGTGACCAGTGAGAATATTCTCCTTGGTCTCCACCATACGGAAGGTGCATTTACCTGGGTGCCCTTGGTGGCCAGTTGAGTAGACTGGGGTTCCGAACTGTCTCTTTGTCCGGCTGTGCCAAGCTCTCAGGGGAGTTTGTCCTGAATATCTTTGGGAGTGAATTCTGTGGATCATGGGGGCTACATCATCTGCGCCCTCACCAGGGACGCCTCTTGCGTCCATGGTAAAGATTTATTCTAAGCGTGGAAAGTTACCTCCGGGTCTTTCCTTAAAAAGGCTTATTGGATCCAGTCACTTGGAATAAATATACAAATGAAGATCCTACTCGTCAATGGCCAGACGACGGATCCTTTGAATTGGAAAAACTTCTAAATTGGGGGGAAAAAAAATGTTTTGAGAGCTCTCATATAATTGTTTATTTGGTACCTAAGAATTAAGGCCAGGAAAAGGAAGGGAAAAATTTGACTAGCCTTATGACCTTGACTCAGGTTACAACTGAATTGAGAACATGTAAAAGTGTAAGTGTTGATAAGATTATAAAGGTTGGAATGTTTGAGCTAATTTTATATAAAGAGGATACATCAACTTTGCCTGAGTATGTTTTAAAATGTCTGACTGGGAATGCTTCCCTTGTCCAAAATTAGAAGACCAAGACCTGTTGATAAAAATCTTAATAATAACTATGTTTAAAGATATAAGAGGTGATGAAATTTACATGAAATTTTGTAGAAAAAAACTGATGTTATTTCTATTACAGAACTGATTAACAAAAATAGTAATTTAAATGATGGCTAATTTTATCTAATGTCTTATGAAGTCTTGTAGGCAATCTAAATAATTATTGGGAATAAGTAACTAAATAGTTGTAAAAAAGATGAATGTTGGATGAACTTTAAACAATAATTATGTGTTATGGTGGTTACAGCTTCCAAACTCTTTTTGGTGACTTAAAACTTTAGAGTTTTGCTAAATTTTATGATAAAAATTCAGTTGAGTGGATCATTTCCAAATAACATAAGATATTAGACATTGATTGCTAAATATACATTTGTCTACTTTTGGCTTTTCATTACAGGAAAACTAAAAAGTGTTTTGGGTCTAATGGTAAACATGTCTTGTGTTTTATTAAAAGATTGTACTATAAAGTAACATATGTCTAGAAATTATGAAGTGTTTATAAATTTTCCAAGCCACAAGATACTAATGTAAAAGAAAGTTTATAATTGTTTACTTAGTTTTTACTTACAAATTAAGGTTTCTAAGGGTTAAAATTTCTAATTAGTATATGTGATTGAAGCTACTAAAAATTAAGAAAAATATATCTGTGTACAAGAAAAGTAAGATAAATAAAAAAAATACAAAGAATGAAAATATTTTGTTTGATTGATTAAGAAAGATAAATTTGTCTTCAAGTACTAGGAGGGAAAAGAAAGACATGGGACAAATTCTGAATGTAAAAAGGAAGTTATAGAAAGTCTGTGGAAGGAATTCTGGAAAAGGAGTTTTACGCATGGTCAACTTGGCTAAGATTAAAATAAAATAATTAAGTAAATGAGTTTTAATATCAGAAGTAAGCTGGTACAAAATTACAATTTGGTCTTCTGTCTCTTAAAAGGATAATTTGCTTAAACTTGATAAAGAGGTTATAAAAGATTTTTCTTTACCTTTGAGTAAGTCTACCTAAAAGACAGAAAAAAAAAAAAAACTGTTAAAATAATTTCCTACGTTCAAAAGACTGAGGTCTCTCTATTAAGGCTTTTTGGACTGTTAGTGCTCTGTTTGCCTTGACTTTTTATATTTTTGACAAGATCCCCAAAATTCATATAAAAGTCTTTCTTTTACTTTTTTTCTTTGAGAATTTTCAAAGGGCCCTGAAACTTCTCAAAGAAATTTGCTGTCTTCCTATAAGGAGAAAGATACTAAACTTATTAGGCTGATTCAGTATGTTAAATTACATAGGAAACATTGTCAGACAAGTGATGATAAGCCTGCTTAGGTGGTATTTTGTGGGTAAATGTTATTGATATAGGCGTTTTAAAATTGTATAACATTACTGAAATTCTGATCTGTTCTGGTTATCAGTCATAATTCTGGTTATTATTATTTTAAAGTGTTGTATGTCACAAAATTAACCAAATTTCTTTGTGAATTGCCATTTTGAGGTCTTGTTGTTTACAGACATTTCTTTGCTCTAATGCTTTTGCAAAAAATGTTTCAACTTCAGAAAAATTCATAGAAAGGACTCTGACATTTACACTGGAACACAGGTTTCTGACAAACTTTCTGATCATAAAACTGAACTTGGTAAGAAATTACAGAAATCTGATAGAGAGACTGATGACTTCATGAAGCTGCTAACAAAAAGATCGAGATCAAGCATGGATTACACAGGACTGAATAAACTGATAAGGATGATTATAATCTTTATGATTTTTCATTTGAAGTATTGCTAAATTTTTAATGTTTTGTTTTTTTCAGATTTAAGGAAAACTTTTTCTCTTTTCTCCTGAGCTAGCTATGACTTATAGCAATTTGGTAAATGATACTTTTGTAAGTAAAATTGAAATATTTATCTTTTTCTCTCTATCTGATCCCTCGAATTTGAAAACTCTTAGTAAGTGAGTATTGTTGTTTTCATGGCAATATAGTTATTTGCATAAGTTCAGTAAGAATCTGTTCTCCTTATAACAGGACACAATTGGAAACACTGGTTATATTACCAAGGCTGTGACTGGAACATCATATTTGCGATATAACCATACAGCTTTTGAGGAATGAAGATTGGACTTTACAGAATAAAGCCACGTGTAAATATTGGCCTGGTACCTTATGTTCCAAGCAGCACTTACCAGGATAAGTAAAGAATGTCACTTATCTGGCAGGTACAAGGAACCTCGAAATATTGTGGGGGAACCACAAAAGAGAGGAATTCACCCAAATCTGTAGGTATTGCAGGTGAAGTCTGATGACAAAATCCTTGGCTTGGCTTTCCTGGCCTCGAGAGGCCTTTAAAGTTCAATCTGAGATTCCTTATAAAAAGTTCCAGCAAAGCAGATTTAAAAGAGCTTATATGATTAATTGCTATTCTTGCTGTACTTATGTAAATAATTGGGCCAACTCTATTGGAACTAGACTTATTTTACAAACTAGTTAGTTTTAATTTGGCTATCTTAATAAAAATGAGGGTGATTTTAGAGAGAAAAATTATATTTCAGTAAAAACTATAGTATACATTTGCGGATATTAGATCCTAGTTTTGTTAATTGTCTTTTGAGGTTTTTGTTTTATATCTGTTGACTAGACTGGATCCTGATTTCTTCTAGTCTCCTGAAATATCTGGCTACAGATATCCAAACTAACGTTTTTGATTTTTTCCATCATTTTCATTTGGAATCACTGAAAACTGAACCTGCCCTTTTTCCTGAAGACTTACAAACTGAAGCTGATGGACTTGATATAAACCGGAGAGATCACCTGATGACATCATCAGGGACATTTAAACTGCAAAAGATGCTTTGATGCTGACATCTAAAACCTTAACTAGCTGTCCTCTGAACTCAGAAACTGGTTTATAATTTGCTCCAACCATTAACCTTGTTTTTCTTTTGTTTACATAGAAATGCTTCTATTAAATACTTGATTGCTTGCTTCCACAATATAGGCATAACCTTGAGAGCCCACCTGCATCACCACCTTCTGAAATGAACTTAATTGAACTGATCTATTATCAGGACTAAGAAATGTGTTCAGTGAGATGAAACAGCCTACCAACTCAGCTTCTGGACTATGAAACTTCTTTAAGTTTCAAAAGGACTGTGAAACTTCTAGTTTCAGAGGCGGGACTGTGGGAGATCAAGATTTGACCATCCTAAAATATATCTCTTTACCTTGATTGTTTTCTCTGAGGGACATTTGACCTCCCCCACTAACTGCCTAAAGAATTTGACATGGTGGCTCCTTCCTGGAACAGATCTATCATGATGGCTGTAAAGATAATGTAGGATAAATGTTACAATAGGAAAGGCACCAACAAGCCCATCTTATCGGAAGTTCTGTCTCTCTGGCCACATTCTCTGGATGGCCCTTGGAGGAGTTGCCAGACAATCATTTACATTTATAAGAGAAATCTCCATTTGTAAAGGTATCTCCCTCTCTGTTTTGGGAAGAGGGGGGGATGGCCTCATTTCTAGAGGCTTATCAATGTGGAAGGTGAGGCCTTAAATCTGCATAATAACCTTACTCTTGTTTACTGTGCTTTAGTGGTAATCTCCTGTAAGTGACTCCCCCCACCCCCAACATCCTCCTTTGTCGTTGGCTGAACATGGTATTTAAGACGAGAATTTCTGCTATTGTGTTGAGAAACACAGTGTCCCTGCTTTCGCCCATGTATACATGTTATTAAACTTGGTATTATTTTCTCCTGCTAAGCTGTCTTGTTAATTATTTGGCCAGCCATAAGAACCTTAAGGAAAAGGGCAGAGGGAGATTCTTCCTCTTCCCCCGACATCACCCATGGTCCCTGTAGGGAAGCAGAATTTGCCACCTCAAGATGTGTCTTTGGCATGAGGATTATTTTGGGCTGGTTATTTTTTTAAAAACACTGCAGACAGGGCCGGCCCTGTGGCTTAGCAGTTAAGTGCGTGCGCTCTGCTGCTGGCGGCCCAGGTTTGGATCCCGGGAGCGCACCGATGTACCGCTTCTCCAGCCATGCTGAGGCCACGTCCCACATACAGCAACTAGGAGGATGTGCAGCTATGACATACAACTATCTACTGGGGCTTTGGGGGAAAAAATAAATAAATAAAATTATAAAAAAAAAAAACACTGCAGACATGTGAGAAGCTCTGAAAACCAAGTAAAAGTTACCCTTTGTAAGAGACATTTATATTTGTAAGGGAAATTTGTAGAGGTGTCTCCCTCTCCTTACCAGGAAGAGGGGGATGACCTTATCTCTAGAAACTCCTATCAATGGGGAAGGCGAGGACTTAAATCTACATAATAACCTTACTCTTGCGTACTGTGCCTTTTCTGGTAATCTCCTATAACTGACTCCGCCCAGCCCCAACATCCTCCTTTGTCTTTAACTGGAGATGGTATTTAAGGTGGCAGGAACCTCGGCCGTCTGACCAGTTACTCAGCTTTCCTGGGTTTCTCCCACGTATACATGTTATAAAGCTTCGTTTGATTTTTTCCTGTTATTCTGCCTCATGTCAATTTAATTCTTAGACCAGCCAGAAGGACCTAGAGGGTAGAGCAATTGTCTTCCTCCCCGACATCCCAGAGACCCCAGCCTGGACCTGGTTCCCCTGACAGTGAAGTGGTCTCCACCTCTGTCTAGCAGGTCTCCAAGCAGAAAAGGGAAGTCCATCCCTGCTACCTGTGTCTCTGGTCTGACGTGCCTGCCTGTGGTTCCAAGGCCGGTCTGGCAGCCTCTGAGTGAATGCTTCAAATCCTAGGGCCTCCAGGACACCTGGGATTTGTGCCAGGGCCGGGAAAGGCTATGGAGACCCAGTTCCGCAAGGAGTCACACAGCAAAGTCACGCCCTCCTTCCTAAGAAGTCCACCAGCTACTCTATTGCAAGAGCTTTCCTCACTCTGTGCCACAGAGTGCCGCCACCACCTCCCCCAGCCCTGCCACCTGGGATCAGGGTCAGCAAACCACTGTGCTTTGCTCGACCCGTGTAGTGTTGTCATACGTAAATGTGATACCTTTCAGTGAGTCATGCATTCCGCTGGTATCTTCTTTCCCCTATTAAATATTCTAGTCGTTTCCCACAGTTTCCCCTAGCTCCTGGTGGAATCTGAGTCAGAGGAACCCCCCCATACGGTTCATTCACATCCTCCTTTTCACACTATTTCATGTCTGCCTACAAAATACCACTTAATAATTGCCTCTTCTAGGAAGTCCTCCATGATTGTTTATTCAATAATCATGTAGCATTGTTTTGACAAACAGGGCAGGCAAATGGAAATAAGAGGTATAGCCCCAGACCTCTGCTGAGGGAGACAGAGGAGTTGAAATATTATTTGTGGTTACCATGGGGCAAGAAATGCTTTAAGTGGTGAGCATAGGGGCTCTGAGAGCACTGGGGGCCCACAAAGAACCCAGATTTGGGGGTGGTGTCAAGGAAGTGTTCCTGGATGAGGCAATATATGCGTTGAGTTGTAAAGGATGACTAAGTAGTCGGTTGCCAACCAGAGGAGGGGTGAAGGAAGAAGACTCTAAATTGAAGGTCAAGAGGCCAGAGAGACCGTGTGGCCCTGAAGGCTCAGTGTGGCCAGTCAGAGGCTTGAGTGTCAAGTGGCTGCTGAGGGCAGGTCATGGGGGCCTTGCTGCTCTGTCAGGGAGAGGCACTGTCATACTGGCTCCTTAGAAGCGTCACTCCAGTCAGAGTGAGGGGTCGGACTGGTAAGGAGCAAGACAAGGCTAAGGAGACGGTTTAGACAGCCATAAGGATCAACCTGGAGAGAGACGATGGGAGACTGGTGGTGACAAAAAATGACTACTCTCTCCCCAGGCTGAGCGGTGAAGGGAAGGAAGGCAACCTGGCTGCAGAGCTGGAGCAGGAAGCAGAGTCCGGGGAGATGTGTCTGAGAGAAAGGAGACTTGGACACACCTACAAGCAGTGGAAAGGGAGGCAGTGAAGACACAGAAGGAGCTGCCAACTCTTGCTCGCTTTCTTAAGAAGAACGGAGCTCAGTAGGCTTTGAGGGGATGAAGAACAAATCTTCCATTAAAACTGAAGGGAGGGCCGGCCCCGTGGCTTGGTGGTTGAGTGAGCGCGCTCCACTGCTGGCGACCCGGGTTCGGATCCCGGGCTCGCACCAACGCGCTGCTTCTCCGGCCATGCTGAGGCCGCGTCCCACATACAGCAACTAGAAGGATGTGCAGCTGTGACACACAACTATCTACTGGGGCTTTGGGGGGAAAAATAAATAAATAAAATCTTTAAAAAAAAAAAAAAAAAAAACTGAAGGGAAATTAGGGAGGGTTTGGATATAGATATGTCTGTGGTTGTGGGAGGCGTAAGGAGAGGCAAAAAATTGAAAGTATTCTTATCTGAGGGTCTCTACTTTGTCTGTGCTGTAGAGGGTCGGGACGTTTGTTGAGAATATTGGGGGAGGGGGCAGCACGATGGAGAACTCGAGGAGAGCCCTGGAAATTTGACAGAGCCATTGTGGGGTGAGAGCTGACCATGGACATACAGAGAGATCCCTGGGTGTAGGGAGAGTTCCACTGTGGGCTGGAGATAATGTCGTTGCTGTGGTCACATCCACGGGGCTGAAGGATTTTTTTCAGCATCCCAGGTTCAGGAGTGGTGTAGGTGGATGGCTGGCTGCTCAGGGTTGGAGTTTTGCTGGCCAGGTGTGGCAGAAGAACAAAGATGAGGGTATTTGCTAGAGAGTGGTGTGTTGAGGCGATCAGCCTTGGGAGCTGGGCAGGAGAAGGCTGAAAGCCAAGTCCAGAAGGGGCTGATGGATCAAGAGAAATTCGAGGATTCAGGAGCTGGGAATCTTGATGAGGCTGAGGAGCAGGTCTAATGAGAGCAAGGGAGTGGGAAGGCCGGAATATGTGGAGGAGCGTGGCTAGAGATGGGACAGCTGGAGACTGAGTTTTATAATGCCAAGAGGACACAAGCCAGGCGTGACCATGGGGGTAGGGGATGGTGGACCTCGATGAAGGTTGGTCAAAGAACTGTGAGGTTAAGATTTCGGTGAAGGAGTCGTGCATTCAAGTCACCCGGGGGGTAGCTGGATTTGGAGGGGAGAGGAAAATCAGGGGCCAGATGTCAGGCTCATCCCTAAAAGGAAAGAGTGACCAGGTCAGCAGTAGGAAGCAAAACTGGGGGGTCAAGGATGGTAGAGCCAGGAGGCTCACGTCCCAAAGGAGGAAGGGCTTTGTTTTATGTGAACTTGGAGGTGGAATGTTCAGGCAGTTGTCACAGACTAGGTGCCCGAGGAACTCAAGGTGGGGTTTGGAAGCATTTAACTGTTTTTCCAAATTGTTTTTTTCACCTTTTGTTATGTTAAGGAGATGCAACCACCAACCACCCTGAACCAGACCAAGCTTCACCACAATAGCTATGCCCATGACCTTTGCCTTATTTTTAGTGCTAAGATCTCACCAGGAGGAGCTTAGGCCTTATCACCGTAACCCGCAGTTTATATGGAAACGTGTTTTCCAACTGAGCCTGAGCAAGCCAATACCCACTTCTCCCTTCTGAATATTTATTCCCCATCCAAAATAAAAGATCCTTGTTTCCCTTTGTTCGGGGACACCATGACTTTGGATATGATTCCTCATTGTCTCGTGTTTGCTGCCAATATACTTTACTTTGTGAGACAACTTCCACTGGTGTAGAATCTTATTTAACTCACCAGGAGGCGAACCCACTTGGTTCGGTGACACAATGACTTTGGTGAGCCGGAGGAATACTGCTCCCCTCCTCTTCCCTCATACCTCCTGGTATGTGGGTTGTGGAAGAGTAAACAGCTTCTGGCTGCAGAGGAAAAGGAACCAAGCGTCCTCAGGTTGGGGTTTAGGAAAAGAGATGAAGGGGCCTTTCGGAGAAATGTTGAGGATAAGAGGAGTTTTTCTTCTGGAATGGAAGCTCTGGAGAGGAGTGGGGAGGGGATGAGAAGCTTGGAACAGTATGGAGAGGAGAGAGCGGCAGGAGTTTGTCTGCATTTAGCAGCTAAACTTGGATGACAGGGATGGATGGGAGGCCTTGGGGGTTGGGGGGAGAACTAGCTAGAACTCTGGCTAACTTGGATCCATTCCAGGACAGACTGAGGCCCCTGGGGACAGAGGCCTGGGGATGCCAACCAGCCAGTATATCCTTTCCATGGGGTTCTAAACTGAATATGGGTGAGATATTATTATAGTTCTCCCTCCCCAAGAAACCCCAGCCACAGGTAATGCAACCAGTCAGGCGCCAGGATGCTGCGGCCTGGAGCTACAAAGAGCAGCAGACCCAAGTGCCTGGGGCCCCCTGGGCCTCTCCAGCTGTAGCCCAGATGGTTTGTCCATCCAAGGGAACTGGCTCCTAATCACTCCTCTAGCTCACATGGAATCTTGATGCTCTACACCCTGCCGCCCCAGCTCACGCACACCCGCACAAACAGACACACACACACACACAACACTAAATATGCTTGGCACCTACCTCTCCCCAGTCTGCGGGGATGCTATCACTACAGTGGTTAATAATAACAATAGGAAGAAGTAATGAGCACACATCACACAGGGCTGTGGCCTCACACCCAACTTTAATTGCTCCAAGCACAGAGACCTGAAGTATCTACATCTCAAAGGCAAGTGGGTCTGTGTGGAAGCCACATGCATGGAAACCCACTGGAAGGAGTCAACCTACTGAACATGAGTCGAATGTGAATCAGGCCCAAAGTCACTCCTATCTTCCTCTTCCCAGTAGTCCCCCATAATGTCTGCTTCCTGGTGCAATTTTTGTGCAATTAAACATGAATAGCTTAAAAATAAATCATTACATTTCCATCTTCAGGTGATCCAGACCTGTAATCTGATACCAGGCCACAGCGGCAGGGTAACTACAAGCAGGGGAGTAAAGTCTATTGACCCTATGACTGCGCTGAGAGTCGGCCCTACCCAATTAGAA
The DNA here is from genome assembly GCF_057802395.1 of Ceratotherium simum simum. NCBI lineage: Eukaryota > Metazoa > Chordata > Mammalia > Perissodactyla > Rhinocerotidae > Ceratotherium > Ceratotherium simum. The sequence continues at coordinate 68,633,514 of NC_141906.1, forward strand.
CACATTCTGTAATTGTTTTAAAAAAGTATCTCAGGCATGCAGGCCCTGGGGCTGGCCACCCTGTTATGGGGCCGTTGTGTTGGGGGCCAGGAGAATAGCGCCCTGAAGCAGAGGGGTCACCTTCCTGGGCTCACTTTGGCTGCTAAGTCCCTCTCAGGCCTTCCCTGTGGCCCCCAGGGTGGCCCGCTGTCCCTGCCTCTTGGGTCTGCCCTTCCTTCCCTTGAGGTTTCTCTCCTCCCACCCAACATCAGGCTCAAGATTCACCTCAGGGCCAGGCTTGTGGGGAAGGGGCCGTGGCTGGAAGCGGACCCAAGGAGGAGGCAGTGCAGGCCCGGGCAGCCGGAGCAGCTGTGGGCAGGTGTCCAGCAGGCAGCAATGGACGGCACGAGGAGAAATGATGGACCTCAGGATGGGGTGCCCAACAGGCGGGTGAGAGGCCGGTGCCAGAGATCAGGGTAGCCTGAGTGCAGATCCTGGAACAAGGGCTTGGCATAGAGACCAAACCAGAAACCCACCTGTAAGAACCTGAGGAAACTCAGAACCTGAGGAAACCAGCGGTGGGCACCTCTCTACTAAAGCAAGTAGGGAGCTGGGAGCCGGGGGCGCCGACTGGGTCCGCCCACGACTCCAAGGCTGGAGCACTGAGTGTGTCCTGCCTCCGGGCCACACTGCTCTGGGATTTGACCAAGAGCCCAGGTTTGGGGACCTGGGGAAGAAATGAGACAGGAGGTGTCCTTCTGCAGAAGAGGAGGTACCAGATTCAGAGCACCTCCCTCACCTGCCTGTCCCTAAAACAGAGCCTTGTCCTTCTGAGGTTTTGCTGGTAACTATAGGGAAGCAGGAGAGAGGTCAAAATAGGGCAAGTGGGGCAAGTTACAAATTGAACAGAAATGTCACCAGAGCCCCTGGCATAGCTGGGGGGAGGCCTCTCTCCCTCCCCGGGCCTCCACCAGGCTCCTCTCACCAGGCGAGATCCTTATCTGGAGAGGTGGGCGCACCTCCACGCTGCTATCTGTCCCAGGCTGGTGTTTCTGGGCACAGCCTCAGTCCAATTCACTAGGTACTTCTGAGCACCTCCCAGGTCCAGAGTTGGGATCGGCAGGAGCCAGGGTGGGCATTAATAACGTCTCAGAGAGCCTGGCCATCTGTAAAGATGCTGTAACCCGAGAGCGCTGTGGGACCTCGCAGTAAATGTCTTCCCATCACACAGAAACTATGTGAGAAGTGAAGAGATGAGGTCATGAATGTGGAGAGCCCTGTCACCTTCGAAACCCTGGACATGTGAGCGGTTGGCCTCGGTCTGGGAAGGGGAGTGATGTTTTCTAACAAATGTTCTGGAAGGAAGAGAAGAGCACCCAGCATGGAGCCCTCAGCCCTTTTTTGGTCCTGGCTCTGCCACTTCCTGAGGGGTCACCTCCCTCATGTGGAACCATCAGCAACCTGATAAGGCCCACCTCACGGACTGTCTTAAGACCTAACTGAGAAAACTTGTGAAAGAGCTTTGCCAATGGCAAAGCACTACACAATGTTGGCCACCATTGTTAAAAGCACAGAAATACTGTATGTCATGGAAGCTCCGTTGCCAAGACAAGCAAGATGATGGACCTTTGGGTGCACTGGGGCCATCAGGATCCCCTAGTCTCGGCAGGCCCTCTAGCTGCGGCTCTATCTCCATTCCTTTGCTGCTTCACCCGGAAAAGCATCTGGAGTCCCCCACACTCTGCCTCACTGGGGGCCCAGATGAAACCTCGGAGCACTGTCAGGAGCCCTCAGATCTGGGGGCACAGGGTGAGGTTCTCAACTCCGTCTGGATAAGCTTGGAGAGAAGCAGGGGTCCCAACAGGGCAGCAGGGCCCTGCTCAGGAGCAGCGGCCTCGGCTCCCTCCATGGTGGGGAAAACGGAAGGAGAATGCTTGCTGTGTGGAAGCAAGCTAAGAACCTGCAGGCAGAGAAGGCCGAGAAGAATTTGATTAGCATTTTGTCTCCTCACCCTGAGCTTGGGAGCCTATTGAGCGGGGTGGAGGCTGCACGGCCCTTGCAGACAAACCTGCAGACCCACCTGTGTGGGACAAAAAGGAGGGGCCGGCTGGGGCACTAGGAGGCAGCCAGGGCCCTAGCCACCAAGACCCACTCCCACGCTCTGGGGGCTCTCTCGAAACACATCTGCTCTCATGCCTCTCCCCAGGGTGGGGAAGGGGTGTTGCCTGGAGTTTCCACCTAGAGCCCAGACAACTCTTCATCTCACGACCGTCTCACAACTGCCTCCGTGAGCAGGGATGTGGAGGGAGGCTGAGGTCCTCCTCCCCAGCTGGAGGTCCAGCCCCCTTTCCATGCTCTGAGTGTGAACACCCTCTCCCCCCCCACCACCCCTACCACAGCCCTCTTGCAAGTAACTCATGGTGCTGATGAAAGAGCTGGAAAATACTAAAGTAAGATTTATTGGCTTCAGAAAGCATGAAGCAGGGTTTTGCAGCAGCCAATGCTATAGCCATTTTGCTTCTTCTGTTGGCAGTGGAGGGAGGACGGGGAGACAGGCAGACCTGGGAAGCATTAGTGGTGAGAACCCAGAGGTGGCTACCTTGCTCCCCTGAGAGACTGTTCTTGGCTCCTTTCCTTTCCAAGTTTAGCATCCTGTGTGCCTCTGGGTCCCAGGTGGGGAGAAAGGAGCTGGCATTGGCTGCCGAGAGCCCCCTCTACAAAGCTAGAGGCTAGAGGGGTTCCTCTTTTCTTCACCTCTAACAATCCCCTTCTCCCCTCTCTTCCTCTACTTCACTGCCAGCTCCAGTTCTCCTGGAATGATGGTTCCCATCTGGCTTCCAAATCTCTCCTCAGCCAGCCCTGGGGACAGACATGGGCCCTCACACCAGCTCCCCTCCTGCTTAGCTGCCCTTGTCCTTTGGATCCCCAGGCAGACACCCACGCTGGCCCTCTTTAAATCTTCCCGTATTGATCCAAGAGAAAGGCTCTGAGAAAGCACTTCCATGCTGCTCCTCCAGCCCTGTGTCCTCCAGTCACAGTGGTCCTGGTTGCAGGTTTGGGGGACTCTGATGGGGAGACCCCGGGGACAGCAGAGCCTCCCAGAGTCACCACTTCTGCTGAGTCACTCATTCTAGCATCCGGTCCCAACCCTGCTTGTCCAGAGATGGAACTCCTTGCACCACCATCTCCATGACAGACACCCTGCCCATATTCAGTGGGATGACTGAGAGGCTGTCGATGGGCCTGGGCTCTGAGCCCATCATCGCCCTCATCCCCAGCTCCTCCAAGCCCTAGCTGCAAACCCCAGATCTGGGCCTGTTTCCCCGTTTGTAAAATGGAGGAAAAACGCCCACCTCACAAGATTATTGGGAGCATTGGATGACATATTCACGTAAAGCATTCAGCAGAGTCTGGTAAGTGCTCACTCAATAAGTGGCATTTCTTGCTACTGTATGTCATATATTGACTTTCTTTTAATAGTAAGTTATTCTAGCGACTAGTGTGGTGAGTCCCCACCTCAGGTTATCTTCTTCCTGGCATCAGTGTCCCAAGGAGGCCAAATCAGCAACTAGGTTACCAGATGAACTCACAACCAGATCAGGGAGGTGGGTGGGTGTGTGCTCTGTGAAGGCCCCACAAACACCAGTAGACCTCCACAGAGGGTACCTCTCTGTAAGCAGAACCTGCTCGTGGCCCCCACTCCCAGGCCCTGTCCTCTCACCTGGCCATGTTTGGATCTGTGAATCCCATTTCCTCTGCACCCGGGATCCCCCTTTTGATGACACTTTCTTTCTCTAGATGTGTGAGTGTCACTGACTAAGCCAGAGTCAGGCCTCTGTTCCCTGGGCCTCGAAGAAGGCGTTTCTCTTCCCATTATGAGTTGACTTCTCAAAACCAGCCCTCACTGCTCAGAAGCTTCCCAATTTGCAGCCCACAGCCTGGCTGTTGGTGTGCAAGTTACAGTGCCACTCACCATGCACAGGTGTGACAGTTACAAAGGACTTCCACCCCACGCACTGCCTCGGTCCAGGTTTGTTACAACTCAGTCTCCCCCTCTGAATAGGAAGTCGAATTGACCGCCCACCACACAGGTTTCCAATTCTGTTCCATCACAAAGAAAAGCAGCTCAAGAGAAGCACTCAGAACTACTACAAGGTCAGGCTCCCCTTCAGTTCACAGGCGCCAGGACCACAGGTCAGCCCGGCTCCTCTCCAGACCCTGCTGGAGGGCCCCTGCCTGGCAGAAGCCAAGGGGACAGCTGCATTTGACCTCTTCCCACAGCCCAGCTGGTTGTGAGGAGTGGAGACAGGCAGCTCACTGGGGCTCTGGCTCCTTGGATTTTGTGATTGGGAACCAGGCAGATGGGTGGGGATGGAAGGAAGATGGAGGGCAAGGGTTTCACCCAAGCAACCTCTCTCCATCCCTCCCTCCACATGCCTGACCCCCTTGCCCTCTCTCTCTTCCATGTCTCTGAGTTTCTGCCTCTTCATCGATCTCCATCTGTTTTTGTCTGTGTCCCTCTTTCTGCCTCTCTCTGTCTTACTTCCACTCTTTCTGTTTCCTTCAGTGGGTAATTTTCTATGGACTTTTCTGTTCTCCTCCCTGTTTTCTGTCTTTCTTTCTCTGTCTCTTTCTCATCTCCATTTTTCTGTCTTTATTTCTAAATCTACTTTACTCTCTTAATTACTCAATTTTTTTTTTTGCCTATATATAGCTTTCTTCTTTTCCCTTCAAAAGAAAAATACTAAAATGGGAGATAAGATCACCACCAACCTTCTATCTATTTCACACACCCTACCCTGCACCCATACACACAGACCCCAAGATCCTGCCAAGGTTCAGGTTGGTGGTTCCAGGTGCCATCCTCGGAGTCATCACTGATAAAACAGCTAGCCTTCTCCACGTCAAACCCCAGGTGGCCTCTCAGTCAAGCACACCCTGAACTGGGGCAGCCCAGATAGCCCAACTCAGAAATGACCAGATCAGGACAGTCTGAAATATTTCTGCTCTGAAGCATAGCCCCCAGTGGAGCCCTTTTCAGGGGTTCAACACTTGTCCCTGCCTTGATGACTATGCAGAACCCATACCCTGTCTTGCCCCATTCAGCTTCTTCCCTGCCCTTCACTTTGCTTATCTTATCACCAGAAGATGACAGCAAGGACGCACCCAGCCTAATCCAGCTTTCCCAATAACTTTGGCCTGAAGTACCATGGGTAAGTAGCCTAGTCACATCCAAGATGGCTCAGAAGAGGAAGAAGATGAGAAATACCTATACTTTGGGTGGTTCCCAGAAATAAAATATGAGGAGTGGTCTAGGTTTGATCTCTTGGACTTGGTGCCCAGTGGCCCGGCTAGAATCGAGAAGACTGGACAGAAGACACAATTACTGCCCAACTGACTCATTTCATTTCCTTCAAGCACTACCGTCACCATCACTCACCCGGGCCCTGCCTGGGGAAGGGTGCCTGTAGCCCCAAGACCTCCAGAAGCCTGACCAAGAAGGACAGCTCCACCCAGGGTTCTCACTGGCATCTCTGACTCAACCTGATCGGATTCAGACTCTTCATCTTCCTCCCCAAACCCACCCCTCATCTCTTGCCACCTTGGTAAATGGTACCACTATTCGCCCAGTTGCTCAGAGAACCAGGACTCAACCTAGATCCTCCCCTCGCCTTGTTTTCCAAATCTAATTAGTCACCAAGTCCAATCCATGTGTAAAATTTCTCTCTGCTCTCCTGGTTCCTCTAACCTGGTTCAGGACCCCATCTTGCCTCCCCTGGACTTCTGCAATAGTCCCCTGCTATTCTGTCTATCCTAGTGTCTCACCCCACCTTGCTTCCAGCAGGCGGAGTGGGTGTTTTCCAAAATTGACAAAACAAAAAAACAAACAGGTCATCCTCCCGCTTAAACAACTTCTCCTGGCCCCTTATTGCCTGGAGCTGTGGTCCTCAAACTTCTTTGATCCCTGTGATAACAAAAAAAATTTGGCACCCATCCCTCGCATATGTATATTTATTTGCATGTAAATTATGTTTAAAGGTACTACCATCATTAGCCAATATCTGAAAGACAATAAACCTTTAGAGAAAGAGTATTGCTCACATCAGGAGATCTGAATCTATATTTCAAAATATTTTGAACATTTCTGGTGAGCTTCCATCAATTACGATTAGCTTGTTATAGTTTTTAACTCAACATGGAAAGATAATGAGAAGCCCATTCTAAGAGAGGGGGAGCAACAGCCTTGCCATTTCCTTGCTTTCTGCTTGTGCTTGCGTTTCCGGCCCCTCTCCAACCCCCAATGTCTTTTCAGGCTAAGCACCTTGTTCATTGCATGAGGGTCAGTTTAGTTAAAATTAGAGAAGATCACCCAAAAATCCTCTTCATGAGCACGTGTAAATATGTTACAACATGCTAAAAGTAAGTAGAGATGCGAGGACCCTCTGCCAGATGCCATGGAACTCCCCATGCCCCGCTTCCCTCGGACCCCCTCAGTCACATGCAACATGCATGACACGGGGGCTCAGTGCAGGCACCAGGGTCAACCTATATCGCAAATATTAGAAAAGCTCAAATTCTTTCTTTAGTTTTAATTTTAAAATACACAAAAATAGAAGTTTTTTTCTCCTATCCCAGTGGATCATCTTGCATAATCCCTGAGTTCAAGAACCCCAGTTTGGGAACTTCTAGTCTACATAAGGTCTGTGTCCAAATTCCCTATTTTATGTACAGTTCTTGCAAAGGAAGATGTCTTGTGAGTTTCTCATAATCGAAGCTTTGTATTATTTGTCTTCCAGCCCCAGCACAAGGCTGGCATAGAGAAGATGCTCAGTAAATATTTGTGGAATTAATAGCTGGTTCTCCAATCACACACAGCCTCCTCTCCGCACTGCGAATGCTCTTCTCCCCTTTGGCCCCCACTTTTCCACCTGACCAAGTCCTGTTCATGCTCATAAGCTCAGTTCAAATGTCACCTCCTCAGGAGGCTGCCGTGACTCCGGCTCTGTTTACTGTTCCACCGCAGCACTCACCAGCATATCACAGCGCCATGTCTGGGCCGGGTCACCCTCCGCATCTTGTTAGAGAGCTATGGGAGCAGGGAAGGCGCCTCATTCCTCCGTGTCCCCAGTGCCCAGCACGCTGTAGTCCTCAGTAACTGTCTGATGAATGAGAGAGGATCCCAGAGCCCAGGATGAGGTCAAGGGATGGTCTTGGCTGGAGACTTTCAAGTTCAAGAACTTTGGTTCTGGGTAATGGGCAGGGAGAGGAGGTGAGCCAAGGGAGATTGCGTGAGGGGCAGCCAGGACCGTGTCTGCACATTGAACCTCATGAAGCACTGCTCACTGAAGAAAATATTTTGTTTGATTGATTAAAAAAGACAAATTTGTCCTCAAGTACTAGGAGGGAAAAGAAAGACATGGGACAAATTCTGAAAGTAAAAAGAAAGTTATAGAAGGTTTGTGGAAGAGGAATTCTGGAAAAGGAGTTTTTGCATGGTCAAGTTGGCTAAGATTAAAATGAATTTAATTAAGTAAATGAGTTTTAATATCAGAAGTAAGCTGGTACAAAATTATAATTTGGTCTTATTTCTCTTAAAAGGATGATTTTCTTGAACTTGATAAAGAGGTTATAAAAGATTTTTCTTTACCTTTGAGTAAGTCTACCTAAAAAAAAAAAACCTATTACAATAATTTCCTGTGTTCAAAAGACTGAGGTCTCTCTATTAAGGCTTTTTGGACTGTTAATGCTCTGTTTGCTTTGACTTTTTATATTTTTGACAAGCTCCCCAAAATTCATATCTTAAATAAAGTCTTTTTTTTTCCTTTAAAAATTTTCAAAGGGCCCTGGAACTTCTCAAAAAAATTTGCTCTCTTCCTATAAGGAAAAAGATACTTAACTTATTAGGCTTATCCAGTATGTTAAATTACATGAAAAGCATTGTCAGACAAGTGATGATAAATCTGCTTAGGTGCTATTATGTGGGCGAATGTTATTGACATAGGTGTTTTAAAATTGCATAATATTACTAAAATTCTGATCTGTTCTGGTTATCAGTCATAATTCTAGTTATTATTATTTTAAAGTGTGTATGTCACAAAATTAACCAAATTTCTCTGTCAATTGCCATTTTGAGGACTTGTTGTTTACAGAATTATTTCTTTGCTCTAATGCTTTTGCAAAACGTTTCAACTTAAAAAATCATAAAAAGGACTCTGACATTTACACTGGAGTACAGGCTTCTGATAAACTTTCTGATCATAAAACTGAACTTGGTAAAAATACAGAAATCTGATGGAGAAACTGATGACTTCATAAAGCTGCTAACAAAAAGAGTGGGATCAAGAGTAGATTACACAGGACTGAATGAACTGATAAGGATGATTATAATTTTTATGATTTTTCATTTGAAGTATTGCTGAGTTTTTAATGTTTCGTTTTTTTCAGATTTAAGGAAAACTTTTTCTCTTTTCTCCTGAGCTAGCTATGACGTATAGCAATTTAGTAAATGATACTTTTATAAGCAAAATTGAAATATTTCTCTTTTTCTCTCTACCTGACCCTCCAGAATTTAAAAACTCTTAGTGAGTGAGTATTGTTGTTTTCATGGCAATATAGTTATTTGCATAAGTTCAATAAGAATCTGTTCTCCTTATAACAGGACACAATTGGAAACACTGGTTATATTACCAAGGCTGTGACTGGAACATCATATTTGCGATATAACCATACAGCTTTTGAGGAATGAAGATTGGACTTTACAGAATAAAGCCACGTGGAAATATTGGCCTGGTACCTTATGTTCCAAGCAGTACCTACCAGGATAAGTAAAGAATGTCACTTATCTGGCAGGCACAAGGAACCTCGAAATATTGTGGGGGAACCTCAAAAGAGAAGAATTCACCCAAATCTGTAGATATTACAGGCAAATTCTGATGACAAAATCCTTGGCTTGGCTTTCCTGGCCTCGAGAGGTCTTTAAAGTTCAATCTGAGATTCCTTATAAAAAGTTCCAGCAAAGCAGATTTAAAAGAGCCTATGTGATAAATTGCTATTCTTGCTGTACTTATGTAAATAATTGGGCCAACTTTATTAGAACTAGACTTATTTTGCAAACTAGTTAGTTTTAATTTGGCTATCTTTGATAAAAATGAGGGTGATTTTAGAGAAAAAAATTATATTTCAGTAAAAACTATAGTATACATTTGCAGATATTAGATCCTAGTTTTGTTAATTGTCTTTTGAGGTTTTTGTTTTATATCTGTTGACTAGACTGGATCCTGTTTTCTTCTAGTCTCCTGAAATATCTGGCTACAGATATCCAAACTAATGTTTTTGATTTTTTCCATCATTTTTATTTGAAATCACTGAAAACTGAAGCTGCCCTTTTTCCTAAAGCCTTACAAACTGAAGCTGATGGACTTGATATAAACTTAAGAGATGACCTGACGACACCATCAGAGACATTTTAAACTGCAAAAGATGCTTTGACGCTGACATCTAAAACCTTAACTGGCTGTCCTCTAAACTCAGAAACTGCTTTACAACTTGCTCCAACCATTAACTGTGTTTTTCTTTCGTTTACACAGAAATGCTTCTATTAAATACTTGATTGCTTGCTTCCATAATATAGGCGTAACCTTGAGAGCCCACCTGCATCACCACCTTCCAAAAGGAACTTAATTGAACTGATCTATTATCAGGACTAAGAAATGTGTTCAGTGAGATAAAACAATCTACCAACTCAGCTTCTGGACTATGAAACTTCTTTAAGTTTCAAAAGGACTGCGAAACTTTTAGTTTCAAAGGCGGGACTGTGGGAGATCAAGATTTGGCCACCCTGAAATAATTTCTTTACCTTGATTGTTTTCTCTGAGGGACATTTGACCTCCCCCACTAACTGCCTAAAGAATTTGACATGGTGGCTCCTTCCTGGAACAGATCTTTTATCATGATGGCTGTAAAGATAATGTAGGATAGAGGTTACAATAAGAAAGGCACCAAGCCCCTTTTATCAAAAACTCTGTCTCTCCCTGACCACATTATCTATAGATAACCCTGAAAAAAATTGTCTTCCTGCCCTCTGAAGTCCCAGACCACTACCCACCCCCAACATGTTCCTTGCCTTTAGCTACAATACTTAAGCAAACAGCTTAGACAGAGAGAAGAGTTGCTCATTTCTGAGTTTCTCCCATGTATACATGTTATTAAACTTAATATTATTTTCTCCTGCTAACCTGTCTTGTTAATTATTTGGCCAGCCATAAGAACCTTAAAAAAAAGGGCAGAGAGAGATTCTCCCTCTTCCCCCGACAGTTTCATCTATACTACTTAATTTCTAGCTAGATTCTTTTTAAAAAAATCATCTAGGTTCTGTATGTTCATGGTCTCAAATCTATAGCATAGTCAGGATGAAGAGCAATGTCTCCCAGCCCCGCTGTCCTCCCTACTTCTTTAACCATTGGGCTGCTCCAGGGTGAAGTTCAAAGTATCCTCCAGAGACAGATGAAGAAAAAGAGGCTGGACTCAGAAATAATCTGAAATTCATTCCTGGCCTAATTGGAGGGGAGAGAGCTGAATGACAAGGATTTCTCCAAGACTGATTTCAAATGACACAGGCAAAGGGGAAACTGCCCCCCAGGACCCAGGCAGGCCCACACAGAACTCTGGTGCCATGGGGCTCTGCATGGCTTTTCGAGGTCCCTGGAGGACCGCAGAGGCCACTGCAGACCCTCTCCCTGAGTCGTGCAGGGCCTACCCACGCATGATGCAGTGGAAAAGACCTGGGCGTCCTAGGTTACACAGACTGGTCCCAACCCTCTCTGAGCCTCAGTTTCCTTCTTTGTGAAGTGAAGGTAATGGCTGCACCCACATCCTAGGGTGGCCGTGAAGACTAAATGAGATAACGCAATTTCTCTGCGCAGGCGTAAAAGCCTGGCACACAGGAGCGCATACTATGTTATGTTACGTTATGTTAGCTATTTTTTACTTTGGTGTCTTATTGAAGCAAAGGTGTCCTGGCATTCTCAGACACACCTGTCTCCCCCAACCCCCACCCCCAGCCTTAGTTCTACCTGTGGAAGTTCCTCCTGGCAAAGGCCACAGAGGAAGGTCACTCCCACCCAGTAGAGATCAGCCAGGGTTGGGGGTCCTCGATTTCCCCAGTTCTTCTTAGTTGCAGATATTACAGGCTCAATTCTACAGCCTGGGGGCCTAAACCATGTCTTTCTTTTTTTTTTTTTTTTTTTAGTGAGGAAGATCAACCCTGAGCTAACATCCACGCCAATCCTCCTCTTTTTGCTGAGGAAGAGTGGCCCTGGGCTAACATCTGTGCCGGTCTTCCTCCACTTTATATGGGAGGCTGCCACAGCATGGCCTGACAAGCAGTGCATCGGTGCGCGCCCAGGATCCAAACCCGGGCCGCCAACAGCGGAGAGTGCGCACTTAACCGCTACGCCACGGAGCCGGCCCCCATAAACCATGTCTTTGAAGAAGGGTTGCTACTAGTGCAAATCCCCTCCAGACGGTTAGAGAATCAACAGACAGCCACACTCGCACCCCTCACAGTGAGCCAAGGTGCCCCTTGCTGTAGGACAGGCACTGCATTCCCTACACACTGCACTGCAGAGCCACTTGGGGGTGATAGGGGCTGCTGCCAGCACATGCTCACAGGCTGCACCCTTCTCTGCTTAATTTCCTGGGAGAGACTTGAACAAAAGGGTCTGTCGCCTAAACTGATCTCAAACTACTTGGGGTCAGAGGAAAGAACCATAGACTCTGCTGGCTGGAAGGAACGCCAAGGGTTGATCTAAGTGATGCTCCAGTCTCTGAATTCAGCTCACTCCAGAAATAACAGCCTCAACCCACTCGTGAGCATGAGAAGAGATCTAGAAGAGCATTTCTCACACTTTAAGGTACATACGAATCACCCAGATTCTGATTCAGTAGGTCTGGGGTGGGGGGAGTGGAACGAGGAGGGTGCTGAGTCTGCATTTCTAAGAAGCTCCCAGGTGATGCCCCTGCTGCTGGTTCCGCAGACACGCCCTGAGCAGGAAGGATCTAGAGGGTGTGCTGCCCTCAGAAGCTCCTGCTTTAACAGGGGAAGTGCACTACATGGGCGGACTGAGCTCTCCAAGGCAAGAATTTTTTTTTTCTCCAACCGCAGTGTCTAACCACAGTGCCTGATAGCATCGTAGAACATCTTTATTGGATGGATGGACGGATGGAAGGACGGATGGATGGGCGGACAGATGGATGGGCACATGTGGATGGAAGGGTGGATGGCTGCTGATATTAAGATCAAATGTACAATCAGAAACAACTGGCAATTGATACACAGTCCTTTAAATTACATATCAAGGTAAAAATGTCCTAGGGGGCAAATGAAGGAAGGGGGAAGGAAAAAAGGAAAGAAGGAAGGGGAAGAGAGGGCAGTGAAAGACGAAAAAGGAAAAAGGATCCCTGAACCCCCCGAAAGTTTTCTTTTTACCCCTACTAGGACATCTTTGTAACTTAGCGTGATCTATGGATGTGTCATATCCCCTCCAGCAGACTGAGAGGTGAGCGTGTGCAGGGCTGTGTCTTTATCTCCTAATCCCCAGTGCCCAGCACAAGAGCCGGCTCTAGCAGGGGCTCCGTAACACACAATTCGTGAAATGAATACGGAGAACAGCTCCAGTCACGAAGTCTCTTTTAGGTGCCAGACGTAGATAATCTCATTTAATCCTCATAACAATGATATGAGGTCAGTACTATTATTATCCCCACTTTACAGACGAGGAATGTGAAGCCCAGAGTCACACAAACAATCGGTAGTTGGAATTAGGATGCAACTACCAGAACCCACGTTCTTGACCAAGGGAGAGCCAGGCTTCATGAGGTCTGAAGCTTATATATTCCAAGCGTCCCTATATAAGACAAAGTATACCAAAAAATCCTGCTGCAGAATTTACAAAAACAGATGACCACGAGAACATACGGCCAGGCCCCTTCCTGGCCTTGGAGGCGCTGTGCAAGGGATGGGCTCTGCAGCCGAGGCTTAACTAGCTTCATGGCAAAAGTGCCTCTGGTCTTGACCCAGGCACTGGAAACACGAGGGAAAGGAAGAAGGAAGAGGAGAAATGATCGGAGAAAGAGAGGACAAGATCAAAGGAGCGCAAGAGGAAAGAGGAAGGAGGAAAGAAAACAGGAGGAGAATTGCGAGATGGGTGGAGAAGAGACAGAGCAGTCAGAAGCAGAAGGGAAGAGGCTGATGGGGGAGCGGAGGCTGCCTCTGGATGAACAGGGGTCCAGCCAGCTGTTCCCCCTGGCACCTGGGAGGAGCGAGCCCTCTGCTCCCTCCAGGCCTCTGTGCCTCCACCTGTAGACCTTGCAGCCTCCTCCCCTGGCCATCAGAGTGGCCCTGCCCATGTCCTGTGCACAGGCCTCCCTCCCAGGCCTCTCCTCAGCCTCCCAGACCCACCTGGGAGCAGGGCCCAGAGCTGCAGCCGGCAGGGCTGAGTAATCATTCCTCCAGCAAGCCGCGCCCAGCAGTGTTCTTGCCCAGGCAGCTACCTCCTTCCTGGGTCATCACCTGAGTGCCCAGCGAGGAGATGCAAACCTCAGGCCAGATATTTAGCCTGGTGCATAGAGGAACCAAGGCTACAGAAAGCTTGGTCCAGGGTGGGCCATTGGCCTCTCACTGCCCGACTGCTGGAGTCCTCCTTAAAAGAGAGGTGCTTGCCTGGGTCTTTGCAGCCTGTCCCCTGAAGTCACCTGTTCTGAGCTCAAAGGCCATAGACTCTGCCCAAAACTTCCAATTCTAAAGGCTAACGCCCTTGAGTGGGGAAGGGCTGGGGCCATGTTGGCTCAAGAGACCCTCCAGACCAGCCTCAGATCTCTGCTGCTCAGAGGCAAGTCCAAAGCCACACGCATTGAGCAGCTGAGATCTGACCACAATCAGTAGAATCTGCCCCACACTCCTCCTGCTCAGACGTCACTGCGGTCTTCCATGGGCCACATCTCCCCAGACCATGCACCAGGCTTTCAGACACTTGGGTTACATTCAGCCTGCTCATGTGTCTGGTGGTGGTGTGGGAACCAGAGTCAAGTCCCAACTCGGCCAAAAACTTGGTGCGATTTGGGGGCCAGTCACTTATCTCCACAAACTACCATGTCCTCGACTGTCAAACGGGTACAAAGTATTCCTCAGGGGTTGTTGTGAGAATTGAAGAGATGGCACGTAGAAGCACGTTATCAACGGAAGGGCCCTTACACGTGTCTAACCTGAGCTGCTCTCTGGGAAGGGTCAAGGCTGAGAAAGGGAAGAAGACCTGGATTTGTTCAGAATCTGACAGCAATTTACTGTGTGATCTTGGGTACTCGGCTTTGCCTCTCTAGAATTTAGTTTCCTCACTCACGAAAGGAATGGGAGAAGACAGTTGCCCACGTCCCTTCCAGCTCCATGATTCTGTGGTTCCAAGGTCACGCCTTCCACACACCCTGGCCACGGGTAGCTCAGGCCTCAGGATGGGCCGGATGTGAATCAGAAGTGACCCTGTGAGGAAGGGAGACTGGGGTCTGAGCCATAGGGCCAAGGACGATATTCAAAATATTTGATAACTGGTGAGCAGGGGCAAGAAGCACTCAGAAGGGATGCTGGCTGGCATGCTGCGTATCAGCCCTGCACGGGACAGTGCTGTTCCTGACGTCCAGGGAAGGGGTACATCTCATCTTCTTCAGGGAAGAATCCTCTCCTTCCCCATGGATGTCCCAATTCTCTTGCTCCACACATGGCAACGATCCAGGACCAGTGAGCAGTAAATTCTGTCATCCCACCCCCCAAACTCCTCCACCTTCCCTCAACCCCAAACAAAAGCACCCACACAGTGAGAAGTCACACAACTAAACAGAGAGAGAGAGAGAGCCCTCTGACATCAGCGTCAGCCAACACCCGGTTGGGTGGAAGTCATTCAGGCGGGAAGTCTTTTGCGACATCTGGGTGTGTCACCTGTTCTGAGGCGAAGGTGTGTGAATGACTCCAGGTGTTGTTCCAGCCCCTAAGACAGGTGTCAGGTTACAAGACACATAATCATTCCAGTTTGGCAACTTTACCTGTAGGGTTGTTTTAATCAAACTGCCCCACAGTCCCCAAATCACTCCTGGAATACAGCAGTGGGAGGCAGCAAAGGGGAGAAGGATGCCGGACGTGAGGGACCAAGGCCTGCCCTGCACTTAGGCCTCCTCCAGCCAATGCTGCCCGGGGGTCTCTGACCTGCTGGCCAGCCAGGGCCTGTTCTGGGGAGGCCCTCCTCCTGACTTGGGTTGCCGACATCAGCTCTAGGCTGTAGAGAAATCAGGAAGATCACAGAACCAGCATGGTGAGTGTGGGGACTCTCTGCTCCAAAGACTGGGGGAGGACTGGTCTCCCCATAAAGGGCCCTTCAGGCAGTCTGAGAGGTTACCTGTTGAGAATTTTGTAACATCTTCTAGGTTAAAAAAGAGGTCACACTTGGGGCCGGCCCAGTGGTGGAGTGGTTAAATTCACGCGCTGCACTTTGGGGACCCAGGGTTCGCAGGTTCGGATCCTGGGTGCAGACCTACACACCGCTTATCAAGCCATGCTGTGGCAGGCGTCCCACATATAAAATAGAGAAAGATGGGCACAGATATTAGCTCAGGACCGATCTTCCTCAGCAAAAAAAGAGGAGGATTGGCAACGGATATTAGCTCAGGGCTAATCGTCCCCACCGAAAAAAAAAAAAAAAGAGGTCACACTCAAATCGCCCCCACACTCCAGCCCCTTACATGTCTCAGGATCCACCTGCCCTCCTCTCTCCCTCCTTGCCAACAGCCCTTACACCAGCACCAAGGAGGCTGAGACAGAGGCCAGGGCTATCCTTTCTGACTATCCCCTCCTAAATCCTGCCTGCTGTCTTGCCCAGTGTCTCCTGGTCCTTTGGCTGGAGGTTGGCACTTTTCCAAGGGCGAGGAGCTGTATGGATGCCACAGTGGCCCTCTGCCACCTCCCTGGGGAAACTGCCTCCTTTTCTCCTTAAAGAAAACAGTAGCGAGCTGCCTCAAAACAGTGTCTTGGAGGTCTACTTGGTCTCTTTTGCGGCCCTGCCCTCTCTCCTCCTCCTCTGAACACCTCGATCTTCTCCACTGTCTTGGGGCAAAGAGAATGAATCCCATCTTTCAAAGAGGACAGCTGAGGACAGGGAGGGAAGAGATCATAGCTAGTCTGAGGCGGAACGCAGGGAAACTTCCTTCTCCGATTGCTGGCCAAGAAGCTGCTGTTGCCCAACAACCAACATGAAAATGAAAGGGGAGGGCAGGGGAAGCACTCTGGCCGCGGGGAAAAGAGATGACCTCCTGGGGCCCCTCAGGTGACGGTCTCCTGACTCCCAGCCCGAGCATTTCCCACAACACTCCTCTGAAAAGTCTGGCAAAGCCCTAGCCCCTGTGCTGGGGCAGCTGAGGGCCAGCGAGCGGAAGGGGCTCGCCTGCTTTACTCTGCAATTCCGCCGGGACGGAAGCACCAGCTTCCCGCGTCCCCATCAAGGAAGCGCTCTAGAAGCCCGGCCTGCCTGCAGAGAAGCTCCACCCCGTGGGGCTCTCAGGAGAGAAGAGGAAGCAGTGCCAGCCCGCCCGGCTGTGGGCTGCTTCTTGGTGGCGCAGACAGCTCGGGTGCCTCTTGGGGGAGCAGCACAGGAGGGGATAGTTTCTAAGGCAGCTAACTGGAGCACTAAGTGTAGGATCAGAAGGTCAATGGCCAGCTCCCTTATTAGCCTATTAGTCTTGAGACTTTACTCTTTCTGAGACCCATTTTCTCACTCTGTAAATTGGAAATATTATCCCTGCCACCCTCTGTGCACGCACACAGGGTTAGTGGAAAGAGTGAATGGGCTAAGAATACATGTGAATAGGCTCTGTGAACCATGAAGTACAAATGTAGGGACTATGACTAAAGAGGAATCCGCTCAAGGAAACAACAGGTGGGCGGCACGGCCAGCACTGACCCCGCGCCACCCAGGGAAGGAGGTGGGCATTGCTGCATGAGGAGGGAGGGCAGGTGGGCACACTGCGGTGGGGAGGACAGGCCTGGGGCCCAAATGCAAGGCAGCAGCATGACCAGGGTCCGGGGCAGGACCCAGGGAGTTTCTGGCCCCTGAGCTAGCCATTAAACCACCTGTGCCTAATTACTCTATTTCCCTCTAATGAGGCTGGGACAACCATAGCTCCCAGCCCTGGGAAGAGATGAGAGGACTGACTCACGCCCAGACCCAGCCCTCCCCTCCCCTCCCTGCCTCCTCTCACACCCGCAGGCCCCTCCCTGGACAGAGAGTCAGAGTCCTGCATGATTGCTGCTTCTTAACACTACCTGAGTGGGGGGACTTGATGCTGCTGTGACCCCCAAAGTAGCTCCATCCTTCCAACCACCATTTAATCAGCCCCTGCTACTGGCCAGCCTCCAGATGGTTGGAAGGGAGGTAAAATGTGCAATGCCTCGGTTTTGCCCTGGAGGTGCTCGAAATGCAGAGGAGGGACAGCTCTTAAGCAAACGATCCTAAGAGAACATGACAAATCCAATACCAGAGGTGAGGAAAGGTAACTCTGGAGCAGAGAAGGCAGTAAATTCTCTCTGGGGTGGTCAGGGAGTTGTCCCAGAAGACAAAGTACTTACGCTGGACCTTGAAGGATGAGCAGCCCTCGCCAGGCAGAGAAGGTGGGAAGGGTATTCCAGGCAGAGGGACTGCATGTGAACGGCAAAAAAGAATGGCAGTGGGGGCCAAGGGCAAGGGTGCTGTGGCTGGAGCAACAGGCACAGGGAGCATAGAGGGGCACAGCTGAGGTCTGGGCCCCACAGGGTGGTTGTGCAGGCCCCTACATCGAGCTGGGGGTCAGGGTCCCCACAGAGCCTAGGAGCTCAGTGGGGATGGGCCGGGGAAAGGTCCCAGCAGCTGCCAGGGGCTCATTCCTTAGGCTGAGCCACCTCCAGAATTTGGCCACCCTTCCCTAGCAGGCAGGGCAGCAGGCGTCCAGCTCCACTCATTTGTGCCACCAAATGGGCAGCGTGCCTCCTCTGTGCGAGCACTGGGCTTGCTGATGAGAGAAGGCAGACATGGGTCCTGCTTTCACGGAGCTCAGCATCTAGAGGGGGTGGAGGGTGGGGAGGGATCGATGGTTGTCATACGATCACACAAAGTTATGTTCAACTAACACCTGAGATCTAGGCTGTGATAAGACACACAGGGAGCCGTGAGAGCTAGACCAGGGCATGCGGCCTTGCTGCAGCTCAGGGAGGCTGAGGGCTGCATAGGAGCTGGGGGTGTGGGGAAAAGGAGCCATTCCAGGTGGAGGGAACAGCATATGCGAAAGTGGAAGCACATCCCCCAGGCCCTCTTCCATCTCCCAGGGCTCTCCCCTCCTGCCCCGGGGTTGAGCTGTGTGCCTGACTACTGACGTGGAGAAGTGGTTCAGAAGTCAGGCTCCTCCATGCCCCAAGGCCTCTCTCCTCCTCTCAGCCTTCCTTCTGAGCAGCTGAGAATGCCAGCTGTCACCTGCAGCAAATACCCTTCATTCCCCTGCCTGTCCCCATGACAAAGCCTAAGAGAATGTGAGGAGCTGAATGCGGGAAATGAGAAGAGACTAGTCCAGGGCAGATGGGGAAAATGGGAAAAAGAGACCAAAAACAGGGCTCAGAAACTCTGGACAAACTTTCTGAAGACCCAGAGCCAACCCAGGACAGCAGGAGACAAGTGCTCTCAGGCCTGAAAACCTTCGTGGCCTTTCTGACTTCCCAGACAGCTCTTCTCCCCTCGGCCTGCCTTCCTGCTCAGACGAAAACATCTGCCTCAGTAAACACCTCAAATTCCCAGGCAGTGATTCCTCAAGACAGTGAATCCCCCAAAAGCTAAGATGTGATCATCTGCCACATCTTTTTATAAAGATGCCACCAGACTGAGCTTCTTGAGGACAGGGTCTGTGTCTTTTCCATCTTTTAGCCCCAAACCTAGCACAGGACCTGGCACTTGATAAATGTTTGTGAATGAGTGACAGATAAATGACCCAAGGCGGAATCCCCCATAACCAGCTATTGGACTTATCTGACACTGAAAACAACGTTAGCCAAGTCTGATTGGAAAAGACACCAGATTCTACCAGAGGTGTTACCAGGGTGTTTTCATCCCAGACAGGCCTGAGCCCACCTGGAAATCCCAATGATAGGGGAGAGAGAGTCTGGGCAGAACCAATGTGGGAATCCCCCTGTGACGTGCTTAACTTCACCTCGCAGCCTGCTGCTCTGACTAACGATCATGATTGCAGCAGAGAAATCTGTAAACAGACTCATAACCACAACACCCCTCCTTCCCAGAGCAGTTTCCGTTCCCCAGCATAATCCACATGCTACCGGAAACTCTCAGAGAGTGGCAGATGAACGGAACACTTGAGGAAGAGGGCAGACCAAGATGGCGCCTGTCCAGGGGTGGGCGACTGTCCAGGGTTGGCAGCAGTGTCTTCCATCACGAAATGTCCTGCACATGGGTCTGGCTGGGCTCTGCCTGCTGGTGGGGCTGAGCCCACCAGTGCTTTAGGCATTTCCTGAAATCTCAATTTCTTCCTTTACAATACGCATTCATTCATTCAGCTTGTGTTCCCTGAGCATATACTCTGTGCTAGGCGCTGGCAAGACATTGTGGGAGATTCAGAGAAGAATATGCAGAATCGTAGCCCTCAGTTCTGTATACTCCATAGATGGAACAGAGGCAGGCTAATCTGCTCCCACCACCCCAGGTGGAGCAGGGCACTCGTTCACCCATGGATGTCAACACGAACAGGGCAATGTAGCTGAGGTCACCCCACTTCACCTTCATCCCATTCCCACCCTGACACTGGGGACTTCTTACATGATCACATCTCCAATCCCCAGGGAGGAGGGTCCTGCCACGCTGTCAGGAGGACCTATCCCAGTGAGTAGGAATCACTGGGGCTCTAAAGAGAAAAATAACAACAGCAGCGACATCTCCTCTCCACCCAAACGCCTCAAGCGCAGCATTTTGCAGCTTGAGAAACACGTTCACATCCAGAATCTCCCTGAGTCTTACATCAACTCTCTGAGACACCGTGATCTTCATCGTACAGATGAGGAAAGCGAGGCTCAAGGAGCTTAAGTGGCATGAAAAGGGTCTCTCAGCCAAGAAGAGCCAGGGCTGGGACTCCAAGTGCCCTGCCTTTCCATTATGCCCTCCTTCTCCTCCAAGATGTGGACCCATAAGACCTGAACTTGAAACTAGACTTGAACTTGAACTAGAAACTGCAGAACCAGGCGGCCCCACTTCCCTACCTAGAAACTGATAGATTTTTATAACAAAATGTGTGTTGAGTAAAGACTGCATCAGCTGACACAACCAAGTAGATGAAAGATAATGTTTCTACAAGGAGACTGCATCCCTCACTTATCTACTAAAGGTCACTGAGGAGGAAATAAACATGGACAAAGGAAACCAGTGAGCATAATTAACTTAGACTTTCGAGAAGACTATGAGAAAGTTTAATACCCAATGCTGCTTAGGAAAAAAACCCCAAGTTACCACAAGATCATTAAGGATAGAGAAGTGATTTAAAGAGAAAAAATTATAAGTAAATCAGGCCTAGGACTAGTCTTCTCTATGGAAGGAGGCAACAGAAGTTCCAGGCTGACAGTAAACTCCTCCGAATCACAGGCCCTAAGGAGAGGACCTGAGAGGTCTTCCAGATAAGTGGTTTCCCCAAATCTGTTTCAGCCTCAGAGCTCTTTGCCCCACCAAAAGCTAATGTAGAACCTGCATGTGGAAAACTGACTCAAAACCAGAGCTGCAGTGTTTGGAAGGGCTGCGACACCCACTCCTGCCCTGCCTCCCTCCCTTTGCAGCAACCTCTGGGGGGCTCCACCAAATCCCCCAGGGGTGGGGCAGGGCCCTTATCTGGCCTGCCTCCCTCTACTGTGGAAATCTCCTCCATGATCCAGCTTCGACTCACATCTTCTGTTGCTTAAAACAATCTTCCCCTTGCCAAGAGAAAGCAGTCTCTGTAGCTTTCCCCTTCACCCTCAGCATCCTCTTTGCCTCTTCCTTGAGATGGCCCTACACATTTTAAAGGACCACGTTTGTGCTACTGCAGGTTTTCACTTCCCTGGTCTGCATCCTAAACCCTGTGTTCATAGAGAGATCACATAGGTCATATGACATCATTTCAGGGCCCCTAACTGCCCTAGTCACCCTCCCCCAGCGCACTCTAGTCCATCAATTCCCCTCCTGAAGTCAGGCCCCTTGACCTAGTGAAACCATAAAAATAGCTTCTATTTGTTCAGCTCCTGTTACATATGTGCTAAGCCCTCAACCAGGCTCTCTCCCATTAATAATTAATGATTTCTGAGTATCTACTATGTCAAGCACTTGCTAGGTTCTATATTAATATTGCTATTAATTATTAATAAAAATAATAGAATATATGCTCCATGGGCACAAGGACTTTGCCTCTTTCATTCACTGCTGTATTCAGCCCCCAGAACAGTGCCTGACTGAAGGGATAAAGTATTGTTATTGTTGTTGTTGTTATTGCTAACATTTATTGCATCTTCACTATGTACCAGGCAAAGTGCTATATGCATATTTTGGTCTCATTAAGAGGAAGACTTATTGAATCTCTGTTTCTCTCTCTCTCACACACACACACACACAATTGAGGCTCCCAGTGGTTAAATAACTTGCCTGAGGCCTGTGCTCCATCCACTGTAAAACACAGCCTCCCCTAGCCAATGGCAGCCCAGTGAGGAAAAGCTACCCGAGGCCCCCACAGAGTTATGTGGGTGGGCAGGAAAGTGGTAAAGGAGCTTCAGTTATGCAACTGCAAAGTCATAGATGCAGAGATGTCACTGAAGCACTATTTATAGGCTCACAAGTTCCAAGTTCACAGGAGAGATCCAGACGTCACTACAGACCTTTGCCAGGAGATGGCAGCTCTTTGCTGCAGCAGCCACACCGGCCCAGCAGAGGTTGGTTCTCTGGGAGCATCCAGGACAAGTGAGAATGCTCAGCCCTGCCCTTATACAGAACCACCACACAGACCTTCCTCGGATGCTGTGTGGAGTTTTGCTCCCCAAGCCTCCAGGGTAATAGGAGCTGAGGGCACTAATTGTCACATACTAAACTCTCTGTATGTCAAGTGTCAAGCCAGGAACACCCGTGCATCATGTCAGTTAATCCTCACCAACAACTCTAAGAAGCAGATCATATTCTCCCCATTTTACAGATGAGGAAACTGAGGGTCAGCAAAACTAGGTAACTTGCCCAGGACCACATGGCTGGTGAGGGGCAGAGCTGGATTCAGGCCAGTGCTCCTGACCCAGAGCTCAGGAGGAGCAGGACCAGGGGCAACCCCCTTCTGACCAGAGTAGCTGAGACCCCTCAAACCTCAAATGCTAACTGAGGGGTCCAGGAGCCAGTCTGTAAAATCATGAGAGGACCAGATGGGGTTCCTGCAGGCTTGAAAAGGGGCATCATAACCAGCAGGTGGAACACCCGACAGAACCTGTCTCGCTATCTAGTCTATCATGGTCAGTTTTATCATACCCGCTTCCCAAGGAGGAAACTGGGTCCCAGAGGTGTTAAGTGACTTACCCAAGGCTGCTCAGCAGGTAGATAGTAGAGTCAGACCTTACAACACCAAAGTTCCTCTTCCCTCCCCACCACTTCCCTCCTCCTTAAAGTTTAAAGGACAATTCAGGACGAGCAAAAGAGAGTATGATTTTTTCAAAGACAGTGTAAACTTTGTGGGATTCTTTTATAAACATCAGACTGCCCAGGGATGGAGCTCCTTAGTTCGGGTAAATGGCAATGTTTACAGAACCCCTCTAAGCTTTAAGATGCATCAGCCCTTTCCAAAGACAAACCCCTACAGGTCCCTGTCTGGAAGTCTGAGTGGCCTGACCCTGATGGCTCTCTCGTGTCCCCTTCAGCCACTTCCCAGGCCCTGCCCTCAGATGTGCAAAGGTGATGGTACCTTCCTTCCCATCATGCCCTGCTGGGAATGGATGGACCTACTACCCCGGGGGCAGAAAGAAAGCTGAACAAAGTAGAATTGTTGAGAACTCAGGAAGGTCACAGAGAATAGCCTGATACCCAGAGCCCAAGAGAAGGCCCTCGGAGGGACTTGTAAGAGCTACAGTTGGCAGCATCGCCTGGAGGCAAGCTCCCTCCAATGGGGAGCCAGGCCTTCCTTCAGTCCCACCCAACCCAATGGGCGTGTACTAATACCTCACACCTGCCCTTCATGCTGTCTCGCCACGTGCCCCGGGGAGAGACGGCATAACGGCTCTGTGCCTCAATTTCCCCATTTGTGAGACAAGGATAGTTACACTGTCACCCTCTCCCCTGGCCCTACCTGAATTAAGCACTATGCGCGAACACGAAGGCTGATTCTTAAATGACGGCAGCTGAACAGCAGGCTGGCAGCAGGATAATGGCAGGCCACCTGACACCTCCCCTCTGTCCCAGGCCCTGCCCTGGAGCCATTATGTGCTGGGATGGGGGCCAAGGTGCTCAGCTCGAATTGCCAACAGGTCAGCACCTATGTGGCTTAGAGCAAGGCAAATGGTTTCTAATGCAGCAGCCAAGGCTGAGGTTAGTCCTAAAGGAAAACGTGCCGCTGTAAGGACCCCAGACACAAGGCAGAGCAAGTGAGGATGTTTCCTGAGGCATCTTCACGGGAGAGCCTGGGGACACACCTGTGCATGGCCCGGGCTGGGGGAATCTGTCTGGAGACAGGCTAATAGTTCAGAAGGTACTTGAAAGCTAGCATGATTTGTCATCTCTGAGAACCTTCCACACACTCAGGTCAGCTGCATCACAGCCAGGCTCGTCTCAGGAAACTCACACCCTCCTATCCTGACTCATGGTCGCCCAGCCCTCATGTCCCCGCTCCTCACCTTACCTGTCATGGCCGAGGCAACCAAGAGAGAGGGCACTTGCTCCAGCCCTGCAAAGGCATCGAACCTTCCTTTCCCAGCTGCAGGTGCAGAGGATGCAGCCGCTTGCAGTCAGGTTGGGATGGGATGCAGGTTCGGGGGGCAGAGAGCAGTGTGAGGCCCCCTCAGAGCAGCCGCTGAGCTGTTCTGAGCCAGCCAGTGGCCGAGCCCCGCTCTGTGAGCTGACTGTGAGCAGCCTCTGGGTCTCCTGGCTCACCAGATAACTTTCCCCACCCTCTCCCCTGGGTGTTCCCCCCTGCTGCGTCACTGGCCTCAGCAACCTAGCTGCCACCTGCCAGAGCCACAAAGGACCTATTTATCCCATCACCTAGCAACAGCAGCATCCCTGGCTCTAGATTTTCCCTGAGAGACCATAGGAAGCCAGGGCTTTTGCCCCCATGGGATCTGCAAAGCTGCCACAGACCAGAGCAGGGCCAGAAAGCTCCTTACTGTGTGCCCCTTCTTTTCTCCCTTCCTCCCCACAACCAACCCAGCTCTTCCCCTACCGATTCCCTTCCAGAACAAGAAAACGCAGGGTCAGCGTTGCAGAGAGGAAGAAAGAAATAAGGCCCCGGGGCAGGCTGCTTGGCAAGGAAAGCAGACAAAGGAACTGGCCAGGCTTTCTGTTCCTTTGGCTTTTGTGAGCTGCCACCTCTTCTTCGCCTCTTTACTAGCCTGGTGGAGAACTTGCCCATTTCATTGTGTGGTCATTAACCCTTTCATCTGCTTTATCATCTCTGAAAGAGAGTTCCCAATTACCCTAAGGGACCTTGAGGTTCAGAGAGGTGGAGGGGCGTGCCCAAGGCCACACAGCAAGTCACAAGACAAGGCTAGATGAGAACTCATACTCCCCAGGCTAGGTCTTTGTGGTTTCTCTGCAGCACACTTAATCCTCTCCTCGTATAAAATCAAGAGCTGCCTTGTGTCTGGCTTCATCGTCTCTAGGTTGGAAGGTTAGAGCTGAGCTAAACACAACCAGGAGTTTCTCTGAGATCTATAACACCAGGGCGGAGGGTAAGTGGTAAATAAAGGAAGGAGAAGCAGGTGAGAAAGGTGCAAACCTAGTGGAAGAGAGGGAGAAGGTCAATAAAGCCCCCGCTAGGTGCCAAGCACTGCACTAGGCCCTTCCTCTGATACACTGTGGGAGGGAGGTCTTCTTACCCCCACTCGTGGATGACTCAGCAGAGCCAGGAACCAAGCAGAGGGGGCTTTGCCTTCAGACCCATGAAGGGCTCGGGAGATGCTGGGGGCAATCTCTGCATACTGACTGCATGCTAATTATCTGCAACTAGACTTCATTGTAGGGGAGTAGAGAATCAAAAAGATCCAGCACCAGCCAATGACACTTACAAAAATAGCTTCCTGAAACTGTGGGAAATGAAAACAACAGTCCAACGAGTCCAAAAGCCTGGCCCCAAGAGCTGGGTCCGTTACTTACTTGCTCGGAGGCCATAGCGACCACTTAATCTACATGAGCCTCAGTTTTCTCTCCTGCAAAATGGGGATAATTCTCAGGGTTGTTCCAGGGATTAAATGGGATAGGATTTACGAAAGGTACTGTAATCTATATAACAATACCCAAATGCAGTAGTTAACTTTTCTGCCTCCACATTTGGGTCTTGAATTAATGTCTTTCTGCCACTAGGGACCAACTGAGAAGCAGGACAAGAAGATTCTCTGAGCTAATTAGGCTTTGAGCAGGTGTTTTTCAGCCACCTAACACCCACCCACTTCCACCTCCCCACCCCACCACCCACCTCCTCTAGCCCTCCTGGGCTCCGGAGGCCCGGCCATTCCTGCCCTTGCACTGTACTCCAGAGAGCAGGAGCCTCATTCCCAGGGGACCCCTAGGTTGGACACTGGTTGGGCTGGACCCAAGAGTCAGAGCTCTGTGGCAGGCTGAATCAACAGAGCAGACAGGCCTGACCCAGCCAGTGGCCCCAACAAAAAGGGAAAGGCTGATGCCTTCACGTGGGCTGGGCTGGCCCTGGGCTGTGGCAGTTGTGGCCAGGAGCTGAGTTCAAGTTGGAGATAAACAGAGATGCTTCCAGCGAAGAAAGAGGCACAGTTGGTCCTTGGTGGCCTCTGAGCCCCCTTCCCTCTATCAACTCCAGGGCAAGACATTTCCCTTGTCTGGCCTGTTTTCTCATCAGAAAATGAGGGAGTTGCCTGGGATGCTCTCCGGAGACCCTTTCATCTTTGCATGCTGTGATCATGGCAGGAACCTGCCACAGTGTTGATGGGGGCGGTTGGGGGGCCCGGTCAGATCACTGAATCTTACTTGGTATCCACATGTCAGCCCCATTTTCTCCTTTCCTCTCCCAGGATTGATTCTGGGCTGAGAGGCGATGCAGCTGCTATGCATCCCCATCTCTATCCTGCTTGGGAAAGACATTGACATTGGTATTCCCCAACTGCCACTCATAGGCCTAAAATGCACCCACCTCCCTGTCCATTATCCCCGATGCCCATGACCTTCAGCAGCTCCCCTTCCCAGAAGTTTAGCACCCCACCATCACTGATCTCTCTGTGTTGGAGATGTTTTCCAGAGATGCTTCAAGAAAAGTCAAAGAGTGGGCCACAAACTGAAAGAATTCTAGCAGCATGAGACTCGGAGCAGAGCAGCAGGAGGACAGGACCCCTCAGCATAGTCAGGGGGCTGCTTTTTTATTTTCTCTTTGGCTCTCAGGGGTATGACACTGGATGAATCGTGGTCCTTGATACATGACATTTTTCACTATGGATCCATGCAGGGCCCCCTTGGAACTCAGCAGCTAGTTAGATGGTTTGAACAACGGAATAAGGCTCCATAAACCCACCCCAAACCAAAGCTGGGACTTAACAATAACCTACATCCAACCAGGAGATCCCCCTGCTGAGGTAGGTGGGCAAGTCTCTTTGGTTTATGAATTCAACAAATCTTGATTGCACATCTTTGACAGGCCAAGGACTGTGCTGGAAGCCGCCTGTCAAAGTAAGCATCAACCCGAATCCCATGTTCATCATTTCTTGCTTCCTTATGAAAAAGATTCTGTTATATGTAATCTTCTAGGACTTACTTTTTCCTTTAATATTAAATTGCTAATGCCATCCACATTATTTTGTGGCACCATAGTTCATTTGTTTTGACTGCAGCATAATATTCCATTGTGTGAATATACTGCAGTCAGCTTCTTCAAGGCTGGCCTGGGACTGAGTCCTGAAACTGAGATATTTTCCTTAATTCTTTCACTCAACAAATATTTATTAAATGCCCACTCTGTGCCCAGCATTGTAGGAGACAGCAGGGATGCAGTAATTACCAAGATAGTTAACAGTCTTTGTAATTCTAACTTGCAGTTCTGATTTAGGCTATTTTTTCTCTTTCTTTTGTTTTCAAAAAGACACAGAATTTTTTCTGTATAACCACTATTCAGTAGATAGCAATTAAAAACAGATTAGCTAAAGGGTACTGAGATCTCTTCAGCTCAGAGATGAGGAGTCCAAGACCCCAGAAAGTGCAGTCTGTAAGCCTCTTTTTTTCCCTCTGTGTCTCGGCTTCCAGCACAATTCTGGGCCCATCAAAGGCAGATAGTTAGTATTTGTTGAACTAATAATAAACAGAAGAGACTTGCCCTACCTCAACTAATGCAGGCACATATATGCAGGTAGACTCAGTGAAAAAGGATGAATTGACAGGGGAAGGGCCACTAACTGGATGCTCTTGATACCCTCCAACCTGCCCCTCTTGCAGCCTTCTGCATCTCAGCAAATACCCTCTTTCCTGCTCGCTAAAAACCCAAGAGCATCCAATCCATTGGGAGGCCTATTGCCTTTATCTTCCAAGCACACACTGAATCTTCCACCACCAGCCTCTCTCTTCCTCCTCTTGTCCTGGTCTTGCTCCAGCCATGTGGGTCTCTATTCAGTTCCTCCAACAACAAGCTTGCTCCTGCCTGCTTGACTCCTTCCTCTCATTCAAGTCTCAACCCAGAGGCCCTCCCTAACCACCGTGACCCCTTCCCTAGACCTCCCACTCTAAGTGTCCATCCAGGCACTGTCTCCTACCACCGGCCTACTCTCCGCAGAGTGCCCTTCACCGTCTGCGCTTTTCTGGTTTGTGTGTTTACAGCCTGTCCTCCCCCTGCTTCTACCCCCACGCCCCACTCCCTGCCCCAGGGTGCAAGCTTCTCAAAGGCAAGCCAGCGTCTGGACACTTCTCCCATCCTGCTGTAATTATTTCTTATTTGTGTTTGAATTCACTTCTCCTAGAGTAGTGCCTGGTACAATGCAGACACTTAACAAATATTTGTTTAATTTAATACTTAATTATTTAGTGCTACCCATACTGGTTATCAGACAGTTGGTATCCACCCTTTTCACCCTTGAATTTGACTGAGTTAGACAAAAGGATTTTGTAAACTGTTACTTGCTGACGGTGTGTAGATTACTGTTTGGTATTATTATTACCTGACTCTGTAGCCTCAGCAATGCAGAATCACTCACTTCATTCTCATCTTTATCCTGGAAATAATCCTCCATGCAGACCTGGTGATGGTGGAGGAGAGATGGCCGGGCATGAACCACCGTGCAGAGCCCAGAGTTCAGTTCAATTTAACAGACATTTATCGGGTCTTTACCAGGTTCAAGCCTGATGCAAAACACTGAGGGCACCAGGGCAATAAGAAACAGCGGCCTCCCAATGGGAGAGTGCTGTAATAAAGTCCTGTACCAAATGCTGTGGGAGCACAGGATGGACGGGCAGAGGGAAGGGGGTTCGCATGTGTGAGCCAGGCACTTCCCACCAGATATCTCATTTAATCCTCACAGCAGCACTTCTCCCCTTTACAGAGGGTAACCTGAAGCTCAGAGAGGTTAAGTGTCTTGCACAAAGGCTCACAGTTATTAGGAGGTAGAGCCTGTATTCCAACTCAGCCCCTGTAGACTCCAGAGCCTGGCTGTCTCTGCTACATCCCCCAGCCACCCACAGCCTAGTGTCAAGGAAGGGAAAACCAGGCACATCTCTCCAGCAGACTACAGAGTTAAGGAGGGGAGGAAAGCGCTCCTTCTCCCAATGACTATATCTGCCATGCTCAGCCATGGGAGCAGGCAACACACAGGGATGCCCTATATCTAATCTGGGACACTCATCCGGGGGTTAGAAGAGGCCACTTCACTCCCAAATGGGAATGGGAAAATTCCCAGCTGGAAATGTACAGGGTCCTGCAGCTCCTCCACCCACCACTGGAGCCGTCATGACCTCAGCACAACGGACAGGCGAGTGCCTGGGTAGAAACCTAGACCTCGGGCAGGCCTGCTGCTCACTCAGCCCAGGGAGTCCAGGTCTTGCGCCAGCTGGGAAAGGGAAGAAAGAGAAGAGAGGTTTCTGGGAGGCAAGAGAGTGAGGGAAGGGTTCAGAGAGCAGGACCCTTAACAGCACTCCTGCTTAACCTTAGCCTTGCAAGAAAGAGGGTACATGTACTCTGCATGTGAGCCTTTGTGTGCACGGCTCCTGTGTGTGACCCCGTGTGGCTGCGTGTGTGCCCAGTGCACACATGAAGTGGTGGGAGAAAGTGGGAGACAGAGCCTTGTGTATATGGTCGAGGGTGACCTGAGGCTAGACTCACAGAAATACCACAGTGCTCTGGTGGGTTTTGGTTTTATCTGTTTTATTAGGTATAATATACGTTCAGTGAAGTACTCAAATCTAAAGTATACCACTCAGTGAATTTTTGCACATATAGACCCCCATGTAACCAACACCTAGATCAAGATCTAGAAGTTTTGCAACATTTCAGAAGCCTCCATTGTGCTCCTTCCAATAACCACCCCACCTCCCCAGTGGTAACCACTCTTCTGACTTCTCTCACCACAGATTAACTTTACCTTTTAAACTTCATATAAATGAAATCAGGCAGAGTACACTCTGTGTCAGTTTCTGTCCTTCATTATGTCTAAGAGATTCATCCGTGTGTCACTGCGCTTAGCACTGGTTTATTCTTGCCGATTGTTGAATTATATTCCATTATATGAACATACCACAATTAATTTATCTATTCCACCAGTGACTGATATTTGGATTTTTCCAAACTTTAGCTATTATGAATGAAGCTACCACGAACATCCATGTACAGGTTTTTTGCTAAATATATGCACTCATTTGTCTTAGCTATAATTCCTGAGTCATAGAATCATAGAATAGTCACATGTTTAGCTTTAGTAGATTTGATCAAACCATTTTCCAAAGTATATGTACCAATTTACACTCCCACCAACAATGTATGAGAGTTCCAGTTGCTCCACATCCTCATCAACACTTAGTATTGTCCATCTTTTTAATTTTAGCCATTATGACGTCTATGGTGAGATAGCTCATTTGGTTGGAATTTGCATTTGCCTGATGAGTAATGATATCGAGCATCTTTTGGCACTTATTGGCCACTGGTGTATCTCCTTTTGTGAAGGGTCTGTTCAAGTTTTTATAGAACTACAACAGCTGTAAAAGTAGACAAATGATTGACAAAAACAGACAGTAGGGCAGCATCATCTTGAGAAACACCAATACACACAACAACCCAGCAGCCAGTCCTTTCAACAATTGCTAATGAGTTGTTACAATTAATGAACTAATTGTACCAGGTCATATAGATGCATAACTGAATTTTATATTTTGAACCAACTGTTTGGACGTCACAGAGCCCCTCAACTTAGATTCGGCTGGAAGAAGGGAATACAGACAAGAACACAGAGCCTCCTCTAGGTCCTTGGCCCCAGCCTAAGAGTTTCCCATACTCTGCTCACTGCCTGTTTTTCCTTCAATTACAGGATCCTGACAGCGATCAACCCCTGGATAGCTTTGGTAAGCTCAGATCCAGCTTTCCTTTGTCTACATTAGCCTCTGAGTTTCAATCAGTTACCAAGTAGATACTAAACCCTTCTTGCATGGCCCTCACCACCACTACCAAGTGCTAAATGCTGCAGAAGACATCCATCCATCCACCTACCCACCCGTCATTCAACAAACATTTATTGAGCAACTGTAAGTTCAGGATTCATTCTAGAAGTAGGAGGCATAGTCTCTGGGGAAATAGAACCAACAAACCTAAAACCCCAAGAGCAGCAATTCTCCAGTTTATTCATTCAGGTACTCAGCCTCTCATGCATTCAGCAACACTGTGAGTGCCTGCCATGTGCCAGGCCCTGAGCTGGATGCTGGGCTGTGGCAGCAAATAAGACAGCCAAGTCCCTGCCTTCATGGAGTTTACAGTCTGACCATGCTGCCAAGCAACAAGCTGGACAAAGGCGTTTTCACTGGTAGAATAGAAAATGGCTGTATTTGCCTGATTTACAGGAGAAAAATAAGTTAATAGAGTATTCCCAAAGTTAAGGAATTTCTTCCCTCCTTTTGTTTTCTTAAACTATTAAGACCTACTTTTGATAGGATGCTAGAGCAGCAAAACAAGTGAGCAAAGAACAAATTAATACAATAGATCAGTAAGGAAATGATCAATCCCACTTATTTTGACAGCTTATTATTTCAGGGTCACAAGGTCATAATGATCACAAATGATGTAATCTTCAGCAAGTAAAACGATGCCTAGTTTATACTTTGGAATTTAATATATCAATAGACCATGGTGTCCCCAAAGAACCCCAGACGTCCAAGTGCTCCACCACCCGAGGAAGCCTGAGAACTGCCAATCCAGAAAACAGTTAAATTTGCTACCAATGCCCTGTGTGAAGGGAGCTCGGGAGGGAAAGATCAATGCCAAGTGATCAAGAATAGCATCATGGGTCAGGCAAACTTTGACAAGGGCCCTGCAGGAGTAAACCATCACAAAACAGAAGGAAGTGAGGAGGCTCTCCTGGTGGAGGAAAGAGCAGGAGACAAGATTCAGAGGTAAGAATGAATATGGGTTGTACAAGGACGAGGGAGGGAACCTGCCTATGTAGAACTGGGGATTGGCGAGGGCCAGTAGTGGGAAGTCCCTTTGGCTAGAGAGTGAGGCCAAATTACACTGGGTTTGAAAGCAAGCCCAAGGAAGAGGGTGATCCAGCTATGGAAGTCATGGGGAGCCCTTGAAGGTTCTCAAGCGGGGAAGTGACGGGATGAAAGCAATCTGTTGGGAAGCTCTGCCTGGCACCGGTGGGCAGGACAGGCTGGAGGAAGGAACAGTGGAAAGAAGGGAGGCTATTCATAGCTCAGTGGGTTCATTAACTCAAACTAGGTATGAGACAATAAA
The DNA here is from genome assembly GCF_057802395.1 of Ceratotherium simum simum. Taxonomy (NCBI): domain Eukaryota; kingdom Metazoa; phylum Chordata; class Mammalia; order Perissodactyla; family Rhinocerotidae; genus Ceratotherium; species Ceratotherium simum. The sequence continues at coordinate 68,665,698 of NC_141906.1, forward strand.
CCAAGAAAATCCTTCCTTTCATGATGATGCTCTCCCTGAGAATATCAGGGAGGCAGAGACATCAGGCCCTGGACAGGGGATCTCATCAAGGGGCTCCCAACAGGTCATTCTCCTCTGAGAAAACAAGCCACCCCCATGTCCCCAGAAGTAGATGCTCAAGAAATAAATCATGGGGGCCGGCCCCGTGGCATAGCTTTTAAGTGCGCGCGCTCCGCTGCTGGCGGCCCGGGTTCGGATCCCAGGCATGCACCACTTATCAGGCCATGCTGTGGCAGTGTCCCATATAAAGTAGAGGAAGATGGGCATGGATGTTAGCTCAGGGCCAGTCTTCCTCAGCAAAAAGAGGAGGATTGGCATGGATGTTAGCTCAGGGCCGATCTTCCTCACAAAAAAAAAAATTAAAAAAAAAAGAAAGAAAGAAATCATGCATGAATGAACAAAATGCCACCATGTCCATGGCCACAGGAAAGAGGACAGTTTTGAACGTTGACTGCTGAAATTTAAATACAATATTCTCTAACATTATTGATAACCTACTTTGTGCCAGGTCCTGATAATAACAGGTGATACCACCCCACATCTCTAGGGCCTGAGCTCTGGGTCTGAGGTTTAAATGCTCCCTTTTGAGGAAACACAAAGTTTCCTATGCTTTCTTTATCAACAGATTCAATGATGTTGCACTTGGTGGGCACCAGTCTCTGCCAGGCTGCCATTCTCTGCTTTCAAAGAGCTGAGGAAAGGGGTAGAGACAGACACATAACTAGCCATCATTCAAGGCAGAATAAAATGAGACCTGCAAGAAAGATGGAAGTGATGTGATTAAGAGAACAAGCAAAGAGCAATTCATTTATTCATTCAACAAATATTTGTTGAGTGCCCACTGTGGGCCAGGCACTGTTCCAGGCACCAGGGACTCAGAAGTGAACAAAACAGACAAAAATCCCTATCTTCATGGAGTCTTCATTTCGGGCAGGGATGGGAGGGGACAGAAAAATATGCAAAATATGTAAAATATAGAGCACATTAGAGGTAATAAGTGCTTTGGAGAAAAATAAAACAGGGAAGGAAGAAAGGACGTGTTGGAAGACTGCATTTTAAATAGGAGGTCAAGGAAGGCCTCACTAAGAAGGTGACATCTGAAGAACGATTTGAAGGAGGTGAGGGAGCAAGCCATGTGGAGCTGAGGGGAAGAGAGCCAGCCTATTGCTTTGTAGGGGTTCTCAGCGTTGCTATAATTCCTGCCCCAGCCCTCCCTGGAGGAGAAGCCCCAGTGGCACCTCCTAGCTTATTGCCTGTGAGGAGAGGGGACTCACAAGAGCCTGTATCTGATACCTCCTGAGAATTTAACTTTTCAAAGCCTTTCCCCTGTACCATCTCCTTGGAAAACCATGTGACACGGACAATACAGTTATTATCTCTGTTTTAGGCATTGATAGGCTCCCACCTGGTCTCCCTAACCCCAGACTCTTTTCTTCCAATCCATCTCCTCCCTGATGAAAGATTCATCTTTCTACATATTAATGTGATTGTGTCTCTCTGCTGCTCAAAAGCTTTCCATGGGTCCCCACTGCCCTCAGGATAAAATCCAAACTCCTAGCATGGTATTCAAGACTCCCCAAAAACTGAGTGCCAGTCTTGCCTCCACAGCAGGCTTCTGCCCACCCTACATCCAGCCACACCAGAGCTCACCCCCAGGCCTTTGCTGAGCTGGTCCAGCTCCTCCCTCCCCATCTCCACTGCAGAGACCCATTTAAGTGCTTTGAGGGTGTCTATTATAACACATATCATCTCCCACTTAGTGGTACCGGCGACTGTGTCCCTGTTGGCCTCTTCCCCCAAATTGTGATCTCCTTAAAGACAAGGACCATTCTAGGGACTTGCTGCTTGTTAAATTGAGTTGGAGATGGGGGCCGTTAGGATGAATTCATTCACAAGTATTTATTAAGCCTCTACTAGGCACATACTGTGCTGGAGGCCCCTGCCCTCCTCCTCGAGCTTATAGTTCAATCAAAAGATAAGTCAGGAAAGAGGATAAATGACAGTAAAGTAAATAGATACACAGCTCTCCCAGGGCAGACGCAGGTCAGACTGGACAGGGTGAAACATCCTGAAGCAGGCTAAGTCAAGACAAGGGGAATGCACCATGGGCTGGAGGCTCCTCTGAGGGGTGCTCGTGAAATGGACAAGCCTGAGGAAGTGAAAGGAGGTGGGATGACCGTGTGCTGAGGAAGCTAAGCCTAGTCTGCAGGAAACAGCCCCCAGCGCTAACCCAAACTGTCCCCAAAGCATTTCTGCGGCTCAGCACCAGGGGCCAGAGGGCAGGGAGGCTGTGGGCCTTGGCAGGGGTGGTCTCCAATGGCTGACTGCAGGCTCCTCCCCTCTGCCTCACAGATGTCACCCCCCTGCGCAAACCCCGCACTCCCCTGGAGACCTTCAAAAAGGTGGGGGTCCCCATCATCGCAACACTGCTGAGCCTGGCGATCATCATCACCGTGGCTGTCCTCAGTAAGTGGTACCTCCACCCCTGCCCTCACTCCCTCAGTAAGTGGCACCCCCACCCCTGCCCTCACTCCCTCAGTAAGTGGCAGCCCCACCACTGTCTCCTCAATAAGTGGGAGCTCTCACCCCCCAACCCCTCCACCCTCCCACTCTCCCACCTCCCCTCAGAGCCCACCCTCAGCCTCCACCCTCCCAGCCCAGTACTGTTATGGGCAGGTGATCTGCATAAAGCTTTGTATCCACCCCCTGCTTTGAAGGGAGCACTGTTCTAAGAGTGAAAGGCGGAGATGAACTCAGCCCCCCTCTATCCCAGAGGGCTCTGTCCCAGATGATTTCTTCTACAGGGAGAGCACAGTTGCACATGTTACAAACCCACGCAGGCAGTTTGCACAGCGGCCACGCCCCCTGCCTCCTCCTTCCCAGGTCTGCAGCCTGAGAGCTAAGAGGATCTGAGCAACCTACTGGCTGGAAGAGTGGGGAGCATCTCTGCTCGTGAGGGGAGGATAAAGAGAGGAGGCATCGGAAAGACTGCCCAGGCAGACAGCACCCCTTCCCACCTTTAGCTCTGCCTTCATCATGGCCAGTGCCTGAGAGCCCATGTGATCTTGGGCAGGCCACTGTGACAAAGAAGAATAAACTGAATGAGCACAGTCAGTGCTCATTCCCACAGTCCCACCGTCCCTCCCTTTCAGCTCCCACATCCTGTGGTTAAGTCCTTGCCTTCATCTCCCCCAGAGTCACAGCAGGTTACTGACCACAGCTTTCACAGGGAGTAGCGCAGAGGGGACCAGACTAGGAATCAGGACACCTGGGATAAGCACCTGGCACCGTCCCTTGCTGCTGTGTGACCTTGCGTAAGTCCCTCAACCTCCTTTAACCTCAGTCTCCTCATCTGTAAAACATCCTGCCTCCCTCAGAAGGATATCAGACAACCAATGAGACAAAATGTGTGAAGTGCCTGGATAAAAACCAGCTTGTGTGAGAGTGTGGGTCATCATGCAGCATGCACTTGTAACCATGGTGGCGTTTCCACCAGCAGCAGCCACCCACCTGGCTGGAGGACACTCAGAGACATCTGGTCCAACCTCCCATTCTCCACTTGAGAACTGAGGCAGAGAGGAGGTGTGGCAGTTGGGGACAGAGCTGGGATAGGCCCCCAGGCCCCCCGATTGAGCCGGTCCATTTTCATCTTGTGGATGTGGAAATGCAGACACACCCAGATCCCCGAGAGCCCGCAGGAGCGTGAAATGCAGATGACCCAAAATCATTTCTTCTTGACCTTGGCTGCCCCAAGGGGCTGGTGGAGTCAGCAGCGGCATCGGCACATTTTCCATCCTAAGCCTGTTTTGTTCAGACTGATATTAAGATGAGCTTGCTGTCTCTGAGCCTATGCCCGTCACAGTGGAGAGAGAAGAAGAGGCCAAATTCCCCAGCGGAAGCCAGGGCAGACACTAGTGCGTAATCTAGAGTTGAACGGGGCCGGTCCCATGGCTTGGTGGTTGGATGCACGTGCTCTGCTACTGGCCGCCCGGGTTCGGATCCCGGGCGCGCACCGACGCACCGCTTCTCTGGCCATGCTGGGGCCGCGTCCCACATACGGCAACTAGAAGGATGTGCAACTATGACATACAACTATCTACTGGGGCTTTGGGGGGATAAAAAAGGTGGAGGATTGGCAATAGATGTTAGCTCAGAGCTGGTCTTCCTCAGCAAAAAGAGGAGGTTTGGCATGGATGTTAGCTCAGGGCTGATCTTCCTCACACACAAAAAAAATAAATAAATAGAGTTGAGCTTTCCGTGTCCCAGAAAGCCCTGTGTGGCTTCCATGTCCTGGGCCCCCAGGCTCTGCAACCAGAGGAAGTAACTTGCACCCTCAGCGGGGGCTAGGCTCCCTCAACCTTTTGGCTTCTGGGGTCTTGAGTGGTGACACTGTGTCCTGGCTTTGTCCCAGGAGGCTGGAGTGACCCTGCCTTGCGCTGGCTCCTGACCATGAACAAGCCTGAAGGTCTAGGAAGCAGCCGACCCGCTCCTTCTCCCTTGCTTCACTCAAACCAGGAGCCGCAGGGTCAGCAGATGACACCCCGAGCTCCTTCAGGGAAGGTGTGGAGAGGCAGCAAAGAGCTTCAGAGCTAGACAGACCCTGACTGAAGTCCCGGCTTGACCACATAAGTGCAGTGTGGCCTTGGGAAACGAACCCTAACTCTAAACCTCAGTTTCCTTATTTCTGACGTGAGTTAGTACTGGCACTTACCTCCTCAAGTTGTTGTCAGGGTTACAGGAGGCAGTGCATGGAAGCTCTCAGCAGTGATGAGCGGGGCATCATCAGCCCTACCAGCACTCTTCGGGCCGGGGGAGTGAGGCTGGACGGCAGAGGGACCCTCCAGCCGAAGGAGAGTTCCTTAGGCAGGAGGAGCTCTTCCTGCCAGGAGAGTTTGGAAAAGTGTTGAAATATCTGCCCCCAGTCTAGAGTTAAAAACACTAGACTCATTCCCATTACCCGAGACAGCAAAGGAGCAACAGAATTTGAAGGCAGCTGGCAGAAGACAGAACAAAACAGCAACTTGTTAACGGGCCTTTCAACCCCAGATAAAAACACCTAATTCTGGAACTGCAATTGATAGTTACGAGACGCCTTCACAACCGCCAGCTCACAGAATGTTCTCAACAACCCTGTATGGTGTTACCATCATCTCACTGTACAGATGAGGAAACTGAGGCCCAGAAAGGGGAAGTGATTGGTCTGAAGTCACGGTTGGTGGCAAAGCCAGCACTCAGGTCTTCTGGCTCCAGGCCCAGCATTGTCTCCCCCGTTACCAGAGGCAACGTGCCAGAACCTGGGGGTTAGGGGCTAGTGGGGCTGTTTCTAAATTTCTGCCACACATTATCTCACTTAACTCCTGAGCCATTTTATAGGTATGGAACAGGTATTATTATCTCCATTTTACAGATAAAAAAACTGAGGCTCAGGACCAAGTACACCAGCTACTAAGTGGCATAACTGGGCCTGGAACCCACAGCTGTCTGTCGCCAAGCCCAGCGTATTTTCAGGGAAACACAGCCTCTCCTGCCCCTGGGCTGCCTGCTTGACCCTCAGCCCTCTCTGCCCCTCCCTGCTCCTGCCTTCCAGTCAAGGAGATCCTGGACAAATCCTACTTCCTCTGTGGGCAGCCCCTCCACTTCATCCCGAGGAGGCAGGTGTGTGACGGTGAACAGGACTGTGCCTCGGGGGAGGACGAGCTGCACTGTGTCAAGAACTTCCCCGAGGGGCCTCCAGTGACAGGTGAGTCCAGAGGCTGAGGGATCAGGGGAGTGGACACAGCAAGAAACCAGCCCAGGTCCCCTTGGTCCATTGCGTAGCATCTGCCAATTGACTTGTCAGTTTCCATCCCTATTGTAAGTTTCTTAAGAACAGGACCTTGGCTCGTCTGCTAGATCTCCAGTACTTCGCAAACACTCAGCAAATATTTGATGAACCAATGTGGACCAGAGGGGATAGGAAATTATAAATGAGCGTGGCCTGTTCCCACAGGACCTGGGTGGAACTGAGGCAGAGAGCTGGATTGGATGACCGTGGGGAGTTCCCTTCTTTCTATGAAATCTGTTACTTCAAGGGGACTAGAAAAGTAACTGTAAGGCCATTAGCCAGCTATTGATCCCTCTATTCATTAGATAATTGTTTACTGTAACACGCTATGTAACAAGACTGAGCTATGTCCTTCAAAGGAATATGAGATGTTTGTAACATAGAAAACTCATGTTCTTTCCTGGACTGGGCTGGCCCAGCTTGATCCACCTAGTACTTGGGCTCTGAGGAGAAGACATAGCCCAAGACTTGGGTGATGGGGACTTTTGAAGGGCAGGGCTGAGAGACTTCCTGTGTATTTGCTCCTTTTTTTTTTTTTTTTTTTTTGGTGAGGAAGATTAGCCCTGAGCTAACATTTGCTGGCAGTCTTCCTCTTTTTGCTGAGGAATATTGGCCCTGAGCTAACACTTGTGCCCATCTTCCTCCACTTCATACGTGGGAAGCCTGCCACAGCATGGCTTGATTAAGTGGTGCATAGGTCGGCACCCAGGATCTGAACCTGCAAACCCGGGCCGCCAAAGCACAGAGCTCAAACTTTAAACCTCTACACCACCAGGCCAGCCCCGTATTTGCTCTTTTTTTAATCAGAAGTCAAATGCCTATGGGCACCTGCCACCCTACTGCCAATAGTACTTCTCACTCCACCTCCCTACTCTGACCTTACATGGAGAAGGAGCTGGGCCCCTCGCTGAGAAGTCTCCCCAGGCTGGGCAAGCTGTGTAGACCATGGGTAGAGGGGCCATATAACATATCATCAAAACTGACGCCTGTAACAGCAAAAGGGGGAGCTATTAATAATTGTGCCAGGGCAACAGGTCAAAATGGAAATTGTCCCCAGGACAACTGGTCACCCTAGCTACTGTCAAAATAAGGCTCAATCAGGCAAAGCCAAATGGAGGAACTTCCCTTGAGGTTGAAAGGGTTAGTGTTCTGTGCTGTTCCCCAGTTCTGGGTGGGGAGAGCTTGGGCTGGTCTCATGATGAATTCTGAGGCAGATGGGCCAGATGGGCCCCTGCCTTGAGCTGACCCAGGTTCCTCCTCTCCCAGTCCGCCTCTCCAAGGACCGATCCACCCTGCAGGTGCTGGACTTGGCCACGAGGAACTGGGCCTCTGCCTGTTTTGACAACTTCACAGAAGCTCTGGCCAAGACAGCCTGTGAGCAGATGGGCTACGAGAGGTACCCAGCCCAAGCCTCTGGAGGCTGTCCCTTCACCCCTCTGACCTCTTCTCTCCTTCTCTTTCTTCTTTCCTCTTTGCCTCTTCTTCCTCCTTTCCTAAAAATATAAGTATTGGAGTCAGACAGAACTACTTTTGAATCCCAACACCTTCACTTAGAAGCAACATGAAGGGGCTGGCCCCGTGGCTTAGCGGTTAAGTGCTCACGCTCTGCTATTGGCGGCCCGGGTTCGGATCCCGGGCGCGCACAAACGCACTGCTTGTTGGGCCATACTGAGGTGGCGTCCCACATAGAGCAACTAGAAGGATGTGCAACTATGAAGTACAACTATCTACTGGGGCTTTGGGGAGAAAAAGGTGGGGAAAAAGGAGGAGGATTGGCAATAGATGTTAGCTCAGGGCCAGTCTTCCTCAGCAAAAAGAGGAGGATTGGCATGGATGTTAGCTCAGGGCTGATCTTCCCCATCAAAAAGAAAAAAAAAGAAGCAACAAGAAGTTAAATCTCCTAAGCCTCAGTTTCATCAAGAGTTAATTGGGGAAAGTAATGCCAACCTCATAGGATGATTATGAAGAGCCAGTGAGGGAATGTATGCCCCCACCCCACTCCCCACACACAGTTCTAGCTCCTTGGCAAGCATCTCCTTTCCTTTACTCCTCAATCCTCACTCCTTCTTCTTGGTTTTGCAAGAAGCCATCCTTGTACCAAAATTCAAGTCTTACTCACTTATTCAAAGTCCCATTGGTTAAAATTTAGTTTAAACGAACTTATTTCACTGGGGTCGCCTCAACAATCCCAGCTCTCTCAGCAAATTTCAAAAGCAGTTCCAAATCCTCGGTGGATGAAAAAGTAATTATAATGAGGGTAATTAGCATTATGTGTTCATATTCATCTGATCTTGGCAAAAACCAAAAAGGTAGTTATTATCATATCTACTTTAGAAATAGGTTCAGAGAATGTAAGTAACTTGCTTGGGTAGTAGGTAGGAGGGAGAGGCCTGGCCTCTCCCTCTTGGGCATTAGGAGGTGCCCAAGACCTCCTAATTCCCGGGCATCAGGAGTTCAGTAGCATCTCTGTTTCTAGTTTGCGTAATTCTCTCTTCTCCTGAAGCGTCATCTATAAAAGGAGCGGCGGGGAGTGGAGACAGTCGGTCACTCAGAGGGCCTAACTGGAGAGGATGGAAGAACCCGTGTATTCAGTTGCAGAATGGGATAACCTCTCCCTCCCAAACTTCTTCAGGATTCTAAGAAACTGGACCCAGAAACTAGACAGAAAAGAGAAGTACTAGGCAGACATCATCAATCAATCACAGAACTCTCGCCCATCGATCCCTAAAGCAGCCTCGAGGTCCTTTTTCAGTAAATGCTCCAAGCAAGCATTATTGTTCCATCAGACCTATTTGCCCTCTCTGCTCTCTGGTTATCAGGCTTCTGTGGCTCTCTACTCTCCATAGGGTACAACTCCCAGTGCCCTCTGGCGAGGACACTCCGCCACCTTCATTTTCAAAGACAACGGGGAAGGCACGCCCTGCCCCTGCTATTCTGCCCTCCTCCGCCAGCCACCCCAGCCCCGCCCCCTCGCTGCAGCCTGCCCCTCCCCCTCTGCAGTCCAGCCAGCTGCAGCCTCGGCGGTACCCAGCACACCAGGCTGTGGCTTGATTACGAAACCCGGATGTCTCCAGGGGTTCTTAAGGTAAAAGGCTCCTGGACTTTCTGTCCTTCCGGAGCTCACTAAGGCACCAGACCATCTGGCTCTTGAGCTCTCTGAAATCAAAGCTGGTGAGAAACACTCATCAGCATGTAATCGGTGAACCGAGGTGAACTTTCCTGGGCCTGTCAGTTTCCGCCACTGTCCCTCCTTCTGAGTCTCAGATTTCTCTACTTCCTTCCTCCACCGGGATGGGAGGCCCTTCTTGTCCCAGGACCACAAAACCATACATAGTTCAAGGTGGGAGGGTCTCTAGAGATCATCTGGTCCATCCATCATTTATAGAGGGGGGAAACCGAGCCTCAGAGAGCCCCAGAGAAGGAGTATGACCTGCCAAGGTTACACATCAAGATAGTGTTGGAGCCAGGACAAGAAGCTCAGTCTTGAGGGCTCTTAACACAAGACTCAGCACTGCTAGACTCCAGTCCTCCACGTGCAGGGCCTGAGTCCACCAGATAGTGCCAGATTCCCGGCGGAGAATGTGCCGGTCAGCCAGTGCCTCGGGTCAACCTGAGCCCTGCATACAGAGCTTGTCTTAGCATGACTGCTTGCGGAAGGATGGGAGAGATGGGAAAGAGGCAGATTCAGTAAAGGAACAATCAGAAGGATGGGATTAATCAGGGAAGCCTTCTTGGAAGAGGGAAGACTTAAACCCAAGGTTTGAAAGAAGACAAACATCAATTAGCAGAGAGAAAGAAAGAGGGTGGTCCAAGTGAAAGAAATATTTGTTCTGGACTCGTGGGAAGACTGATCTGGTCCTGTCCTGTCTCCTAGGGGACCATAAATATACCCCCACTGCCAAATTCAGACCAGATGCCTTGTCTAGAGAAGCAAATATCCATATTCCAGTTTCCTCCAAAATGTAAGGGGGAGCTAACCAGGGCTCCTTCGCCTCCTTGTTCCCCTCACTGTGAACCAGAAGGAACTGCTGGGGCATTTGAAATAGGGACAGAGCTGGGAGCTAGGAAAGGGTATCCCTAACATTTCTGTCCTGGGAGAGGGGGACTAGTCCCACCATCTTGTCCTAAACTCCTGCCCCAGCTCACATCTCTCTCTCTCTTCCTCCCAATATAAGCAGCAAACCCACCTTCAGAGCTGTGGAGATTGGCCCAAACCAAGATCTGGATGTTGTTGAAATCATGGAGAACAGCCAGGAGCTTCAGGTGCGAAACTCAAGTGGGTAAGTGAGAGGACACCTTCTGGCTCACAAAAGGCTACATGTGGAGGCTGCCATCAGGGCTGCAGCCAGCCCACCCTGAACAAACATCTACACAAGAGGAATGTAAGCCAGACAACAGGAAGAACTCCTAGCTGGGCAGAGCATTACATACCAAGAGCTAGAGAATCTCATTTCTGAGAGACTTTCTGTCTTGACTCTTTTTTTATTACAATGGACATCAGGACCAAGTGTGCTGTCCACGCTTTGGTGGCCTTTTCATCAGTTGAATGGTAAAACCAAATTTTTTTCTTACTGCCTTATGTGCCTTATTAAGCCCTCTAGGCAAGATTCCAAAGGCCACTTTGTCCTTCCCTGCCACTCATCCAGGCCAGAGTAAGGCCTCTCCACATTCCCAGCTCTCCAGGGAAGAGAGTGCATGGCCCTTGTCAATGGCCTGTTCCTATGCCTCACCACCCTGCATTGGAGAACAGCATCTAAATGAACCTGTCACCTTGCAGCAGAGTGGCTCAAAGAGGATGCTGGCTTCTTAGCATTCAGGGATGTTGCTGAGGGCTGCTTATTCATTAAAGAGTAAATCTTGATAAGGACGGGGATGGGAGCAGAATGATTGTTTGCCCAGAATTCCATGGAAATCCTGTTCTTCTGTTTGGAAAGCCTGCAGTGCAGCAGACACTGTTCTAGGTGCCCTCTTCCATCTCAGGCCGCCAAGAGCCCAGGTTGGGCTCTGACTCAGGCAGGGCCCAGCACATAGTGCCTGCTTATCAGTGGGGGTGTTGAAGCCAATCGAATTGAATCAAACTGAACTGAGTGATAATGCAGTTTATACACGGTCCCCACTACACAGGTTCTAGATTTCCCAGGTGTTGGGAGGGAACTTGAATCAATAATACCAGAAGACCTGAGTCCCTGCCTCCCAGCCAAGGGAGAAGCAGCAACCACAGGGCCCCTGTGTCTCCCTTCCAGACCCTGTCTCTCAGGCTCCCTGGTTTCCTTGCACTGCCTTGGTGAGTACACCCCATCTCTGAGGGTTTGGGTCCTGGGCCAGCAATGAGAAAGGAGGAAGGCCTTCACCCACATTCTTAAATCTCTCAGACTCCAAGTTTCAGTCTGTTTTGGCCCAACCTTATTCTTTGGGCCCTGGGCTTGTAGGTCAATGCTCCTTCAAGTGGTTGACGTTGAGAACTCCCACCTACTATCAGCTCACAGCCCCACAATCTGAGTGGAGACCTGGGAGAGAGAGTAGGAAAACCGGAAAGGGCAGGACTGGGCCTCCACCCCCTCCCACCCCAGGTCAGGGCCGACATAACCTCCTTTGTCACAACCAGCTCAGTTATCCAACATTCAGTTTAGCAAAGATTCATTGAACAGTTAGAATGTGTCTAGCACTGTCAGGTGCTGGTTGGAAGTAGAAAATTCACCTGACCTCTCTGAGGTTCATCTTCCCAAGAAGCCCTTCAGTCCAACTACCCAGCAAGGATCCTGAGGACCCTGTAGCTCTAACAGAGAAGGTCAGAAGAGCAAACAAGTACTGTGGCCCAGCTCATCCCACCAGCCTCATGGGAGAAGAACTGAGCAGAGCCTGGAAGGAAGGTCAGAAGCTGGAAAGCCTGAGAAGAAGAAGGTCACCATCACTGCCTTCAGTTTAGCAGTATATATGCTTCCCTGTTGGATATTAAGACTTTTAGTAATTATCATGTGACCCCCGTAATACCTAGTGTGTGGGGCTGACACACAGTGGCTAGTCAACGAATGGTCACATCATCTGATGTGCTACAGTGAATACCACTGCAGTCACAGAGAGGCTTAAGCCACAGACCCTCCCTTGAGGAGCCTTCAATCTCACTGAGAGGATAAGACCAAACCACAACAACAGTGAATGCTGGCTGACACCCAGGACAGGCTATGGAAATTCCAAGAGAGGAAAATCCCCAGGGATTGGGTTGCCCAGACGTGATGCCCAGGCTAAACACTGAAGAAGGAACTGTAGGCCCCAGGATGGGAGGGACCAGTCTGTCTTTCTGTCTTGTCCACCACTCTCTTCCCGGCATCCCTGAACACAGTAGGCACTCAATACAAATTTGCTGAATGAATCAATGATTTAGAGAAACAGGAGAAGAGACAGCATCTCAGGGATGGGGGCTTCCTTGAGCAAAAACAGAATGGCTTTTTAGGGAGCTACCAGCAGATCAATTTGGCTAGACAGAAACTTTATATAAGGACAGCAGGAGGCCGCCAGGAGGAGGAGTTTAAACTCTACCCTACAGACAAAGAGAGACGCTATGGGGCTTTGAGTGAGAGAGTGAGCTGACGTAGAAAGCAGCGCTTGGAATTAGATAGTGTCTGGAATTAGATGGCTAGCATAGGCCCAGGAAGGGTGGTAGCCTTTCCCCCTCCACCACTGTGGCAGTGACTGCCAGAAGGATTGGAGAGGCTGAGAACAGGGTGGGGAGATGGAACTGAAGGTTTTTACAGGGGTTCCAGGGTCAGATATGAAAGCCGGGACAGTGGGGTGTGAAAGAGAGAACAGGCTGTCCACTTGGGAGACTCACTCAGCAGGGGGGAAGCAACTTGGAGAAAGGTGAGTTTAGTATGGGAAGATCCAGTTTCTGGAACTCTCTTCCCACTTCCGGCTCCCAAAGCAGCCTGTGGGCGTCTGTTTACTGTTACTCAGCAGGAGTGACTGAGGACGATCCACCCGGGCAGGACTTTCATAATTCTGCGTCGTTGGTTGGTTTGAAGTTCATGAATTCCCAGCACAATGGGCACGCCCATGTTCACAGTATAAACTCCTAAACACATGCAAAGCTGAAAAAAGGACAGAGAGATTGGGGGAAAGCCTGTGGTCTGAGACACTCAATAGGTCCCCTTGAATAATTCGAAATTGGCCTGGTCCTCCTCACCCACCTGGGTCCCAGTCATAAGGAGCCTGCTCAGCATGGACTTTGGGCTCTAAGGGGAGGCAGCCCCATCTCCCAAGAGCCTGACTCCTGCTTTCTCCCTCCTTCCTACTGACTCCAGCCTGTGGAGAGAGCCTGAAGGCCCCCCGGGTGGTGGGCGGGGAGAAGGCCTCTGTGGATTCTTGGCCTTGGCAGGTCAGCATCCAGTACAACAAACAACACATCTGTGGAGGGAGCATCCTGGACCCCCACTGGATCCTCACGGCAGCCCACTGCTTCAGGTGAGGTCCAGACTGGGGGGTCAAAGCCATGGAGGGGCCGGAGTGCCTGGGTCCCCTGTCTCCCGACTTGTGTTCTGATGTCTTCACCCTCTTCACTGTCCCTCTAAAGACCATGTGCCAGGGTGTGGCCAGCCCAATGAGACACTGGATGTGATATCCTTTGTTAGGCATTGGGGTCTGAGCAGAGTGGTGGTCACCAAGCTTGACCTCTTCCAGGTGGAAAGACATCAAATACCCAGTGTCCTCACTCCACTCCCATATCATTCACTCTTCCCAGCTGCCTGGAGTCCCGAGAACTCTCTCCATATTTGCCAGTCTTCTAAGAAGTGGTTCCAAGGTCTAGACTCACTGCCACTCCCTCACTGTGTCCAGAAACTTATTTTTGAAAAGTAGAGGGGCCAGCCCTGTGGCCTAGTGGTTAAAGTTCAGTGCACTCCACTTCAGCAGCCCAGGTTCATGGGTTGAGATCCCAGGTGCAGACCTACACCACTTGTCAGCCATGCTGAGGTGGCAACCTACATACAAAATAGAGGAAGATTGGCACAGATGTTAGCTCAGGGCTAATCTTCCTCAAGTGAAAAAAAAGAGGAAGATTGGCAACAGACGTTAGCTCAGGGTGACTCTTCCTCAGAAAAAAAAAAAAGCAGAGATTCCCTTATAGGCCTTCCCTCTAGAGAAGGACCACTTTCATTCATCCATTCATTCAATATCTAATGAGTGCCTACTAGGTACCAAGCACCATATTTTGTGTCTACATGCATTAGAACCCGTCACTACCTTAGAGGAACTCACAGTCTAAGCCAGTGATTCTTAACCTTTTTTGAGAATCTGACAATAGCTATAAATCCTTTCCTGGAAAACCACCCATGCACACTAAGCTGTGTCTGGTGTCAGGAGGAAGAAAGACAAGCACAATACGTAACTGCCCACAATACAAGGACCACATGAGTAGCACAGACAAAGAAAGCATTGGAGGAGGGAGTGCCAGGGCCCCAGAGCTCAGACATTAGGGACTGCCCCTTCCTCAGCCCTCCAGTTAGAAGTTTCCTTGGGCAGGTTTCACTGGGGAAAAAGGATCAAATCCCCTTTTAGAATTTGGCCTGTGGTACGTGATTCCTCAGACTGCTCCTTCTCCACCACACCAGCTCCCACCGTCATTACCTCCTAAGGCAGGGTCATCCAGCACCCCAATCCCCAGGCCTTGGGGACCCAGCCTTTGGCAAAGCCTCCCCATACTTGGCTCAGGCCTGAACCCTGCTGTCTCTGCCCCAGGAAGCATCTCGATGTGTCCAACTGGAAGGTGAGAGCCGGCTCAGACAAATTGGGCAACTTCCCATCCCTGCCTGTGGCCAAGATCTTCATCATTGAGCACAACACCACCCACCCCAAAGAGAAGGACATTGCCCTCGTGAAGCTGCAGTTCCCACTCACGTTCTCAGGTGAGAGGTGGCACCTGGGAACACAGCCCCTGAGGTCAGGTTACACTCCATCTGCCACTAGCTCACTAGGTTGCCTTGGGCTCATCAATTCTCCTCTCAAGACTTCAGTTGCCCATTTGTTTCCAGCAAACATATCAGCCTAAAATCACTGAAGCCATGAAGGCTCCTTGAGCTGTCAGCTGATACCCCATCCCCCACCAGAGATTCTTCTGAGGTCTGCTTTTTTCCATGGGGAGCACCACAAGTGAGGATCATAGATTCATCCAATCTTGGAGTTGTGAGGGACCTAAAAGATCATCTAGTCCATCGTCCACCCTCAACCAATGGCAAGAGCCCCCACAAGATCCCTGCCAAGGGGACATTATGCCTGTTCGACCTCCTCCAGGGGCAGGGAACTCATTACTGCTGAGGCAACCCATAGACTCTTTGAACAACTCTGTCAGATGACTCGTGCTTATGTTGGGTAGTATTTAGATCAGTATTTCCAACTGTTGGTTCCACAAGACTCTGGTTCCTTGGGGAAAAGAGGATTCTATTCTCACATGAGTTTGGGAAACATTTTTATACTCTAACTCTCTTCTTGGATCACCTTAGTATACTAAAGATATGAGAAGTTTTTAAAAGTTTTTAAAATAATTTGTTTTATTATGTTTAACTCACATGTTCTAAACTTATTTGACCATAGAACCCTTTTTCTCATGCCATTTCTATTAATCTCCCATGGAACATGTGTTATAGAGATCCTGGTGTCAACCCTTTCCGAAGGCTCAGCCACCAGACTCTCCTGAGCCTTGAGCCTCCTCTTCCTCTCTGCTTCTGGCAGGCACAGTCAGGCCCATCTGCCTGCCCTTCTCTGATGAGACGCTCCCTCCAGCCACCCCACTATGGGTCATCGGATGGGGCTTTACGGAGCAGGATGGAGGTAAGTCCTGGGCTCAGGATTACAGGGCCGAGGGAACAGCTCTCGGAGGTGATGGGAAGGAGGACCATCCTTCAGAAAAACCCATCCTGGAGGTTCAAGCACCAAGGTGCCTGGCAACCCAGAGAATTATCCTGGGCTGGGGGTAGAAGGCAGGAATGGGAATGTGAGTGTGTTTTCAACCTCTCAGGGAAGATGTCTGACACACTGCTGCAGGCGTCGGTCCAGGTCATTGACAGCGCTCGATGCAACGCAGAGGATGCGTACCAGGGGGAGGTTACCGAGAAGATGCTGTGTGCAGGCGTCCTGGAGGGCGGCGTGGACGCCTGCCAGGTGGGGCCTCCAAGGATCGTGAGGGAATGCTATGGAGAGGGATGTAGGTCCTAGAGAGAGGTGAAAGTCCAAAGACTGAATGCCCCACATGAAGTCTTGCATTTGGTGGGCATTCAATGTGGTGAAGAGAGGAAGGGAGAGACGGAGGGAAGGAAGGATTATAGTCAGATAAAGATATAAGAGTGGGTGGATGGATGGCTGGATGGATGGATGGCTGGATGGATGGATGAAGACAAGCAGAAAGATGTCAAATGTATATTTCACAGAGATGATGTTACCCTCCCCACCCACCCCTCGGTCCCATCATCTATAGGAGTATGAACCCCTTGAGGGCAAGAACCCCACGTCTGTTTTCTCTGTAACTGTCCTCAAGCTTCTCAACTACACTAGAGAAAACCCATCTAATGCTGGATGAGTCCTGGTGCAAGGTCCTCTCACCCCATCCCTGCTGACCAATCCCTGAATACCTTCTCACTTCTCCCACCCCCCAGAGGATCTTCTGAGCCATTCTCATTAAAACCCCCAACCCTACTCCTGCCCCCATTCTCTGTCACTCAATTCCTGCTCTCAAGAGGAATCTGTCAGTCATCTCTGGAATGCCAGGTAAATGCTGGGCTTTTGGGACAGTGTCTTCCCTCAGGGAGCTCACAGTGGTGGGGGGGGGGGGGGCGATGCATAAACAGGCAGTTAGGCTATGGTGTTATTGAGTTGTGAGGGAAGAAGTCTCGAGGGCTACAAGAGCTGGTAAGAAGGGCACCAAACAAGTGCACTTATCACTATCTGACATTTTCTTGTCTGTCTTCTTTGTTTATTCTCCCTTTCTCTCTCCCTCTCTCTCTCTTCTCCATTTGATTCTTAGCTCCTTGAGGGCAGGGATCTTGGTTCTTTTCATTGATCGCAATTGTCTAGAACAGTACCTAGCACGAAGTAGGCATTCCACAAGTGGTTAAATAAATTTGGGAAGTACTAGGTTAAACAGAGATCACCAGGCTTCCTTCATGCAGAACTCCTTAGAGCCTTCAATTTGCTAGTGTGAGTTGTGGATCTCCGAGAGAGGGCTGTCAGCATGCCCACAACTTACTTCACCACAGACAGAACCTTTTTGCCCCCAAAGGCAAGGGCATTCCAAGCTGCAGGAACAGCATGAGCAGAGGGGGTGAGGGCGGACCAGCAGAGAGTGCTGGGGGAGCACAGAACAGATGGGCCAGTGCAGGGAGAGGAGGAAGGAGAAGCCCACCCCTCCACTCTACCCCTGCCTGCCCTCTCCAGCAACCCCTGTTCTGGCCTCTCACAGGGTGACAGTGGTGGGCCCCTGATGTATCACTCTGACCAGTGGCAAGTGGTGGGCATCGTGAGCTGGGGCCATGGCTGTGGGGGCCCAGGTACCCCGGGAGTATACACCAGGGTCACAGCCTTTCTCAACTGGATCTACAATGTCCGGAAGGTGAGCATGTTTGCCCTACCTGTTGTGCCCTCCCTCCCTTCCTCTACCCTGAGGGGACCAAATCATCCCTAGGTTTGATTTAAATGGCTCTGAGACAACCCTTTACATCCCAAATAATTTTCTCTACCAGTAAGTGACAGCCTGGGATTCCACCATTGAGAGGTGAAATTCCTTAGATCAGAGATTCTCATTAAATGCAAATTCCTTAGGGAATGGAACATACCCAGCTTTACCATTCTCTGTTCTCTGGCAGAATGAGACTACCAGCTGCTTTCCAGAGAACAGACTCTGATAAGAAGGAGGGTGGAAAGGTTTATGAGACTTCCCTAGAGGGTAGAGAGAGGAGCAAAGAGCTTCAGAAAAGGAAGATGAATTTTGCACACGTCACCACTTTGTCCAGTTTCAAATCATCTGACTCTCTTTTTGTTGGTCTCTTATTCCAGTCTGAGCCATGATGCTGCTGCCCTTCTGCAGTGCAGGAAACTGCTTCCTCACTGTCTTGCCCACCTGGGGATCCCCCAGAAGTCAGACACAGCAAGAGCCCCTTTGGGCACACCTCTCTGCCCCACGGCTCAGCATTGCTTGGCGCAGCAAAGGGCCTCCATTCTTATAAGAGACGCCACAGCCCACAGGCACCCAGGACAAAGTCAACGGCCTCAGCTCAGCCACCCCCAGTGCTCCCGGCATCCCAAGGAGAGAGACGTAGCCCACTGAATAGGCCAGACTCTGGACCGAGGTCTCAGAAGGCATTGCTAAGCCAAGAAGGAACTCGCCCTCTCTGCTGAATGGAAGTAGACTCTTTGGTGAAAGCCCAGACGACCAAGGGCTGGAGTAGAGGGAGGAAAGTGTTTGAGCCAGCCCTCTCCTTCTCCACCCATCCCCAAGCCTACTCAAGCAAGAAACCAGCTGTAATGTAAAATGCACTGTCCTGGTGTTGGCGCAACTACTGTTACTTACTGTCGTTATTGTTACCTCTTTGATCACTGTTATTAAACAGGTACATGAAGTCTTGACATAGGCTGACTGGGCTGCTTGATAAGAACTGAGCTATGACTATTGAACTTTATTCTTTGGCCTGGGTAGGAAAAGATCCTAGGGAGACAATTGATTCTCAAAGTCGAGGAAACAGAAAAAGGAGACATGGAGACTAGAGCTGCTGAGTTGGGCAACAGTGAGCTGCAGACTGGGGAAACCAGGGCGAGCAAGTATCCTTCCCACACAGGGCCTTCTCCTATTCCCTCCTCCCCCTTCCTCCCTGCCTGTGATATCAGCTATGGGCCCGGGATAACCTATGGCTTGGGAAGAAGATGATCCGGGCACTCAAGGCTGACACATCATGGCGCTCCCCAAGTGGCTGGAAAGAGATATTGCACCTCTAAATCCTAACTTCTACCTAGAGAGCCTTGGGTGTAGTTTCTTTCATTTATTTAAAAAAAAAAAAATGCCATTTATCACCTGCCAAGTATGAAGTGATCTTCAAGCTGGGTTCTGGGGATGTAAGCATGAATAAGTTCCTGCACTCAAAATGATCAGAGAATTAAGCCTTGTGGACTTCCCTGGCCACTATATGGAGGCCCAGGTATTCTGAGGACCCTCTTGCTGTAGTTGAGTCAGATCCCAGACAAAATATACTTGTTAATGTCTTACTAGGTTCTTAGGAAATAACAGAAATCCTCAAAGGCAAATAAATAAATAAATAAAACAAAAGCATTAGAATCATAAGCTGAAACTAAGGTGAAGATCTGGGAGCAACGGCTAACTAAAGTCTTGAGTTTCCCTAGGGACAAAGACCTACATGAAGGCTGAGATCAGAACTAAACCTAGACTCACTGCAGGGAGGGAGCTGAACCTGGGGCTCCCACATGAAGCAGAGACAACTGAAGGGGGCAAATGTGGTCCCAGGTGGCAGATCTATTGGAGGAGTAAAACATTCTGAATTCAGAGCGTCAGGATTCCCTGACAAAGATCCTCCAAATTGAGCTCACACTCAAAGATCAGCCAATTTTATAAAAAGAAAAAACCATGGGGCAGCGTGGGTGTACATGAATGGAAATCATCAAAACAGCAAATAAAACTCCCAGGACTTCAGATGTTAGAACTATCAGATAATTACAATAAGAACTAATAGAGTGTTTCTATGTGCCAGACACTATTCTAAATGCTTCATTGTGTACTGATTCATTTAATGCTCACACAAACCTATGACATAGGTACTATTTTTATCCCCATCCTATGGATTAAAAAACTAGGCACAATGAGGTTAAGTACCTTGCCTGAGGTCACATACTGATAAGCTGAACATAAGCATTCTGACTCCAGAGTTCATGCTATAAACTACCACACTACAGGCCTCCAATATGGTAATGATTTATGAAATCTTTAAATAAATTAAAAATGGATATTTTTTCCACATTTTAAAATTGTTTTTAATTGTGGTAAAATACACATAACATAGAATTTACCATTTTAACCATTTTAAAGTGTACAGTTTAGTGGTATTAAGTACATTCACTTTGTTGTGCAGCCATCACCACCATTCATCTCCAGAATTGTTTTCACCTTGCCAAAATGGCACTCTTGTACCCATTAAACAATAACCTCTCTTTTCTCCCACTCCCCCCAGCCTCTGGCAGCCCCCATTCTACTTCCTGTCTCTATGAATTTGACTACTCTAGGTACCTTATATAAGTGAAATCATACAGTATTTGCCTTTTTGTAACTGGCTTATTTCACTTAGTGTAGTGTCTTCAAGGTTCACCCATGTCATAGCAAGTGTCAGAATTTCCTTTCTTTTTAAGGATGACGATATTCCATTGTTTATACCCCATTTTGTTTGTCCATTCATCTGTCAATGGACATTTCAGTTGCTTCCACATGTTGGCTATTGTGAATAACACTGCTGTGAACGTGGGTGTACAAATATCTCTTCAAGACCCTGCTTTCAATTCTTTTGGGTATATATCCAGAAGTGGAATTGCTGGGTCATATGGTAATTTTATTTTAATATTTTATTGTTTTTCATAATGGCTGCATCATTTTACATTCCCATCAACAGTGAACAAGGGTTCCAATTTCTTTACATCCTTACCAACACTTGTTTTCTGTTTAAAAAAAGATGGATATTTTAATAATCAAGCAAAAATGACAGGCAGATGTGAAGACCAACCATATGGAGCTCTTAGAAATAAAACTTGTAAGTATTAAAATAAAAAACTGAGGGGCCAGCCCGGTGGCGCAAGTGGTTAAGTACATGCACTCCACTGCGGCAGCCCAGGGTTCGCAGGTTCGGATCCCAGGCGCGCACCAACACACTGCTTGGCAAGCCATGCCATATAAAGTGGAGGAAGATGGGCACAGATGTTAGCCCAGGGCCAGTCTTCCTCAGCAAAAAAAAAAAAAAAAAGAGGAGGATAAAATAATAATAAGATCTATCTTGTGGGTTAATTTTTAAAAGCCTAAGTAAAATACAGGATAACAAGAGCATGTAAGTCAGGAGGGGATACTTGGAGTTAAAATATTCTAAAGTTCTTAAATTGTTCAAGAGTGGGGTTTAAACATCGATTAAAGGTATCATTTATCCTCTGTGACCATGAAAATCCCTCCTGCTGAACATCTCATAACCCAGCTCTATCCTCCAGTATTGATGTTTTCATCTTCAGATCAGCATGTTTTCATCTCCAGGTGAGAAAGCCGCTAGGTGTCAATGAGCACACATCCTGTGCCTGAACCACTGTCATTAAAACATTCTGGGAAACGGGCAGCAAAGGAGACCCTGATATCAGCCATCAGGCTATTGAGTGAAGAGAACTAAGCAAATAGAGAAGCACCTCGCCTTCTTAAAACCTAGCAAGATAAATAAGTAAAGCTATGTTACAAAAAGTGTGTACTAGATTCTAAGCAGTCAAAAGAGTAACCACCAAAAGAATGGAAATAAGGTGTTTAACTTCCAAAGCAATGAAAACAAGAAATAGATTAAGGAAAAACCAATAAATATCAAACAATCTCAAAAGAAGGAGGAGGAGAGCTAAGAGGAGAGAAAGCATAGAGAAATGGAACAAATAGAATATGTGAAATAGGATGCTAAAAACAAAAGTATCAATAGTCACAATAAACATTAAACTCTCCAACTAATACATTGTGATAGTCAAATTGGATAAAAATGTAAAATCCAGCTACATGTTATTTGTAAGAGATACACCCAAAACATTAGGTTACAGTACCATTAAAACTAAAAAGATGAAAAAAGATATAGAAAGCAAGCACTTAACCAAATTTAAGCTAAGGAAGCTATATAATAATTTTTTTAAATAGGGACTTAGAACAAAAAGACAAAACTGACTCTAGGATAAAGAGAGTCACCACATAATCCTAAAAATGTTCAATTCGCCAGGAAGATATAGTAAGTTGAAACTTGTAAACAAAAAGAAGAAAAAAGAAAAGAAAAAAACACAAACACTTTGTCACCACTGGAGTTGGTTATCACACCAAGGCCTTGATCTGAAATGGTATTTAAAGAGAAAAAAAATTAAACATTATTCTGCTTTGCCGTAGAAATACTTCCAGGTAACAAGATGGCTCAAGCTGATGAAAGAAAGCTCTTCTTTACAGAAAAATGTAGCTAATGGATATAGATGAATGATATAAAATAACTGTTCACGACTTCTAATGAAATAATTGACTCAGGCAAGGATCATCAGTGGATGCTAAAACCATTAAGTGAAAGGTTGATGGAGAAATGGATATTTGCATAACGCAAATATCCAAGTATCATCCCCACAGATTCCTTGCTAATCTCAAGAGGGAAACCTAACTTTAAAATCAAGGGATCAGGCTGTCATCACCATACCCACTAACAGTGGACTGACCAGATATCATGTGCTTCCCAATATGAATATGAAGCACCCCTCACGTTGCATCACCTAAAGGCATCTTATCAAAATGCTTAACCTAAACCTTTACATCTAATTTCCAGTTTATAGGAAATAAAAGAATTTGGGGAAAAAGTTAAATGACACCACTTGGAAGCTAACAGACAAATCCAGAAGGTAGGACATTTATCACACAAGTGACCAAATCTCTTCAATGAGTCAATGTCATGAAAGACTCTTAAGAGACATAACAACCAAATGCACAATGTGGACCTTGATTGCATCCTGAATTGAACAAATTAGCAGCAGAAGACATTTGGGCAAACGGGTAATTGGGGAAACACAAATATGAGCTGGGTATTGGATGATAATAAGGAATTGTTAACTTCATTATGATATTATACTTCAGGAAAATATCCTTAATTTTTACAGATGCATAGAGAAGTATTTGGGGTAAAATGACACAAAGTTGTAACTTACGTCAGGGAAAAAAACAGTGAAGCAAATATTGCAAAATGTCAACAAATGTGAAATCTAGGTGATAGGTGTTTCTAGTTTTTCTACTTTTCTGTATATTGAAATTTTTCTCAGTAAATAGTTTTTTTAAACATACATAAACACAATATAAAATAGCCTTACACACTGATAGAACTACAAGGAGAAATTGATAAATCCACCATCATAGAGGAAGATTTCAGCATACTTCTCTCAATTATTGATAGGTCAAGCAGGTAAAATATTAGTAAAGTATAGAAGATTAAGCAATATGATTAGTATGCTTGATTAATAGACCTATTAGAATCTTGCACTCAACACTTAGAAAATAAACATCCTTCTCAAGCACATTTGTGAGGAAGTGACTACATACTAGTCCATAAAGTAAGTCTCAACCTATTTCAAAAATAGTATGGAGACCCACCAGCCCCAGTTTTGTGCTCCCATCAATTTCCACTCAGCCTTGCCTGCATCCCCCATGCTCCCACCTCTAGACTATAGTCACTGGCCTGGCTTCCTGCCTTGAGTGGACCGAGCTCTGGCCCCTTTCATTCCCCTGGTTCTAAAGCCCCGGCAAAAGCCATCGCCTCTTCTCCTAACATCACGTGGTCTCCACCTCCACTAGGGCCAGGGCCGGGTTTTGGCTTGGGTGGTCCTCGTTGCACCCACCATGGTGGGAGCCACGGTAGCTTCAGCACCCAGAGCCAACACACTGCACCCATAGAGCTCCGGCTTCCCCAGGGCTGCCTGGAAAGGCTGAGTAACAAAACATGGAAATTGTCATCTATGGGACAAATGTTGAATAATGGAAGACAGGAGACAGAAAGGAGCCAACAGATAAATTACTCATCTTTCTTCCCCAGATGGAACTATGCAGAGAAGCCCTTGTTCCCCAGAGATAGTCCTTGTGATTCAGCAACAAGCTGCATTGCTTATGGGGCTGTGGTCAGCTCAGTGACCCATCACCTTGTGTTTGGATTCTCTCTTTTCCTGCCTCATACCCCTCTCGTCCTTACTCTTGCTTCCCTAGGATTTAATTTCGTAATGAAGCGTTAAGTTATAAGCTTAACTTAGAAAACAAGTTTTCTAAGAAACCTGGGCTCAGACTATCAAACAGGTTAAGCTCTCTGATTGTAATGTTAAGTTATAAGGCAATAGCAAACAATAATTTTTAAAATATCAAGTACATACATGTTGTTGAAAACACTTCTAAATAACTCAAGAAAAAATTATAAAGAAAAATTTACTTAAAATAGAATGACAATGAAAATATATATTATATACATAATACAGGCATATATATTCATATTCACATATATATTATGTGTGTATATATTCATGGAATGTTTTAGGGTAACTTTCAGCATCTAACCTTGAAGTGCTTGTGCTCTTTCTGGATCTGGACTTGTGCAGAGCTGGGCCTCCCTTTGCATTCTACACTCAGATAAACGCTTCTACCAGGGAGTCTAAGAGGGAACCAGGAAGCTGTACTGTGACTGACACAGAGACTCTCATAGCAGACCCTTGCCATCCCTGGAAGGGAGGGTATGGAAAGGAGGTTGGTTGGTAGAGAAGATCCTCCTTTCCATAAGGAAAGACAGGAGCTGCATCCCAGAGAGACGAGCCCAAAGCCAGAGCATGGGCCTGGCTCTCCCAGCTCCCAGTCCAGAGCTATCTCCATGAAAAAGTCCTCACCCAAATGCAAGGATTACAGGACCAGAGCGCGAACTTGGGCCAGGTACTGGGAGAGGTGCAGAGGGGGAGGTAAAGAGGATGCGGCCGCAGCCCTTTAGTGTGGTGGGGGAGCTAGGGGAGAATTTTACTTTATTTATTTTTATTTATTTATTTACTTTTAGTCTAGGAATAATGAAAATGCCTCTATTTATTTATTTATTTCTGGTTTGGGGGTGTTTTTTGCAGGAAAAGTTTCCCCCTGAGCTAACATCTGTTGCCAATCTTCCTCTTTTTTTTTTTTTTTTTTTTTTTTGCTTCCCCAAAGCCCCAGTACATGGTTGTGTATCCTAGTTGTAAGTCCTTCTAGTTCTTCTATGTGAGCCGCTGCCACAGCATGGCAACTGACAGACGGGTGGTGTGGTTCCACAAGCAGGAAACGAACCCAGGTCGCCAAAGCGGTGAGCGGTGAACTTTAACCACCAGGCCATCACAGCCGGCTCGGAAGAATTTTAATATGAAGTAGGGAGCACTGTAACACAGGTGTGTGCAAATGGATAGGAAAGTGACATCTGAAATAGAGCCAAAGTCTAAGTAGGTATACCCATTCCAGGAGGAGGTTCTAGCTAGCGGGGACAGCAAGTACACAGGAGCAGAGAAGGAGGAAGCCCTGTGTGCAGAGAGCCGTGTGAGGGAGAGGGACAGAACGGGAAGTTGAAAGGAGAGATGTGGGGTGACCTTGTAGAGACAGAAAAGGATCTGGGCTTTAGAGGCGGGCACACCTGGACTACAAATTCTGAGTGTGTGTGTTTGTAGGTGTGTGTGTGTTAAAAATGTATTCCATAGCTAAAAAAATTCAAACAATGCTGAAGGTCTAAAGTAGAGAGTTAATGCCCCCTTCCATTCCCAGCCCAATCCTGAGCACCCTCCTCAGAGGCAACCACTGATCTCAGGTGGATGTGTGTCTTCCCAGATTGTTTTCTATACAAATACTTACCATTTCTGTATCTCCACTTCCTCATCTGTAAAATGGGACTAATAATAATGGCTCTTCTCTCCTCAGGTTGCCGTGAGGGTTAAATGACTTCACACATGCAAAGTACTCGGAGAATGGCCTGGTCTAGCAAGCACCCGGTGTACGTGAGTGATGACCATTACTGTTATTATTACGGACAAACATCCACAAATGGTTGTCTGCTTGTTTGTTTTACAAACTGCACTGGGTTTAAATTCTAGTTCTGCTGCCTAATAGTTACGTGTCTTTGGGGGCTTTTTTGTAACTTCTCAATGCTTTGATTTTATCATGGGTAAAATGAGGACAATTATACCCGCCTTCCAGGGGTGTAAGGAGACTTAAATGTGTTGTATGAAGGTGACTAGTAACTCTAGGAATTCGATCAGTATTCACCTTCATCATCACATACAGAGTTGGGGTCTCCCTCGCCTGCTCCGAGAGGCCTCCACATCCACTGCTAAGGGCGCTTTTACAGCCAAAAGGAGAGGAGAGCAATGGGCAGGACAACCCCCGCTTTCTAACCCTCCTGCAGGCAGTGCCCAGTGGGAGAACTAGGTTTGGGCCAGAGGCCCACACCTGTAGTTTTAGATGAGTTCTTCTCAAACTTGCACAGAAATCACCTGGAAAACTTGTTACAATGCAAATTCTGATTCAACAGATTTGGGGTGGGGCCTGAAATTCTGCATTCCTAACAAGCTCTCTGGTGATGCTCATGCTGCTGGTTTGCAGACCACATTTTAGGAGGCCGGGGCCCAGGATCCTGTTCCTCCCATGGCCCACCTGAAAGCCGTCTAAAGATGCTCTGCCTGGGCCGGCCCTGTGGCTTAGCGGTTAAGTGCGCACGCTCCGCTACTGGCGGCCTGGGTTCGGATCCCGGGCGCACACCAACGCACCACTTCTCCAGCCATGCTGAGGCTGCGTCCCACGTACAGCAACTAGAAGAATGTGCATCTATGACATACAACTATCTACTGGGGCTTTGGGGGGAAAAAATAAATAAAGTTATAAAGATGCTCTGCCTTGCAAGGCCAAGGGCCCAGACAGCTGACTTCACAGTCCCTTCTGGCCCCAAAGGGCTGCCCTCCCTCTGGGCAGGCCAGGCACACCTCTAGAGAGCCAGGCCTCTAAGGATCTCACTCCATCAAGGAAAGCGGGGAAAGTCTAGATTCCCTGCCAGAGAATAGACATAGCCCCTGCTCCCATGGAGTTTATGTCCTAGTTAGAGAAGGTATGCAATAAACAAGTAAACAAATACATGTCCACTAGAGATAAGTGCTTTGAAAAACATAAAG
This sequence comes from Ceratotherium simum simum, assembly GCF_057802395.1. NCBI lineage: Eukaryota > Metazoa > Chordata > Mammalia > Perissodactyla > Rhinocerotidae > Ceratotherium > Ceratotherium simum. The sequence goes on from NC_141906.1 coordinate 68,692,495, forward strand.
CAGGATAAGGAGAAAGTGTCTGAGCTGGTGGGAGGTATTATTGTAGACATGATGGCCAGGGAAATCTTCTCTGAGAAGATGGCATTTGAGCAGAGACCTGACTGAAGTAGGAGAATGAATCCTGTGAATATCTGCAAGAAGGGCATTCTAGTAGAAGAACAGGTTGTGCAAACGTCCTGAGACACGAGGCGGCTGATGTTTGGAGGAACAGCAAGGAGAACAGTAAGGCTAGAGTGGAATGAGTCAGCAGAAGGAGAATGTTAGAAAAAGAAGATATCAAAGAGGCAACGGGAGCCAGAACATTAGGGCCTTCTAGGCAATTGTGAGGAATGAGTAAGATAAACAGGAAAGTTCTGAGCAAAAGAGTGACATCATCTAATTTTTTTTGTAATTTTTTAAGATGTCATTTACATACAGTAAAATTCATCGTTTTTAGTGTAGAGTTCTGCCAATTTTGACAAATGTGTACAAGCACACAACCACAGCTCCGTCACCCCCAAAAAGTCTCCCTTGCCCTTTGTAGCCTCCTCACCCCCACCTGTAGCCCCTGGCAACCACTGATCTGTTTTTTTGTCTCTAAAGTTTTGCTTTTTCCAGGATATCATATAAATGGAGCTATATGGTAGGGACCCTTTTGAGTCTGAATTCTTCCACTTAGCATAATGCAGTTGAGATTCATCCACATTGGTATATGGAACTTCTTATTACTGAGGAGCATTCCACTGTATGGAGGATGTACAGCAATCTGTCCATCTGCTCACCAGTTGAAGGACATTTGCGTCGTTTCTTGTTTTGGGCACAAAATAAAGCCTCTATAAACATCTGTGTACAGGTTTTATGTGAACATAAGTTTTCATGAATTCCTTCTGACAAAGACGGAGTAACAACGGGAAATGGATTTACTCTCCCACCTGGGGTGGCATGCTCCTTCCTAAATTATCTCAACCCTGCACTTCTCCCTGTCCCCTTTCTGCCTTCATCTCTCACCTGGGCAACCACATCAGCCCCACAATGTTTACTGTCTGCTGTCTTGTCCTCTCCAACTCAGTCCTGCCTCTCCCCGGCTAAAACCTTCCAACGGCTACCCATTGCCTACAAAATAAAATGTGAACCTTCTGGCATGGCCTACAAGCCCTGCACAGTCCGGGCCCTCCCCACCTGCCTCCTCGTCACCACTCCCCACCACACCATCTGTGCTTCAACCACAGCTGAACCCCTTGCAGCCACCTGAACCTCTGTCATCTCACAGATTGCCCTGTGTTCACCAAAACACACTTCCTTTTCTCCTGGGCACCCAGCAACTACGTTTCCCAGGCTCCCATGAGGGCACATGTGAGCAAATGCTGTGGTCCTCTTCCAGGCCTGGCCCATGAAACTTCCAACACGTCAACTTCATTCCCTCCTTCCCCATCCACCGGCTGCATGGAGAGGACTCTGAGGACCTCGAAGAGGGCAGAGCCACATAGTAAGATGCTAGGCCTCTGGGCGAGATGTGGAAGGTGGCCTGAACAGGCTACCTAGATGGGACCCACAAGTGAGAAGCAAACTTGTATTATGTTAAAAGTTTTCTGGTTCAGCCCACTAGAGACTGCAGGCTCCCTGACAGTAGGGTCCAATTCTAGCCCATTTTAGTGACACCAGCATCGAGCAGAGCACCTAGTTCAGAATCGGCACTCAACAAATGTTTCTTAAATGAATAATAATAATAGCTAACACTATTAGCTATAAACTATCTCATATTACATTGTACTTAACTGTGTTCGAATACTGTTTAACGTGCTTTCACATACATTAATTCATTTAATCCTTACAAAAATGCTATGAGAGGGATATTGGTATTCTTAGCCCCCATTTTACAGAAATTTTTAAGGAAATTGAGAAACAGAGATTAGATACTCACCCAAGGTCACACAGACAATAAGTCTTGGACCCAGGGTTCCCACTCAGGCCATCTGATTCCAGAACCCAAGACCCTCTCCATTCGACCACACTGCCTCTGCCCCCCTGCCCACCGGGGAAGGCTTCATTCTCTGACAAGACTTGTCTTGAGAGGCAGAGAAATCGGAAGAGATCCCACAGGTCCTCAAATCCATCCTTACGTCCCGAGCAGCCCAGCCCTGTGGCATTGCCCTTCTGTTTGACTATCTGCATTTGCTCTGAAGCCTCCAACCCCAAGGTGAAGGTGGGGAGTGAAAGGGAAGTTCTCCATTGTGAGTCAATTTGACCCAGTCTGCGGGTTGCTGAATGCAGAGGAGGAAGGAGAGTCAGCCAAAGACAGGATTCGAACTTTGGAGAAAAGAGGGAAAATTAGGCCTAAAGGGTCTTTCGAAAGAAATCACTTCGGTTCTTTTAGAAGCGAAGACTTAGGCCCTTGGGGGGTCAGCAAAGCCCACATCTCCCTTATGGAAGCAAGGGCGGGACGAAAACAGGCTTAGGGAGGGAGGGATGGAGGCTTCTGAGGTGACCAGAGGAGGAGGGTGCGACCAGCTCCTTTCCTGACACCGATGGCGGGGAGCGGGGGATAATTCCCAGCTTCCACACTAAGGCCCTTTTGAAAGGTTTCCTACACACATACGTACATTTTCACCCTCACTTTCAAGTATACAGACACCCTGAAGTCCATCTGGTCTGTGTGCCCGCAACCAGCTCAACTTAAGGACGCTTAATTTATGTGTATTTTAGTCCTGGTTGAGTCAGCATGGGGCTTAACAGGGTGACCCTAGGTCCAGGTTTGCCCGGGACAGCCCCACTTCCTAATTTGGTTCTGACACATTTGGTCATCTATCAGTTATAATGGCTGTTGAGTGGGGAAAGGAAGTGATGATGGACAGAGCAATGACGGGGACCTAACCAGGCATTAGGACTGATCCTTACATGGGTAACTGCAAGTTCAGTGCATAGCATTCCCAGAGCATTATGAGTGCAGGCTTGGACCAGGAAACCTCCGTATCCAACAAGTCTTGAGGGTGGGAATGGGAAGGTGGCAGGAGGGCCCAGGCAACAGACAGTACCTGAAGACAGGTGAGTGGCGGCGTGGGAATCCAGGTGATGAGTCCGTTCAGGGTGGGAGCACAGAGCAGTTACTATAGCTGAGGGCTGAGAAAGCAGTGCTGTCAGAGACACCTGCTGAGATGGAGGATCTCAGGGACCTCTGCCTTCATGGGGTCCTTGATTGAGGAAGAAGAGTCTTGTAACAAGATCTTTTGAGTACTTAGTGTTTGAAACCTTTGAAATGCAGTCTGAGGTGAATCCACTGAAGAGAAGGATATGGCATGGCAAGAAATTGTGATATGACAAAGTGCAAGAATATAAGCAGACACACACACACTCATACGTCTTCCCCGATTCCTTCCCAGTCTGGCCTTATGCCCCACAGCTGGAAACTCTCTTCTGAAGGCAGGCGTGTTTGGGTAATCTACCTTCAAATAATTTAAGATCGACAACATGAAATGTGCATGGGTAGAGTCATTCCTGAGGTGTAAGCCTAAGCTTCCTCCCTCCCCCATCCCCTGGAACAGCAAGCTGGAGGGACCAGCCAAGCAGAGCCCAGTGTGCTCAGATACTCCAGTCAATAAGTTGTTTTGTGCTTTTCCTCTTTAAAGTTGCCCTTGTTCATTTGAAACAGATTTCATTTGGATCCCAATGATAACCTGGGGTGGGGGGGCCTTGGGATGAGGATGTGATGACATTTAGTGGTACCAGAATCATGACCAAGGTCATCAGTACAGGGAGGGCCCTGGCAATGATTCCAGTACTAAAGGGCCACCTTTCCAACTTCTCTGAAGAAGGTCTCAGCACTAATACAACCCGAGTGCCTGTGACTATGCCAGACATGCTCAGACATTTTACATGTGTTATCTCACCTAGGCAGGTAACGTTTCAGACATAAGGAGACTGAGGCTCAGAGAAGTAAAGAAACTTGTCTCACTTATAGCCGGCAAGTAATAAAACTGGAACCCAAGGCCCAATTAGCCAAAAATGGAAATTCCAAACCATTTCTATTAAACATAATTTTTATTTCATCCAAGGCAAAGCTAAATAAAATTCTACAACAATAAAACATGTTGTAAAGGCAAGACAGTCTGATAACATCCGTTCTGTGCTTGAACACAAGTCAGTGCTGGGTCTGTGCTCATCTGTACCTCCCAGAGGCACCCGCACACCTGAGGCCTCCCCAGGCCCATTGCTGCGTCGTTTTGATCTACAGTTATATGGGAAAATTGACTATGGGTATTGTTGTAATCCAAGCCAGAGGAAGAAACCATGCATAAGATAGTCAAAAGCACTGCCTATCAAGTGGGAGGTGGGAGGGCAGGGACTCCACCTGGGACAGAGTAAAGTGAAGCAAGCTCTAGGATTTTCCTAAGAAGTCGCCCCTCCTTGCACTCCCTCCCCCCAGCACTCCAACGGCAGCTGTCTGTGACAGTGAGATGGAGTCATGGAGTTATGGAGTCCAGAAGCATGGCTGGTCTTCCCCTCTGTCTCTTATCCTTTCTCAGCCTCCAGGTGCCCCAACAGGTATAGCTCAGGTCAGGAAAGATGGCTCCTGAAATGTGCACAATCTCCTCCATCTCAGGCACACACAGCCTTTATACATACCTCCATACATCCAACCTTCCATGCACAGCCCACTCACTCCATAGGCGTGCATTTCCACATGCACACCCCACGCCCACTGCACACATGCACACCCTCACCCGGCACCATCTCAGGAGCATGCTCTCACAGCCTTCGCCTCACCTCCAGCTCTGGTCAGCCAGCCAGATGTGAAAAGTCTGAGCTCCATCACCACCACCAGCACCACCCACCCCCCCACCCCGAGGACCTCTCTAACATCACAGGTTCATTCTGGCTGCCTTCTGTTCAATTCCTACATGGGGAGAAACCCAAGGCCTGGAATGCTGAGGTCCTACTTTGAGGTCAAGGATGGGGAGCTGGGAAAGGCTTTGTCTATGGTCTCACTGACTTCACTGTCAGCACAGCCGCATGCATCCAGGGCTCCCCAGAGTCATTTGTAAATGGCTCTCTCTAGCCCCCAAGCCCTGGAAGCACTCTCACCAGCCCCTGGAGATCACCCTTGGAGACATGCACGCACTGAGGGTCTGCTTGGGTCAAGATGGCTTTAGCTATACGCGTTCTATTGCAAATCTATCCCAGTGTTTCTCCATGGACATAATCCTGGCATTGGGGCAGGACAGTCTTTGTTGTGGGGACTAAGGTTAGCATTCTTAGTCCCCACTCACTAATGCCAGTAGTGCCCCCCAAGCACTAGGGCAACCAAAAGTGTGCCCCTTACGGTCCCAGTCTCCTCTATTGAAAACCACCCAACAAAGGCCATGAACAAGAAGCTTTAAGCATCAGAGCCAGGGTTTCTAACATTCCAAAGACTAAAATAATCCCAAAGGGGAGCAGTGGGAAGAGAGAGAGTGTGTTTGTGTGCGTGTTACAGAGATGGGACACAGCGATGAGGACAGGACAGACTTGGAACAATCTCTCCAATTATAATACCTGGCCTCCTAGATCCCTTTCTAAGCCAAGAAGATTTTTTAAACAAAAACTCGCCAAGCCTCACAACAGTCCTGTGAGGTAGGTAAGTATTATTACACCCATTTTATAGATGGGAAAAGCTGAGCCCAGAGAAGATGCATGACCTGCCTATTAGTCAGCAGTAGATCCAGGAGTGGAGAGGATGATGCTCTTCCTCTCCCTCACCCTCTATGCCTGGGCTTCCTCTCAAGAGAGTAAGAGGAGCCCAAGACACTCTGCCCCTTCAAATGTTGAAGCTGGGAAGGGAGAAGAAAGCAGCAGTGCATGAAGGCAGCTGTAAGTTTTCCAAATGGTTGGCAGCTCTGGTCTGTCTGCTCCCGAAGCCAGGAAAATCTGAGGGGTTCTGGACGGAGAAGGATGGCAGGGATGGAGACAGGTCAGAGTGGGACCCTGTGAGCCCATGAGGTTGGGCAAGGGCCACAATCACAGCCATGGGCTTCTGCAGGTGCTGCTGTCCCTCAGTCTCCCCCACCTCCGCTCCTGGGGAAATCTGTGCTGCTTTTTGGCAAGCAGACTCCTGAGGCAGTCTGGAATCTGGACTGGTCTGGAATCTGGAAAAGGGGCTGCTCCCCTCTTACCCCACCCAGGGCCCAGAGGACAGAGTCTCAGAAATTCTATAAGAGAGCAAGGGAGTGGGAGCAGATGGTGGAGACCTCCATTATCACGTCTCCATGCCATCCCTCACATCACCATTTCTACCCACAGGGACAACACAATGGGACTTCCATCAAGAGGTCCCACTTCCGACACCACTACATCCCCTGTCAGGGAACCCTGTGGGAGCCCTTGGCAGATGTCTCCAAGATTCAGTCACTAGCCAAGGGGCTGTTGGTGACACCACTCCAGCTCCCTGGTCCCCTACATGACCCTGGGTGGAGTGGTTAGGGCGCCCTCACCAATGCCGCACCAGAGTTGGCTGTTATGTACGAGCTGGAGAGGGGAGGGAGGGCATGAGCTGGGACTCAGGAGCTCAGGCACAGTCTAGCCCCACATACAAGTGGTGTGCAAACCAGTTCTCAAGAAAGCAAAGCGGGCACTCTCTCCCTGCTCCTCCCCAACCCCAGGGTGGGAAAGGGGGTGGCAGCTGAGCAGGAAGCAGCCAGAAAACCCAAGGGCCCTCTCCTCCAAAGCAAGAGGATCCCTGAGGCGAAGGCATGCCTTGACCCAGGGTCAGAGATGAGCACCCCTGGGCCGGGGAGAAGGTGTGATGGAGGGGCGCAGGAGGAGCAAGCCAATGCGAGCAGAGGGTTTGAGTGTGCAACACCTCAAGCAAGATGACGCCACTTGCTGCTTCAGGGAAAGAAGAGCGGGGCAGAGCCAGGCTCGGGAGTTCCCAGGTGTGGCGATGGTCCTGCCATGCCAAGGAGAAGGAGCAGCCAGCATTGACTGGGCTGGGGTAGGCATTCCAGTGGCCAAGAGCCCCGGGGCATTGGCTCACCCACCTCCACAGTCCTGGTTCCCCGAGGAAAAATGCTAGGAAAGGTGTAGGTAGCGCCCCAGTGATCCAGGAAGGCCTGAGGGGCCCCTCAGGAACCCAGAGATCAGAGAAGGAGGCTAGATGGGCCAGGATCTCCCAAAAGCAAGACAGCCAGCCCTAGTTGGGAGGGTTCAGAGACTCTGAGCAGCAGGGGTAGGTACAAGGGATGTGGGACCAAGGCAGGCAGGCACCCTGCAGTGGAGGAGAAAGGGAAGTTCCTCACTAGAGGGATGTGGGGGATCAGGTGTCCATCAAAGCCTCTCACTGTAGGCCCCCCTCCAGCAGCCTCCCGCCCCCAGATCCTGTACAGAGCCCTCCTGGCCAGTCCCACCATCAGAAGGGCTGGTTCTCCACACACAGGGTCCAGCTATTGGGAAAGCCCTCACTGGTCCCCAAGTGTCTCTTGAAGAGAAATTTGGAGGAAAACCAAGGCATTGCTCGTCCAGCGGGGGGAGACTGAGGAAGACCCATCCACCAGGTGTCGGGGGACTGGCCCTCCATACCGCCCAGCTCCTCTTTTCCTCTCCTGAACCTTCCACAGGCCCCCTCCCCTGGCCAGGCCTCGTCCCTGGGGAGCCCTGACTGGGGAGGGGGTGGGGCAGGCTGGGCAGGACCCCAGTTTCTCCCCGCCCGGAAAGACTACAGTTTGAGCCAAGCAGCAGATGTCTCAGGCACGTGGGTTCACGGACACGGCTCAAGCATCAGTTTCATCCTCAGAAAGTGAGGCTCCCAGTGGCTGCTTGGCACCCAGTGGGGGCTCACACCTTTGTTGGTGGTTTCTCTTCCGCCTTGGAGCCAGGCAACCCATTCTCTGTATTGTCGTTCCCTGAGGAACTCACGAGGCACTCCTTCCTGGAGGGAGAGAGGAGAGAGGGGCCCCTGGTGAGAGGCGAGCAAGAGTAACAGGTAAATTGTGGAGGGGAGCTGTGGCCCCCGCACCCAGCCCCGGACCCTTTCTGTAGAGCTAAGGTAGCAGGAGGCCAAGTCGCCTAGCCTCTGTGCCTCAGTTTCCTCATCTATAAAATGCATGTAACAATGACACCCTCTTGATGGGGTTGCTGTGAGGGGTCAGTGAGCAATTAGAACAGTGCCTGGCCCATAGAAAGTTCTCAATAAGGCCAGCCATCACCTAGCCATCTCAACAGAGCACAAGGCAAGGGTACCAGGCATCAGTGCTGAGGGAAAGCCAGACCAGGGTAATTCCCAGGCTGTGCCAACCCAGGGGGAAGGGTCCAGGCCAGCGGGCAGTATGCAGAGGGCAAAGAGCTCCTCCCCCAGTGCCCCAGCAGGCCCGTCCTCCCTGAGCTCACTGTGACCAGACGTAGAAGAACGAGCATGGAAGGGGCAGAGCAGGCAGAGACTTTGGCACCAAGGTGGGGAGAGGGTGGTGGGAGGGGGCAGAAGGCAGCAGGAAGGAGAGATGGTTAGACGGAAGACATCCCCGGGGAGCATCACCACCCTGACCGCCCCGAGCTGGACAAGCTCCAGTTTAAGTACATCCCACCCCATCAGCCGTGCCGGGGCTGCAGAGAGCTCTCCAGGCAAGACCGGACTGCTGCATCACTCCCAGCTTTCCACTCACGAAATCTTCCGAGTCTTTTTCACAGCTGCTGTTGCTGAACTACATCTTAGCCTCCCCCCCCCGGGCTCGCATAGCCAGGGTTGAGGACTCCAGGAAGGACTCAATATTTTGTCCTCATCAATTTCATCTTGAAGGATTTAATCCATGGCTCCAGCCTATCAAGACCCTCCTAGATCTCACTTTTGTTCTCCAAGTAGGCAGTAGGCTCCTGGAAATCTGGTAAGTATATTATCTCTTGTGTAGTTCAAATCTTAATAATAACAATGAACAAGCAGAGCCCTGTGGCACATCACTCAAGACTTCTGCTCCGATGGGTTTATTTGTCTATCTACCTATCTATACCTAAAGTATAATCAACCCAGCCAGTTCCTATCCACCTAACTATACTCTCATGCAGTCCATATTTCTTTACTGAGAACCTCCTGGGTACCAGGCACTGTGTCGGGCTAAAGGGTGTACAATTTTACATGGTGCCTGCTCTCAGAAAACTTGCAGTCTTCCAGGGAATGTGACATTAAACAAGTGATTACAATACAATGTGGTAAATGACAGGGTGGGAGGTGTACTAAGGAGGGAGTCAACCTAGTAAGTTTTCTTCCAGGGTCAGGGAAGGCTCTTTGAAAGTGTCATTTAAGCTGAGACCAAGAAAGATGAGCAGGAAAAGAGGGAGGAGACATTCCAGGCAGAGAGAACCACACTCACGTGTAAAAGCTCAGAATTGATCAAGAGATGCTATCCAACACCTCCCTTCCTCTTGGGAAGTCACCCCACCTCTACTGTTAATACAGGCTTTCCTTGCCACTCAAAGGACCCCTCTCAGGCTTCCTTGTGGTCTGTCTCGCACCTCTAGTCTCTCCCCAGCCAGTCCCTATGCCCACCAATGCCAGAGCCTTTCTTCCGAAGCCCTCTGATCGTGCAAGCCCTCACCAGTCCCCTGCAGTCAGAGGCAAGCCAATCTCAGCCTGGAGCCCCAGGTCCCCAAGCCTCTGTCCCCGACCCCCTTTGCAGGCTTTTCCTCCCCTTCCTCCCTACCACACCCCTGACTCTCTCAACAGACAAAACACCTTATTCCCCAGACACAGGCCTACTGCCCAGACTCTCTGCCTTTCAGTGGTTCCCTCTGGTACACCTTGTTCTCCACTCTCCCCAGGGCTTAAATTACATCCATCTTACAAGGCCTACCACAAACATCCCTTGGGCAGAAATCCTTCCCTAGAAGTACCCCCTGTTCTGAACCCCTGCAGAATTCTCTCATACCTCTTTGCTGGCACCAATCCCTTCTACCTTGTAGTACATTTATATGTGTACGTGTCCTGTCTTTTTTACTTAAGGGCAGAATGTCATTCCTTCCAGAATTTCCTACAGCACCTGCCACAGTGCCTTGCACCCAGTACCTCAAAAATCGCCACCAATTGAAAGAATGAATGGATGAACTTTAGATATAGCCCATGAAGCAGGAAGGTATGGTGGCAGTGGTTTAAGTTTTGAAGCCAGACAAGTCAGAGTTCAACTTACTAGCTGTGTGGCCTTGGGCCTGTCACTTAACCACTCTGAGCCCCACTTTGCTCAATTGTAAAATAAAAATTATGAATATTATATAAAAATGCCTGGTGGAGTCCCTAACACATGGTAGGCATTCAACGAGGGACAGGAAGTGTCATTATCTGTAGCAATCTCCTGATCCACCAGTGCCCTAGCAAGAAAACGTTTCACCTGTCTTGTTTTCGATGAACCCACTCTGGCTCCCAAGGATCACTGTTTTCTTTCTCAAGTGCTTTTAAATTATATGTGGAATAATTTGTTCTCCAATTTTGCCCACCAGCAATAGTAAGATTGGTGATTAAAAACAGAATTTGATCCTGCTCCATGCTCCCGGCTCCTCTCAAGATCTCCAAAACCCTCACAGCCTCTGACCACCCAAGAATTCTTCATCTCAGCCAGTGCCCGGGGTGAGACGCTCAGTGGCTCCTCACTCTCCACCCCCAAATATCCCCTCCCTGCCTTCAGCTTCCTTCCCCTCTTACCAGTGTAATTTCCGCCCTTTCCAGCCTAAGTCCCTCTCCTCCACAAAGCAGAACGAAGCAAACAGAAAAACAGCAGCTCCCCCTTCTCTCTTGCACCTACCGTAACAACCACCCTCTCTGCTCCAGTGGCTGGCCTGCCCCAGCTCATCTTCCTTTCTGCCAACGCAACCTCCAAATGCCTCCTCCCTGCTCTGGTTTTGCGACAGTCACCACCTGCGGCTTCAGAGCCTGCCTGTTCTGGCACCTCTGGGCCTGGGTTGCACTCTCTGTACCTCCCCCATCTTCCCCCCTTCCCCTCCTAGATGTCTATTTTTATACCTGGATTTGTCCTAGGGCTTCCTGGGAGAACATATCAGCCTTTTTAGATTTTTTTTCTCTCCCCTATTTGAATTTTCAGAATTTCACAATAAGAGACTCACATCTTCCTAGAAGCGTCTTTCTGTTTTAGAGCTCATTTACATGGAATCTTATATTTTCTTTGATTCAAAGAAAAAAAAGACTTCCTAAATCCTGTGGTAGGACTTTAGATTGAGGGGATGCAAATGGAAAGAGAGGCTAATGGGATGAGCAGGAAGACAGTGGGAAGAAGCAGAGCAAGTGGATTGTATCTCTGTACTTAGTGAAGCCAATGTATTCAATACACTCCTACCGGGAGGATGGCGAAGAGGGGATGAGACTAGGAGAGGGGCTGGGAGACGCGGAGGAGAAGCAGCGATAGGAGAGAGAGTGGTAGGATTAGGAAGGGAGGATGGGATGAGGAGACAGAGGGAAGGATGGAGGCTGATGGGGGTAGATGACGGCGGAAAAGAGGCTGCTGGGAACATCCACGAGATGAGTGGGTAGTGAGCTGGCTGGAGGACAGGAGCATGCTATGGAGTAAACTCACTTCTTCTCCTGAGTCTTCTTGACAATGAAAGCGATGAACTTCTTGACCAGCATGATGAGGATGAGGAGCCCAATGACCCCGCCCACGACGGCCAGGATGATGAGTGTCACCGTGTTGTCCACTTCTTCCACTGTGTGGCAGGAGCAGGGAGAGAAGAGGTGGACAAGGGGAGCAGGAGTCACCTGGAGCTAAGCACCATGGCAGTCCAAGGGCCACACAGCCTCCAGCCCTGGCATCTGGGACATGTCCACTCCAGGCCCCCAGCCCTCCTCAGGCCTTGCAGCAGGAAGCAAGAGAAGTTGGAATATGGCGTCCACCAGGCTAAGGCACCACACAAAGGGCCCTTGCCCCCCTGCTGCTGCCCCTGCCCATACACATCCTTCCACAGACACACACACAAGTTCTGGAATAATTCAGACTCGGGGCCCACAGCACTCAGGTTTGAGTCATGACTTGGCCCCCAAATTGCCGTGTGGGAACATCATTGCCTCTTTTTAGGTCTCCTTTGCGCATGTGGAAAAAATCAAGAATCTCCCTGTGATATCTCTTATGTGGCGGGAAGACTTGGGAGTCAGATAGTCTGGATTTTAACTTCAGGATTTCAGTGATCCCTAGCCAGCTGGAAACCTTGAGCAGATCATTTAACCCTTCTAGCCTCAGTTTCTTCATCTGAAAACTGACTCCTGATTTCACAAACCTGCTCCGTCCGCAGTCTCCCCCACTTCTGTTGAGAAAACTCTATCCTTCCAGTTGCTGTGACCAAAATGCTTGGAGGCATCTTTGACTCTTTTTCTCAAATCCCATATCCAATCCACCTGAAAATCCCGATGGCCTTACCTTCAAAAAATTTCAGAATCTGATCTCTTTTTACCAGGCCCAAGACATCTCCTCCCTGGAGGTTTGTAGCAGCCTCCTAACTGGTCTCCTCACTCCATCGTCTATTCTTGGCACAGCAGCCAGAGTGAGCCTGTGCCAGCATTAACATTTCTGCTCAGAGCCCTGCAGTGGCTCCACGTCACTCACGCTCACAGGGCCCCACACAACCTGGCTTAATCTGACTCACCTCTTACTACTCACCCTGCTCCAGCCACACTGGCCTCTTTGCTGTTCTTCACACATCTACCTCAGGGTGTTTGCACCTGCTCTTCCCTCAGCCTGGACTATCTTCCCAAAGACATCTTCACGGCTTCCTCTCTCACCTCCTCAAATGTACTCGCTCTATGTCACCTTTTCCAGTGAGGCCTTCTAGTGACCCTGTTAGCACCCCATCTTTCCTTCCCCATTTTACTTTTTCTGCATCCCACTAACCACGTGCTCTTATACAATATAAGTTTCTTCTCTGTTTTGTTTACTACAAACTGACTAGAAGGAAATCTCCATAAGGGCAGGAATCTGTCTCATTCACCCTGTATCCTCACACCTAGAACAATGTCTGCTGCACGGCAGGTGCTCAATAAACACTTATTGGATAGAGGGATGAATAAATCTGTAAAAATGGAAAGAAGATCCGCTTCAAAAGAATGTATGAGAAGCAAAGGAGTGAATCAGGTCAGCAAGAGCACCTAACTGAGTGCCTGGCACCCAGAAATGCTCTATAAATGTTAGTCCCTTCCCCTTCTCTTCCCTCCTGAAAAGGCTGAGCACAAAGTGGGGTGACGTCCAGAAAGACAGGACGAGGTGACACCACATGCAGACTTGACTCATGACTCAGGCTCAGAAACAGCTGCCTGGATGGCCTCTGGCTCTGCCCTTGGCACGGCCAACACTGAACTCATGGGCGTCTCTCTCTCCAGGCATTCCACGTCATCCAGGAGAACGGTGAACCCCCAGGCATATAGGAAATGCAGTATAATCAGGATCCTTGAGGTTCCCTTCCCTTTTTCTCTGCTTCTGTGCCTCCCTAGCCTTCCAGGCTCCCCTCCATGAAGCCCAACCTAACTCTCCAGCCCTTCCCTAACAACCTCCAGTGTCTGTGGTCACGTCACCACCTGGCTCCTCATCACCACCTGGCTCCTCATCACATGGTCCCTCACTGTCTAGTTGTTCCACCTGTGTCAGACTGGAATCCCCGACTAGGATGTACGCTCCAGGGGGGAGAGAACATTCTTATCAGTCTCGGTTGCCTGTGCCTCTACAGCCTCTGCTCTTATTTCCGTTATCTGTTTGCCTGTCTTCTGTCCCACCCTGAACTGTAAATTCCTCAAGGAAGAACACTGTGAATCATTCATAGCACTTTTTGGTTCGATACCTGGCATTCAATCAACTTTTGCTAACAGAACACACAAGAGTAGTCATAATCAGCATACACAGAGAGAGCTTTATCAGTCGCAAAACACTCCATGTAGCTTCTCTCTCAGGACAACCCTAGGAGAAAGCAGCCATATTCCTAATTTACAGATGAGGAAAATGAGGCTCAGGGGTGTTAAGTGTATTTCCCAAGTATTCAGTGGCAGAATAAGTATTCAAGATAAGTTCTTCAAGCTTCCAGAAGTAACTGTTGAAAGTGTAAAGTGAAAAAAAACACCAATGTGGTCCATTGTACCATTTCACTGAGTTGGGTGCCCCCCAGTCCTTCCCACTCCACTGCCCTAACCCCAGCCCCAAATGCATACGTTTATCAACAACATGGAGCAAGATGGTGGCTTGGTGCTGAAGATAATTCTCCTTGGGGTTCTTCACGTGACAGGTGTATTTGCCTGTGTCCCTGAAATCCAGGTTCCTCAGCAGAATGGAAATGTTGTTCATCTTCTCCTTGGTGGAGCCCTCCAGACTGATGCGTTCACTGTCTTTCAACTTCACCTTGGGGTCAGACTTCTCATTCTTCACAGTCCCGTCTATGAGCTGGGAGGGAGAGGAGGTGGCCAAGAAAGAATCAGGGTCCTCAAAGGTCAAGACATCACTCCAGCCCACTCCTTGGGTGCCTGCCCTGTCCAGGTCCAGGAGGAGCCTGTAGTCACAGGTGCTCTCCCCCTTGGTTTCCTTCCAGTATCGATAGCTCTGCCTGTCTAACCTGAATTTTTCTTGCTCCTGGCGAAACCCATTTGCCTTTATTAAGGTCTCCCCGGAATAGAGCACAGCTCTTACTGCTTTCTTTATAAAAGCCTTTTACATAATGACTCTTGCAAATACCACACTTGTTTCCCTCTGTCACTACCACCGCCCCCACCCCCACCTCAGCCTTTGCTGACTCTGTGTTCCCTGTTCTCCGAATTCTGGCCTTCAGTCAAGACCTGAATCAATCCCACAGTGCTGTCCATCAGCACCCTGAGTCCAGCATTTAATTACATCCAGGGCTGGCCTCTTGTGTCTTCCCTAGGCCCGTCCCAGGTCCTCCACCGGATCGCAGAGTACTCAGTAGACAGCTGTTGGTTGATCCATCCCCGCCCCCGCCCACAGCGCTGTCAATGCTCCTGCACATCTCCTCCTCTCCTCCCTTCTTCCCGTCCAGTTCCCCAGGCCTCCTCCCATTTGGACTCTCCTCATTCCCTCCTTCCAAGCCTTCCAAAGGCCTTTCTCTCTCCCGTTCTTTAAATTAAATTATTAATTTTTACGCAAGCAATCCAAGTTTCAGGTATTTTCTTCAGACCAGACAGAAGACTTTAGCAGAGAATTCCAACAGACCCCAAATTCTAGCAACACAATCTAAGCATCCCTCCCACTTAGATTCTTCTAGACAGACTCTGGAAAGAATACTGGGAGAAAGGGGACTGACCCACAGTGGGGTCAGTCCAGAAGGGACCCGAGTCTGGGATGGAGGCAGGAGTGAGCAACAGGGAAAGGAGGAGGGTCTGAGCTGCGCTGTCGCTCCCCCACTACTTACAATCTTGAATGTGTCACTGCTGTTGAAGGACCACCAGAACTGGAGGTCATGGAAGCCAAAGCAGCTGGAGAAGGTGCAGGGCAGCAGGATCTCCGTGCCGTTGACGGCGTAGATGGTGGTGGCCTTTCCCACAGACACCTCCAGCGACAGGGACATGGGGAGCAGGAAGAGACCTGTATGAGGGGTGCCACCTCCCTTAATAAAACCCACCTGAACCTCCAGGCTGGAGCTCTGGGAGGGGACTCTCGGGCAGAGCGGAGTGGCTTGGCCAGGCAGGGAGGTCTCTGTCACCCTGTGTCAACTTCGGGGGAATGGTTCTCTCTACTTCAATTGACACTGCCTGGACCACACGCCATAATTCTCCATTTCTTCCCCGTTGGCCTGGGCGGGATTGAATTCTGGGCCAGTTAGCAGCCCTTGTGGCACTCTGAATGACCACCAGGGGTCACCCCAACCCAAGAAAATGAGGCCTCTGCCGGGCCACGAGTCCACGCCCTCTAACCTGCGCACGCAGTCCCTTCAAGTGCCGTCTGTGAACTGCCCCCCACAACCATCCCCCCCCCGCCCCGCCAAGTGTAGGACGGGCTCTATTTGCAGTGGGGATTTCCCCTAGGAAGGTGCGCGGCCCCCCGTTACGTTTTCCGGGATTGGGGTGGGGGGTGAAAGAAGGTCCCCTGAGGTGAAGAAGAGGAAAACGGCAGCCGCAGTGCCCGGACACTGCCCAGTGGCCTCTCATCGCCGAGCCCTGGAGGCTCCTACCGGCCTCAGGGGCGGAGAGGCAGAGGGACACCTCCGGCTGGACTTTGCTTGGCCATCTGAGTCCAACGCCCTCTCGCCAACGAACGGGACCCTGAGCGCAGAAGGAAGACGGGCGGGCCGGGATGGAATAAAGTGGGGCTTGGGAGTGGAAATGGGGCACGTCCTGGCATTGGGCAGCAGCCAGGGCGGAGCGAGTAAAGCAATAATGGGAGAGAAGGTAAGAGGGCGAAAGACACTGTAGGGAGGCAGACTCCGGACAGCCGCAGTGCACGCAAACAGGGGTGGCGGGGAGAAGGCGCTGGACCCGCGGTCGCCCCGCCCCCCGCCCCCGACCGGGAGTAGCCCGCCCTGCCCCCACACCCCGCAGGCCCAGTCTGGCCCCTTATCCCAGGAAAGTCCCCAGAGCACCCCCTTCCCCCCACCTCCGCGCCGCTCCCCAGTACATCAATACCGCCCCTGCCGCTTGGGCAAGTGGAAACCGTGAGCTTCCACTCAGGGCCTCTGGGACCTGGCCCTCCTCCTGTCCTACAAAGTCCTGAAGGAAACCCCACTGTACCTCGAGGTCGTGGGGAGAAGGGGGTCGGAATTAGTCGCTAGCCGCTACTCGCCGGTAGGCAAAAGGGGCACCCGGGGTTACCCTGGGTGAGGACACAGAGGGAGTCCTACTCAGGTTCCCAGTGATCCCGAAAAGAACGACCCTTTCCTGGGCCTCGGATGCTTGCTAAGCGCTGCATGTGAGTAATCTCATTTCATTCTCACCTCATAGCTGTAAGGTGGGTATTATTAACCACATTTTACAGGTGGTGAAAATGAGCTCAGAAGAGCAAAGTGCCTTGGCCATAGTCGTACAACTTCTCGAGGTAGTTGAAATCGGAACTGGGGTCTGACTCAAGGGCTAGTGGGCAGTTGAGAGCAGCCACCTGGCTGCACTAACTCCTGGGCCAAAGTCTCCCTGGATCTCTTCCCAGACTGCAGCTTCTCGAAACTACTTGGGCCGCCAACCTGGCATTCCCAGAATGTCAGAGCTAAAGGACCCAGAACGATCCATCTTAGAGACACTAAATTGCCTCCAGCTCAGTTTAGAGACAGGACAACCAAGCCCCAAAATGGGAGGAGACGTGGCTGAGCTGACTGGGTTTAGTGGCTGAGCAGATTGGAAGCCCTCTCAGCCCAGGTCAGCTCCCAGCTCTGCAGGCTGTTCCCGGAACTGTTCTTGTTCCCAAGACAGCCAGGGTCAGTCTTCATTTTAAAGGTCACCAACCTTCCTCTTGCTCCCATCCTCACTCTCAGGGAAGGACCTCTTGCATCTAACTTGATTCCCTCCTGGTGCGTCAGAAGCCAGTTTCCTCTTGTTTTGTCCGCATGAGATACTGATGGGTGCCACCTGAGCAACGCTGTTTAAATGACAGAGAAGGAGCTCCAGGGAGAGCTGGCAGGCCTGCTCCTGCTCTCAGGGCTCCCCTCAGCTTCTTCACGTCCCTTTCTTTTCTGAAGGCAAAGTGGAGAGCTCTTACCTCGAAACTCAGAAATAACAGCCCGCAGTCCAGGAGCCCCAGCATGACCCCTGCCACTGTCGAACACGCTGATATTTATTGAGCATTTACTGTATGCCAGGCACATCTAATCCTCACGCCCATACTGTGAGTGACGTTTCTATAATAGCTCCATATAATAGACAAGATAACTGAGCATAGAGAGGGGAGGTGACTTGCCTGTTCAACAAGAGGCATTTCTAGCATCCCAAACTGCAAAGCAAGAAAACCCTTCCTTACGTCCTAAAATAGCAGGGTTTGCCTACTAGAGTTCAATTAGTGCTGAGTGGTTATTTCAGTGAGCCCTCATTCTTTGATCAGCTCCTGTTTGCCAGGAGTTGTTCTAGAGCAGTGGCTTTCAAAGGAGAAAGCATCAGAATCACCTGGAGGGCAACTGCAGACGGCTCGGCCCCACCACTGGAGTTTCTGACTCAATAGGTCTGGAGTAGAGCCTGAAGATTTGCATTTCTAAAAGGTTCCCAGGGAATGCTGTGGTCAGGGATGACACTTTGAGAACCACTGTGCTAGAGGACTTATACATATTAACTCCAGCTTTTATTAGAATGCCAAAAGGTGGGTATAATTTTTCTGGTTTTATAGATGATGAAATTGAGGCTCAGAGAGGTTAAGTAACTTAGGGCAGCATAATAAATGGTGAATCTGGGACTGAGCACTTACTATAAGATAAGACAAGCATTTTATATACACTGTCTCATTTAAATTCTAATAATCCTATGACGTAGTTATTATTTTTATCTCCAATATACAAAATGAAGAAACAGGCTCAGAGAGATTAACTTGCTCAAGGCCACACAACTGGTGACTGGCATAAGCAGTATTCAGACGGAGGCCTGCTTTCACCGCTCTGTGCCAGAGCCTCTCCAAGAGAACAATACTGTCAGGGCTAGCTCTCCCTAGGTTCCTAGTTTTCTTTTTGTCTCTGCCCACCGCCTCCCTCACCTTCCCCAGAGGTCCAAGGACAGGTGCCAGACACGAGATTCCACCCTCCAGCCTAGAAGATGGCCTTCTGGTGGGAGACCCCAGCTCTGCTTCTTACCCCCCATGGCTCCCACAAACCAAGGAACAGAGTGTGGAGCTGTGACAAGAAAGATCTCAGGAGAAGGCAGCTTCCTGATAGTTACAGGGCTCCCTCAGGGCCCGAGCACGTGCTCCAAAGAGCACCACAACTCCAGCTTCCCATGCTCACTGGCACCCCTGCCCAGGAACCAGGATCCTGGGGAAGATGGGAGGAATGCAAATCAGGGCCCAAATTGCCCACCCCAACCTCAGCCAGAATGGGATATCCAAGAGCACCAAAGATACACATCAAAAGTGAAATCTTTCTGCTTTAAATACATAGAAGAAAAAAGAGCAAAAGAAGCATCCAGAACAGAGGAGAAAACTATTTAAGGTCTGCCTCATGACAATGCACATTTCTGCCTGATTGGTGTGCGCCTACGTGGATGACTTAACTCTAATACACTCAGGACTCCCAGACTCCCGGAGTGAAGAGTGAAGCATTGCTATTCCCCGCCGTAGCCTGGAGGGGACAAAGGAAAGGCAGAGACGTTTCCTCGGAGAAGTCCAGAGCCCTGCCCAAGTTGAGGCGTTAAAGAGGATGGGCAAGCCTGGTCTCCCCACTGCACACCCTCCCAGTCGTCAGGAAATCCTACTGGCTATGTCTGGGAGGCTTGTGCAAAGGAAAGCCCTGGGGCCTGCCTCCTGTGCCCTCTCACCTGTGAGCCTGTGCTGGGGGGAGAGGAAGGAGTAGGGACAGGTATAGATCCACTAGAGGCCCCCCTCCCCCAGGGGTGCTTCAGCAGGATGACCAAGCCAGGATACTCCTCAGCAGGGACAAGGCAGGCCCCACTCTGCATGCTGAGCTTGACAAAGTCAGAGGTCCCACATCCAGTGTGCACATCCCCAGACCAGGGATGGCTGTCTTTCCTACCTCCTGAGCTTGGTCTAAAGCCAAAACGTGAGCTTATAAAACACAAGAAGGGCTTCAGTGAGTCCATCCCTCTGACCCGGGCACCCTGCAGGTAGAGGAGGATAGTGTTTATTTTATTTTATTTATTTATTTTTCTTTTTGAGAAAGATTGACCCTGAGCTAGCATCTATTGTCAATCTTCCTCCTTTTTTTCCTTTTTTCTCCCCAAAGCCCCCAGTATATAGTTGTATGTCATAGTTGTACATCCTTCTAGTTGCTCTATGTGGGACACAGCCTCAGCATGGCTTGATGAGCGGTGTGTAGGTCCAGACCCAGGATCCGAACTGGCGAACCCCAGGCCGCCGAAGCAGAACTTGTGAACTTAACTGCTATGCCACCGGGCCAGCCCCCCCAAGGATAGTGTTTAAAAGGAGGGAGGGGGACAGAGCTGGCCCCCATCACAGGTCCAGATTAACCAGGGCACCCCTAGCTTAATGACCAGTATCAGCCAAGATGGTCTCCATGCCATTCACATTTTGCTTTATACTTTCAACCCGTACTACCTCTTGGAGGTAATTATTTCCCTGCAGCTATTTCCCTGGAATAAAGAAGGAATTTCTTTGCTTTGTCTCAAACTTAAGTCTAGAATTTCAAGGTGTGCACGTGTGCGTTTGGGATTGGGGGCCTCTTTCTGGCATCGTGCGACTGATGAACAAGTCCTCCGATTCAGGGCCCTGTGGAATTCAATCCTAAACCCCATTTAGCCACTGTCAGAGCAGCCACTTTCTTTGCCATTCTCTGAAGTCTTCCGCCCCCTCCCATCCTCATCTGGGTGCTGTGGTTTTGTCTGAGGATTGACTCAGGACTCCCAAGTTCTGTTAAAGTAAAACAAGTATTTGGTACATGCAAATGTTATTCTTCAATATTCACACCAGCAGGAATCTTATGGCAACCATCAGACATTCCAAGGCAAACGCCAAGGCAGGAAATGTTCTGCCACCTTTTCCCACATCCCGGGGTCAGTCACCAGCTGAGGTGAAGGGAGGAAAGAGGGGCAGGGTGGTGCCTACTCTAAGTTTAGCTCCAAGGGCTTGTCTGGCATGGCAGGCGGAAACACGGCTGACCTTAGCAGGGAAGCTGATACACGCTGGCCTGAAGGGAGTCGGGCAGGTTCACAGTTAGAGCTGTGCGGCAGAGTGTGAGCTGAGGCCAGCAGGACAAGACTCCTCCTGGGGTGAGGCCCTGGGGGCTGTGGGAGGCAGGGCTGGGCCAGGCAAGGCCCTTGGGCCCCGAGGCAAAGGAAAGATTTCAGCTCTCTCTCCCTAGGCAACCTGCCTGCTTCCTGCCCACCCCCAGGAGCTTTGCCCAGATAGAAGCAGCCCCCTGAGACAGCACTGGATGCTCAACAAAACCAGCTTTGCAAACAAGTCCAAGCAGCGTGCCTCTCCCTCCACTTGCAGAATGGGTGTGTTGGCACCACCAGCCCACGGCTCATGTAGAGATCCCTCCACGCTCAGCAACAGGGTGAGGTGGAAGCATCTGTGCCCAGGGTCTGCCCATCAGGGATCCCACCAGGAAGTGGCCAGTCCTAAGGGCTTTGGGACACCGCACAGGCCTGCATCTCCGGAAAAAGATCTAATCACCAGTTCCAGATCCCAGCCTGGGGTCTCCCTCCACTTCTCCCTCTTCCCATGCTCTTCTCCATGAACTCCTTACTTACTCCTTCCTTTTCCTTCCTCTGAGTGGGAGGAGCACCCTCTCCGTAATTGCGTTCTCATTAAACAAGCCCTTAATAAATAGATACCAAGGGAAGGAGGGTTGTGCAACATAGCGCCCTCAGACGTGATAATTAAACACAGATCACAGCAATTAAGCAAATCAGGAAACAAGGAAGGGGTGGGCAGGACAGATACATGTTACCAGTTACATGCTGAGGAAGGGACTGCACCCACAGGAACCTCAGTTGCAATACTACAGCCTTGGAAACTGCTTCTCAATTTAAGACAAGAGTGTCTTGTCGGGTTATCAAAAATCACTTCGTCTCAGTTGGTGAGACTGAGTTCACTACGGAGAGAGGGGGCTGGACGGGGAGAGGACTCCTGGAGCTTACTGCTCCACACCCAGTCTCCACAGTTGTGAGAACAATAGCTCTGGCCCCCCTTTCAGCCTCTATCCTTCCACACCCAGGCCCCAGAGCCTCACTCCTTCTTCAGCCCGTTGGCCAATCCCTGCTGACCTTCCCCCTCACCAGACTTTGGTTAACTGGGAGGCAAGCTGGCATGAAGAGCCCAAGAGACCTAGATTCTGTTCAACTTGACCCTCAATTGGCCATGCACCCTTCGCAAGTCACCTCCCCTCTCTGGACCATGGTTTCCCCATCCCCTGGGGAGCTCTGAGCTATGGTTCCCAAAGTTCCTGCCAGCTCTGACGCTGCCAGGGAGCATCTCCAGTTGGCTGTACAGTCATCTCTGTATCTCTCCTACTGGACTGAGAGCAAGGATGGCATCTGTGTCCCAGGCTCAGAGCAATGCCACTGTGAGGGCTCAGCAGTGGCTGCCTGGGCAAGGTCCAACGGTGGACCCTGGTCATATTCCCTCTGCAGACCAGAGGGGCAGGGGGCAGAGCAGGTGGGGCCAGTTCTGGGGCCTGCTCGTCTCCCATCTACAAATCGCTCTGCTTTCTCTTGGGATCCCAGAGTAGCTCAGGATTCATGCAAACCTGCTCCAGTGGGCCCCTGCCCTTTCCTGGTCTACCAGGCTGACAGTCCTTGGAGGAGGTGTGGGCTTCCACCTGGAGAAAAGGACCAAGACTCTGCCCGAAATCCTCCCTCACACACACATACACACGGTGTATAGTGTGGTTTCCCACAGAAGACTGGGTTGATGAATGTTCTACACCAGGCACTGGGATCCCACCACCCAACCAGGCAGCAGGAGAAAGGGAAGTCAGAGGTGTTAAGTGGGCTAGTTTAATGACCTTATGAGCTTGAATTCCTCAGTGACCTCTTACCCCTGCCATGGTCACAGTGGGAATCTGGGCTGATTAGAGATGGGATGAGGGGGAGCTGTGCCCACTCCATGAAGAGGAGCCTCAGGCCTCACAGAGGCCCGCTTCATTGGGGTCACTGTGAAACCAGCATACATCTGTCCAAAAGTACAAGAGAAACACCAGTGTCTTCTATCCAGCTGGATAGAATTTAATGACATTCTATCCAGGAATGTCATTAAATCAGTGGCTCTGGAGTGAAAGAAATACTGTGCCCCCCTCCACCACCAGGTGCCCACATGACCGGTCTGCATACAGTTTCCATTTGCAGAAACACCAGCGACTGCCCTTAAAGGCTTCTGTCTCCCTGTTTTCAGCACAAATGCCTACATCGTGTGCCTAACCCAATGAGGGGAGCTGCCCAAAGCCAAATCTGACAAATATAAACAGGAAGAGGCGCAGGTGCCAGAGATAGAGTCGGTTTACACTGAAATTCAGCTACGATTTATGAGAGTATGTTCTGGACCAATAAATGTCATTCCCAAGTCTCTTGGAGTTTGACACTCAAAACTATCATGTCCATATTAATAGATATTAATACTCTGTTCCCTCTGTGTCCTCTGGATACGTCTCCTCAGTCTTCATATTCATCCCCAAAATGAAGAGCCAGGAGCCGGTTAAACAGGTCCTCCCTACAGAATCTCTTTGTAAGAAGAGAGAGAAGATCCTTTGTAAAACGGGGCTTGAACATCCTATCCTCCAAGTCCCTTCCAGTCCTTAGTGTGGAGCTGCAGAGAAGGCAGTGGGCACTGGAGGAGGTAGAGAGCAGAGGTGCCAAACAGATAAAGGGCCAGGAGGAAGGGGACCTCCCTCCCAACTGGTGCATGCCTGACGGCTGGGCAACAAGCATCCAAGTTGCAAACAGCTCTGGGCGGGGATAGAAACGCCATCCCAACAATCACACGTGCGACCCACCTGGCATCTCCTGCACCCAAGGCGCAGACACCCTCCCCCAGCACGCCTAAACCTCTGAACTCGGGAGACCCGCGCTGCAGCCCCACGATCCAGCTGCAGAAGCCTGAAGCTCTGCAGCTGAAGGCGCCAGAGACAGCAAGGAGCTAATCGCAAGGCAGGCCGACCGAGGGGCGCGGGACGCGCACGGTCCCCGGGGAGCACAGCCGCCCGAGCAGGGCGTCCGGCAAGAAGCCGGTGGCAGCGGTGCTCATTCCTTGCCGCACTCCGAAGTCCACCCCTCCAAGGCACTGCTCTTCTAAGTGTCCCCTCCTCTGGGGGAGGAGGGGGTCAGGGAAGAGGCAGGAGAAGAGACCAAGCTGGAGCTGCCTTACCCAAAAGCCCAGTGCCCAGCCATCTCGCCCAGGCTGCACCTCGGTCCCCAGCCCCGGGCATCGTTCTGTTCTCTGCGGAGCGCGCCAGGGGAGCGGGGATGGGATACAGGGCACAGCCGCGCTCGCAGCCTGCGGTCTGCAGTGGGCCCCGAAGCTGCCGGGGAGCTCTGCGCCGCCGGTCGGGGCTCGGGAAAGTTAGCGGGGAGAGAGCGAGAGGAGGGGGAGGGAGGGAGAGGCGGAGCCGGCTGCAGGAGCGGCTGCCGAGGGCAAGGGGAGGAGAAGCAGGAGCACGAGGAGGAGGAGCTGGAGGAGCAGGAGGATCGCTGAGCGAGCGCAGAGGCGAGCGACGCTGCGCCTCCGCTCTGGAAGCGCTCCAGCCGCAGGAGGGGCGGTGGCCGCCGCGGAGCCCAGGGCGCCCGGGCCCGCTACACACTCTGCCCGGTGGCCCTCCTCGCGGTCTGGGAGTCCCGGGAGCAAGCCGGGCCCCTCACTCCCTCTCCAGCTCGAGCTGGGCTGCTGCGGCTTGAGCGCTTCCCTGCTGCAGGGCCGCCCGCAGCCGCCCGCATCATCCCCTGCGCTGAGCTGCCAATTAGGAGGACAGTTTGGGGGGAGTAGAGGTGGAGCTTTTCGGGTGTTGGAAGGCTGTGTTGTTCTGCTTTGGGGAATATGGGTAGGGTAGCGGCTCTCTCTTCCGGGGCCGCGAAGGGAGCGCTCGAATGTCTGCAGCCGGCACCGCCGCAGCCGGTGGGCGTGTGCGCGCTTGCCCACTGCGGCCGGGCGGACCCCGCGCCTGCAGCCTCGGAGCCCCGCGCCCGCCGCCTTCGCCCCCGCTGTGCACGGCTCCGGGAATAGAGCTTCCAACTGCAAACTGCCCCCACCCACCGCCCACCAACCTCTCCCACTTCTTCATAGAGTCCTCGGAAATCATGATGCTCCTGGTTAGGTAATCAGGCCAGACACTACCGATCCGCGCTCCACTTCATTCTGCCGCGGCACCCCTACTTATTTTTCCCACCTAGGCCGGTCCCCTCAGACTCCACCCTTTCACCCTCTTCCAAGAGTTTCCTGTCTCCAGAACCCACTAGGCCTCCCTTTTAGGGTGGGGGTAGGCTTCCTGGCTTGGAGGTCACAGCCGGGTCAGAGGGCTGAGGTGAGACTGCTGACAAGCCAGCATTTTTCCAGACAGTCTGGAGGGTAAAAGTGAGTAGTGCTTTTTGGGGTAGTTCCGTACTTAATGTCTGATACCCTCCTCAGCACCCCCTTCCCAACTGTCCAAGCCCCCTTCCTCCACCACAGATGCTGTGTTCCTGACCTTCCATTCTTCGCACGTCTGGAGACTGGTTCACACTTGGAAACCTGCTCCGGCTTCATGGCCTGACCCCTGCTACAGCCCCACCAGTGGCCCCCCACCACCCATCTTGGTAACCTGGGATCCCTGGTGGGCTTCAGAGAGATCATGCCCCTTGAGGTTGTATGGGAAATGCTGAATGATGTCTGTTAGTCCCCCTTCCCTGCCCCCCAGAGGCTCCATGCTTTTCCTTAGTATAGCTGGAACAGCAGTACAGTGGTTCTGGAGTTAGGCGCTGGGGAGTCGAATCCCAGCTCGAGCATTTATTGCAGTATGACATTGAGCAAGTTACACAATCTTCTGCAGAAGCCTCATCTGTAATATGGTGAAAGTCATATTTACCCTGTGGGGCTGTTAAGAGCAATGCTACTCTTAGACCTGGACTCTTAGCCCTGGGCTCCTGAATTCACAGGGCCTCACGCTGGCCCTCCTCGGGCCATACCCCTCCTCACTGGAAGGAGTTCGTGGGACACGAAGGAGAGTGGTCCAGGCTTCTAGACCATACGCCCAGTCTCCAGGACCCTGGAATTCCCTGCTCAGATGACTCCACCCTGCACAGGCCTCTTCCCCAGGTCCATGCTCTCAGGAGCTGACCATGCCGGATGTGCGCCAGAGGCCTGGGCAGCTGTTTGCAGGGGGTGGGAGGTGGAGAGAACCTGACCTACAGGTGGAGCATTCCCAGGCGTGCATGAGAGCCCCTGTCCCTGCAGACCAGAGAAGAGTGGTTGGGGGAATGGTTTCTGGACCTCATCTTAAATTAAGGAAAATTCATCAAAGGCAGGGGATAAATGGTAAATGTTAACACTTTGTTGTCTTGATTTATAACTTATATTTAGACATACATGTAATTTCCCTTTGTATACTTGCCCCAGGCCTCGCAAACATCAGAGGTGGACCTGACTAAGAGGATGGAATGAGATGCTATTGCATGTAAAAGTGCTGAGCAAGTGCTAGGCAGAAGGTCAGCGTGCAGTACATTGTAGCTCTTATATTCTCAAGGAGGTCTGCAGCCCTACAAGGCTGAGCCTCTTCCCATCTCCGAGTTCACACACTCAACTCTCTCCTTCCCCAGCAGGTTGCAGACACTAGATCAACAGGGCCAGGCATCCTTGCTGTCCACTTTATTTTTACAGCAGGGGTCATGTTTCTCAGAGCAGGAGGCTGAGGTGAGACAGGAGGTGAGCCAAAGGGAAGGGAAGGGAAGGAAAATGACCCTGACCCAGAGAAGGGGGAGGGGAGGGGACAGAGTGCCCGGATATCTTTAGATCCTGGTGACAGAAAAGGTGCCAGTTTCCTTCGTGCCCTCCACCTTCACCGCTGCCTCACTGCTCACCAACTCTTAGACCTGGAAGGGTCCTTAGGAAACCCGCACACCTCACAGATGAAGAAACAGACCCAGAGAGGTAGAATGTGTGGCCCAAGGTCACAGAGAAAGTGACTCTTAAAGCCAGGATTAGTACCTCCTCCATTATTTGATTCCCTCCCTCCAGCCCCACCCCCACCCCAGCTTTCCTCTAAAGAACATCAGGAGGGCTCCATAGCTGGGCAGAAAAAGTGCTTGAGAAGTGCATTAGTGGCTAGAGGATTTTTACATTTATAGAGCACTTTCCTCAAAAATTCTCAAAACCCTAGTCCATTGATCCAAGCTCAGAGGATCCTCCTGAGGGTGCCAGGGGAGAAGACAGCAAAAGATCAGAGTTCCTTCTCTCCTGCCTTTTGAAGACTCTGTCTTTGAGGAGCCCTCCCTTATTCAGCCCCCTCACCCAGCTCAAGAGCCCCCAGTCTCTGGGCGGGGGTAGGAAGAAATGGGCCGGCACCTCAGCTCCTTTCCCTCCTTCTGCTGGAAGTCCCCTAAAAGCAGGGATGGTGGCTTGGGCACAGCCCCCAGCTGTGCCCCCACAGGCTTGGTTCTCGGTGATGGGGTAATGCATACTCAGGTCTTCGGCGGCCTGGCTCAGAAATACCTTGAAGAGCAAGTTTTCAGGGACGCAGAGAGGGATTGGGCCCTATGCCAAGGAGCTGTCAGGAAGCTGTTCCATCTCAGTGGGGAGAAGATAGGGCCTAGATTTAAGGGGAAAGAGATTGTTTCCTTGGAGGGTTCACATAGGTTCTTTGAAGCAGTTAGTCCAACTGTCCTCTCTGAGACCAGACGACCCCCTCAGTTCCCGCCCTCCAGGGAGCTAGATTGGAGCTCGGAGGGAGAGCGGGGATGGAAGGTCAGTGCGTGGTGGGGGAAGTGGCCCGGGCAATAATGGGGGCAGAGCTCCAGCTCCCTGCCTCTGGGAGATGCTCTTACCCTGGAAGGCACTCACCCCTGGGGCGATCCCATCTTCTACCAGGGCAGGTAGATGGAAGATTCCATCCCCTGTCAGTTCTCGGAAAGCGGGCCAAGACCCCTGCAGGGGAGGAAGAGAAAGGGAGAGCTCCGATGAGGTCTCCGGAGCTATTTTGAGAGGAGTTCCTCCTAAGTAACAAGAGCCTGGCAGGGAGCCTCCTCCCCTGCTGGCTCCCCTACTGCCCTTGCCTGCCCCCTGCCTCTCCCCCTCCTCCCCCATAAGCCCTCGCGGCTCCTGCTGGGGCATTGCAGGTAACGGAGCTCACTTAGCTTGGCTCTGCAGCGGCGCTGACTCGGCTCTTAGAGGCAGAGAACACGGGGGTCTGCAGGGAGCCCCCCACACCCCCACCTCCCACCTCCTCTCCCAGCCGCCGGCCTTGGACCAACACTAGGAGCTGCTTCCCCTCTCGACCTTCCCCGCGCTCCACTCTGCTTATAAACTGGGCCCCAACCTCAGGACGGTAGAACTGCAGGCACCGAGATTCTCTGCATGCATTAACTTAAAGTTAAATGCCCCCAAATCCTTCTGCCTCTCAGGTTGGGTTGGGTGGATGCTACAAACTTTTGGGAGCCTCCTTCTCTTGCACCTAGGTCTGTTCCCTGCCTGTCCCTACTCACCATTCCTTCCCCCCAGCTCAGAGTCCCCACTTGCCCACAGCCACAGTCTGAGCCTCCACTGAACTTTGGCAGGTGCTGAGGGGGTTAACAAGACAGCATGCACCAAACCAACCGCAGGCACGTGGCTTAGCAGTCCAGCAAGGAACCGGTACTGGCCACCCTGCCCGCGGCTCCCCAGCCCGCCTGGCATCAGCATCAGCAAGTTGGAGTAGACATAAACTCTTCCTGAACTCTCCTCACCCATCTTCACTTGCTAAGGGCTCTGGGTGCAGGGAGGTAGACAGCCACCTCCTCTATCCCTCCCTTCCTCTTTCTCTGTTTTCTGCCAGGTTCTGTCCAAACATCTTTTCAGGCAAAGGGGGTGGGGAGCCCTAGACAGATGAGCTCATTGGGAGGAGGAGGGCAGAGGAAGGAGGGAGCTGAAATATCCTGGCCAGGGAGATGATCACCGGACAGTCCCAAGTTGGAGAGGGGCGTGTGCCCACTTCCAGGAGGAGCCATCTGCTTCCCTCACTGCAGCTCAGAGATGGGGTGAGTCCTGGGCATCTCTTTATTCTGGGCCACGTTGGGGTGGGGTGTGAAGCCCCAGGGCAGGGTCTCAGCCACCCTACCTAGCACCCCAGAGCCATGTTTACCTCTCTGCTTCACGGGTTAGCATGCCCCCCTGCCCTTCTATCAAGGAAGAATGGGGACTCAGGAGGGCTGGGGGCTGCAGGCGTTGGGAAGGTTTCTTGTTCATTGCAGCCTGGCTGTCCATGGCACTGCTTTGTCAGCTGAATGGCCAGATGTCCTGGCACCCTAGACCTGGTCCTGCCCCTGAACTGGGCACTGAGACAGGTTGACCAAACCAGAAGCATGAAATGGTGCGGAGTGCCAGGCAGGACTCTGTAAATGTCCTGGTCCCTCTGTAGGAACATTTTAGTGCAGAAGCAGTGGATCTTGCAAAGTGAAGGGAGAGGGAAGAGTGGAGTGGGAGAGGAGATGTGGCAGGGGAGGAAGGTGGGGGAGAGATGGAGAGGCTGAGAGGAAGGGAGAAGCGTGGGAGCAGAGGAGAGTCTTCCTGGAGTGAAGAGTAACTTGGAGAGGTTGGAGCATGACACAGACCGAGAAGGAGGGGTGGGGACAGGCAGGGAGACAGCTGACCAGCAGGTAAAGAGGTTTTACAGGTTTTCAGAAGCCAGGAGAGGAGGTGTCCAGCAGAGGCCAGAGCTGTTTGCATGGAGCTGTGGGCTCAAGGGCCAGGCCGTGCAGGCAGTAGGATGTTAGGGGCCTACTGAGGCTTCATCTCTGCCTCCAAACACTTTACCCCTACCTTGTTGTCCACGGTCGTTTTGAGGTTGGCTCCGAATCGCCCTTCCCCTACCCACTCCTAAGTCTGTGGCCT